>NC_050520.1:2341557-2346956 GCF_002922805.2 Oryzias melastigma
TGTTACATTAAACAAATGACATTTATTAAAGTGTGTTCCTAGTATGAATAAATAAAAAAATTCCCATTTTTCCTTTTTTCTGCAGAATTCTATGGAAAGTTTGTGGCTAAAATATTAAAAAACTAAACTAAACTGTTTAATGCTTAAAAAAATAGAAGTGTCAAAAACTCACCTTTCTTTAAACCAAGAACATTTCAAAGGGTTTCTTTATGATGTCAGAACGTTGGATTCATCCTCCCAAAGTTCAAAGTGAGATTTAGAGTAAAACTGAGAGCTCTTTGTTCAAAGGTGTTTGTCTTCTTCAGATCTCTTTCATTTCTGGGGATGTTCGTGAGACGCCGTCCCCCCTATCTCCACGACGCCCCCACTTTCATGTTTCACACCTTGTGCTTTTTTCACACAGAAATCCGCGAGGCCTTCAAAGTGTTCGATCGCGACGGAAACGGCTTCATCTCCAAGCAGGAGCTGGGCATGGCCATGCGCTCTCTGGGGTACATGCCGAATGAGGTGGAGCTGGAGGTCATCATCCAGAGGCTGGACATGGACGGTGAGGACCACCTCCACACTCCACATCTGTTCTGGGGTTTCCTGGAGTAAAACTTCTCTCTGTCTTCCAGGTGATGGCCAGGTGGATTTTGAAGAGTTCGTTACCCTTTTGGGTCCAAAGCTGACAGCATCTGGGATGCCAGACAAGTTCAACGGCACCGACTTTGACTCGGTGTTTTGGAAGGTACTCCACTCAGAAACGAATCACGGAGAAGTTGTGGATATCTTCCACACTAAAATCCAGATAGAGGAAGCCTAAAAATAGGAAAAGAACACTGAGGTTTAGCATCCATCTATGCAGCCAGTCATTCAGAAATCAGATAATAATAAATAAAAATCTAAAAATAAGCATTTAAGCATTCAGAAAAGGAAAAATAAAATTAAAAAAACCATTACATAGAATTATTGTATTTTTTGGACAATAAGTCACAGAAAAAAGAGAACAAAGTAGTCTGCCAGCGTGCAACACGAGAGGAACATTTCCTCACAAATGAATAAGAATGGGAGAACTGAGGCCACGCTGAAATCCTCGCTGACATAAAGAACATGCTAACAAGTCAACTAAACTCTCCATTTCACCTCAAATCAATAAATTAAAGTTAAAGTTTTTTAATCCTCGTGTCGCTTTGGAACAACTTCTTCACCGGCTGCATTTGCATTGATTCTGGAATTGCCCAAATTGGATTTGTGATAATAAATTTGCTTCATTAAAACAGCAACTTTGAAAAAAAAATGTAATTATAATCAATAATAATAAATGCTGGCTGCTTTGGCTAATTTAGGCTTTTTCAGTTTTTTTATGCTAATATTTACCAGCTAGCTGTTTTGGCTAAAAGCTTTTTTTAGGGTTATTTTGAAGTTTAGTCCTCGTGTCGCTTTGGAACAACTTCTTCATTGGCTGCATTTGCATTGATTCTGGAATTGCCCAAATTGGATTTGTGATCATAAATTCGCCTCATTAAAAGAACAACTTTGAAAAAAAACTAGCATTTTTTTTAAGTTTTGTGAAAAAAGTTATAATTAAAAAACATTATAATTAATAATAATACATGTTAGCTGTTTTGGCTAATTTGGGCTTTTCTTTTTACATCTTTTTATGCTAATATTTACATGCTAGCTGTTTCGGCTAACCTACGTTTTTTTTTTTTGCTTGGAGGATGTTGTTGTTGTTGAGGTGTATAGAACTTGACATTTTGAAAAACTGCAAAGGAAAAACTTGTTTTCAAATTAATTGAATAACAATAACGTCGAGAATTGTTGGATCCACAGCATATGATAATTTGAATCATTTATTATTTTGTCAAGACTAAGCAGCAAAATGATTTTCACTCATATTCATAATTCCTTATTTCTAGATCCTAACTCCTAATGAGACCAAAAATTATTTTGGAAATGTGTAAATTAAAGATAAGTTCAAACAACTTTAAACCTGTTTCAATATGTGGAATGTGTGACAACAAGGTTTTAGTCGGTTAACGTTGCGCCCCAACATTCCAGTCGCTTTTCATGTTAATTAGATGCTAATATATTTACAGATAAACCTCATTGACTTTTTATTTTCACCACAGGAAGTAAATTAGCAGCAAAGCGCGTCCCTGAAAGCCGTCTTTATGCAGATATGTGACAGTAGAACCAAAACAGCGAAGCTCCAAAAGGAAGGGGATTGTGGGAGTTTTGTTTGCGTTCTGCATGAAAAACTGAGTGAAAATGTCAAAGGGGAAATAATAAACCTGCAAATTTTCTCTGTGTGTTACATAAGGGAGGCAGTAGTAATACTCAGCACTGATGACTGAACACAGAGCCTCGGGTTACTCTGGTGAGCTTCCGGAATATGAGTAACATGCTCTTCAACAGATGCTGCTCCGCCGTGTTTTAGCTGCGGTCCTCGTTACTCAGATCGTTTTAAATCAAGATGTTGGAGCAGATCATTATAGTGGATGCAGGTGCAGAACTGCAGGGCCTTGAAGAAAATGGAGGAAGAACTATGGTGAGATTAAAAAACAAAAACGGATGAAAAGAGTCTGTAGATCACCTGTGTCAAAGTAAAGGCCCCCAACAAAGATTTAAGTCTTTTTTTTGTTTTGTTTTTAGGCTGTTTTCTCCAATTTAGGCTTTTCTTTTTAATTGTTTTGCTAATATTTACATGCTAGCAGTTTTGGCTAAAGGCTTTTTAAAAAAAATTTTAGGATGTTCTTTTGTATTTGGACTATCTTTTTGTAACATATGCTGGGTCTTCAAAATGCAGAGTGGTACCGGGCAAAGTGATGGAAGTTTCTCCACAGAACTTTCTGAGGAGGTTGAGGATTTTTTTGCCTCCCCGTCCTCCCAAGGCCGGCGCTCATGGTCCAGAATCTTAGTTTATCTAGCCGCTGGCTCAAGACGCTGCTTTGGTAATGCCCGAAGCCGGTCGGCCGGCGCAGCATACTGTTAGCAGATCCGGAGGGGGCCCATCTCTGAGAGTGGTAAATGGTTGCTAGCATCATAGCTAATAAAGGCTAAAATATTAAACAATCCAGTTCATTGCATATCCATCACCAGCATGGAGTTTGCTGGATTCAATGCCAATCGCACTAAACCTCTGTTCCCTAATTTCCATGTCCACTGGTAAGTTGTAAAGCCAGTAGACTTTGCAAAAAAAACTATGAGTCACAAAAACACACACACAAAAAAAAAACAATCATTATAGGATCAAAGATGGGCGGAGCTTTTATATTGGAGCTAGCATAATGCTAAAATATTAGCTAAATGCCAAATTAGGCTAAAAAAATTGAAAGTCTAAATCATTTTAAAGAGCTAGCATGTGGTTAAAATATTTACTGAACTCCAAATTAGCCTAAACAATGTCTAAGTTAGGCAAAACAGCTAGCATAATGCTGAAATATTAGCTAAACTCTAAATTTACTTAAAAAAAACTGGAAAAATGTGTGCTTTGCCAAAACAGATAGCACAATGCAAAAATATTAGCTAAATGCCAAATTAGCTTTAAAAAAAAAAAGTTCTAAATTAGCCAAAACAGCTACCGTGTGACTAAAATTATAGCTGAACTCCAAACTAGCCTAAAAACTGGACAAATGTCTAAATTAGCCAAAACAACTAGCATAATGCTAAATATTAGCCAAATGCCAAATTAGCCTAAAAAAAAGGGAAAATGTTTGCTTTGCCAAAACAGCTAGCATAACGCTAAAATATTTGCTAAACTTCAAATTAGTCAAAAAAAAAAAAAGGAAAAATATAGCCAAACAGCTAGCATGCTGCTGAAATAAAATCTAAATTCCAAATTGCCCCCTAAAAACCCAGTAGTTGTTTGAATGGTGTCTGTCGCTGAAAGGATACACAAGTTCTCAAGTTTCAAAGAGCACAAAGTTTTTGAAGGATTTGAGTCATTTCTCATTCGTTTCCTTTCTGGCATATTTTGCTAAATGTTTCAAAAACTATAACGTTTATGAATACCAAAAGTCCAAGCAGTGATGTCCTGAACAAGATGTTTTGACTCTAAGATTGTTGAAATCGTTGAAGTGAGATCGAATACCAAAACCGTACAGAAAGGAGCAGCAGAATGTCTATAGTGTGAATGCTGTAAAGCAGAGATTAAATCACACAATAACAAAGTCAGAAAAACTTTTACCTCCAAACTTCTCTGTGACTGTAACCTGATTACTAAAACTGCACCTGTGTGTAAAACAAATCGCTGTAAGCTCGTATTTGATTTGCAACCTGGGTGAACTGCCCATGCGGCGCACGCTTAATAAGAAAGCCGTCGGAGTGAAACCAACAGTCAACAGCAGTTATGATGATCTCCACCGCGGCGCTGCAGCAGAACCTCAACTACTGGGCTCCACAATGAAAGAACAGGTTTTTTGTGTTTTAACTTTACATGAGGCTGTAAATGAGAGATTCACCGGACATCACTGGATCAGAAATAACAGGCAAATGTCTCAAAGTCAAACCATATTTTTTATAAAATCCTATCGTTATATTGCAGGAACTGTTTTCATTTTCCTTTTTTTCTTTGGGAATCCGTCTCTTTTTGTTTTGACGCGTCTCTGAAGGCTGTGTGGCTTCATGTTTTTCCTTCAATGTGACATTGTGACTCCAAAAAAACAATTTCATGTCAGTTTGATGGGAAAATACAAAGAAGGAGAAACACAAACGACACAAAGAAGCAGAGAACGTGAGAAGAAACGGAGATGAATCATCAGAAAGCTTCTTGTATTTGTACTGGGAGTTTTACTGGATTACTTTAGAGGTTTAAATCTCTGTGACTGGAGTGGACCACCTGATCACTTCTGGACCTTCACTGACAGGCAATTGTTCTGTCAAAAGATTTAGCTTTTTTTTTTTTTTTCCGTTGCTGCATCTCAGTGTGGAGTTGTGTGTCTCTCTGCAGTGTGACATGCAAAAGCTGACAGTGGAGGAGCTGAAGAGGCTTCTGTACGACACCTTCTGTGATCACCTCTCCATGAAAGACATCGAGAACATCATCATGACCGAGGAGAACCACATAGAGAACCCAGAGGACTGCCAGGTGGATATAGACAGTAAGAACAAACCCATATCTTTGAAATATGTCGTTTTTGTGTTTCGTCGTCTGTTCTATAAATCAGTTTTTAATTTCTACAAAAAAGTTACAATTTAAAATTATGTTACGAAGTGCAGATTTACAAGTAGCGAAGAAAGTAGTGCTGGTTTCTGTACTAAAAATAAAAATAAATGTAAAATATCAATTACTTCTAAATTTGAAGTGTAAATACTGAACTGAATGACGCCTTCAGACTTTTTCTTTAGAAAAAAATTCCCAAGAATCCCAAGTTTGATGGTGAAGACTAAATTAGCACCAAACTCAGCTGAGAAAA
>NC_050520.1:2347011-2372086 GCF_002922805.2 Oryzias melastigma
AATTGGCTGATAGAATTCTAAAAACTAGAGCCAGGAATCAATTTAAAAAATAAATAAATAAATAAATAAATCTTAAACCTGACCTGGGCAGAAATTAATCGCAATTAATCGCGATTAACTTTTTTTAACAGTATTTGGTGACCACTTATTATCCACAAATAACCACAATATCAAAATCACACACAAAACTGTACATTTGCAACATTTATTTTTAATTAAGGCTGTAAATCAATTTAAAAAAATAGATCAATCACATTTTGTGTTAACGGCGATTAATCTCAATGTTTTAGGTACATTTTATGAAAATATGCAATTCTTATCAAAAACACGATGTGGAAGCCTAAGTCGGTGAAACAAAGTGAAGAACTTTTGCTCCTCGAGCTGCAATTAATTTGCATTAATGAATATTAACGCATTAATTCTGGTCGATTAATCGCATGCATTAATGCGTTAATGTTCACAGCCCTACTAAAACATTTCCAAAACTTCCTGAACTGCTTGGATAAACACAGAAGAGATTTTAATCTAATGAAACTTCAACATAGTTAACCAAAAGTTAAAAAAAAAACTAAAACTGCCTCCAAAATATGTTTTTAGAGCAAGAATCTGAAACCTTCAACACTTAAAGAACCATTTGGGACGATTTCTCGCCAACCAAAACCAGTAGGAGCCAAAAAAGTCTTCACTACTGACATGATACATTTAAATAAACAATTGTGTTTTTTTTTGTATAAATAGAACATATAAATAAAGAGAAAATTGATTTAAACAAAAAATGAAATAGTTTCTAACAATTGACAGACGTCCTTTCAAAATAAAAGACATCCTACTACAGCATTGGATCATGTCAATGCAGCAAATGGAGTCGGAAGTGTGAAGTTATCAATGATAAATAGAAAACTGTCAATTTTTTGTTTCTGGTGGATTTCCTTCATAAATATAACCAACAAAAACTAAATCTGAGCTGATGAAGGGACCCCTACCATAAATTAAAACCACTTTAAATCATTGAATTTGTTCAAAAGTAGAAAATCTGCTTTAGAATCCAGGTTAAGGTTGATTTAATTCTGGTGGTGCTTTCTGACAAATGGATTTTCTGTTATGAATGAAGCTGAGAATGAAGTTAAAATGTGTCAGTTTGGCGTTGATAAACCAGAAAGGATTGATGGAGAATTATGTCCGCCGTTGTTAGGATCCTCGCTGAGCGATTCATTCAGTCCTTCCACTGTTTCTACATGAGTTGAATAAAGTTTAACTTAATATCCTTTTTTTAACTGTACAACTTACTAACTTTTTCCTTTATAGTTACTTATTGTTTCTAAACATTTTGGATGGAGAGGTAAAAGAACCACATGTGGCTCCAGAGCCGCAACTTGCAATTTCCAACAACTTTTACTGTAATTTTGTCAAAACAATAAATAATATTAAATCAAACACCTCAAGTTTAATCATTTTCACTTTAAATCACATGTACCTGGTATTTTTATTAATTGAAATATTTTATTCTGACATTTCATGTCTTTTATTGCATCAAAATTAGACATTTTTAAAACAATTAAAGCTTTTTCCATTTATTTTTAACATTTACATAAAGTGGTAAAATTGTGTGGAAGATGCTAAAATCCTTCAAAATGTTTCTTTTTCTAAATAAGTATTTAATTAAAACCTTCAAATAACTGTTAAATGAGCTACAACCAGGTTGAAAAAAAAACCCAATTATGTTCAAACTGATGCTAAAAAAGCCATCCTCATTTTCAAAACTTACATTTATATGATGAAAATAGAATTGTTAATTCCTGAACTTCCTAAATGAATGTAAAATGCTACATTAGCAAAGTGATGTTAATATTATCAACTATGAAACAATTAGAGTGATAATGAGTGATGAAAGTACCAAGAATAAAAGCTGCATGAAAAGAGAATCTGGTTAAATCTGACTCACCTGAGATGATGCTCAGCCTTCCTGCTGGAGACGAAGAACACAAACAGTTGTAGTCTTAAAAATAGTCAAACATTTTCATTTGAGAAACCACGTGAACACAGTGGAAGTAAAGTCATTACTGGTGGAATTTTAGGGATGAAAGATTCTGATTTTAACAGAAATGTTTTGAAAGTTTTGGATCTTTTTGTACATGTTCTCAGTGACTCAGACTGAACTGCTGCTGAAGGTCACTCTGACCTTGCTGTGGGGTTTCTTAAACAATTGATCCAATACGGTTTCTCGGTTGTGTCGGAGCGTTTCTGTTCGGCTGCAGCGATTCTTAGGTGCCTGCTTTGGCCTGCATGTTGCTTCATTCAGAGCTCTGAGATGAGGACATCTGTGATCTTCAGTCAGTAATCTATTACACATGATGAACCACTCTACTGTTCATGAATGTCATTTTCCTTACAAATGCATGAATGTCAGTCAGCGCTCAGACACACTACTGTCTCTGAATCTGTAGAAAACAGGAAAACAAAGAAAAGTCTTAAAGGACAAATGTTCTTTAACCCTTTAAATACCCAACCAAGACAAAAATTGATGCTTTTGTCCTGCTACTTATTGCCTTGGAGAAGTAAAATAATCAATATTTTCTAAATGAGTTTGTTGTTTGGCTGAGCAGACAGTTAAAGGGTTAAACATCAAACTTAAAAATGAGGATTTCAGTTATTATTGGCTTTCTAATTTAAAAAAATAAAGATAAAGGGACTTTTTCCGGAAAAAAACAAGTTTAATTATGAAAACTATTAATTCTCTGGAGAAACTCCTGTAAATGCAAACAAATGATAAAACTCTCCACATCTGGTCCAATTTTTCCAGCAGCTTCATCCGTCAGGAACTGACAGAAAACGTCGCTTTGATGGCAGAAACTTAAACATTCACTAAATTAACTTCAGCATGACAGAACTGAGGACGCAACAACAGAGTGACAAAGTAGAGGATCTGATAATGAAACAACCAGAGACTTAAATACTCTGAGGGTCATTAACACAAATCAGGACAGCTGTGGATGATGGACAACTTAAACCTGGTGTGACTGACGAGGAGCCTGAACAAAAACAACATCAGCTCTTTCAAAGTGATCAGGAGATGTTGGTGGAGGACCCAAACGCAGAGACCCGCAGAAACCTAAAATATTTAATTGACTGAAACAATACCAACAACTATATTTTTGGATTCTGGCTGAAGCTCAAAATCAAAACACAGCTGGGAATGTTTTAAAAGGATAATTTGTGTCTCCTTAACTTTCTGTAAATCAACTGTTTTCTTCCATTTCTTCTCCAGGCTCCAGCCCGACGCAGCAGGTCAAGCAAACGTGCGTGCGGAAGAGTCTGATCTGCGCCTTCGCCATTGCGTTCATCATCAGCGTCATGCTGATCGCGGCCAATCAGGTGCTGCGAAGCGGCATGAAGTAATCCACCTGAAGGCTGCTTTCCATAGAAATGACTGAGGAGACTGAAAAACAAACGAAAACATAAAAACAGACAATCACCCAGCTGCAAAACAGACCAACAGATGACTGCAGAACCACTGGAGACAACAAGGACTTTGCATGAGGAGGAACTCGTCTCACTGACAAACATTCAAGGACGCCGCAGAAATTATCTCTTTTTTTTTTTTGTGGACAGCTGACGACACATATCATTCCAAGTCAAATAACCTTGAATATTCATTAGCTATGTGCGTTGAGCAGTGTTGCGTCAGTGGTGACAGCCGTAGAGAAGAATGTGGTGATCGTCCGGTTCTGTATTCGTCCAGTGCACCATTATGAAAAACTGAAAAAAAGGTAAAAATGAGATTCTAAGTGTGCAGCAGTTCCACCGTCACCCAAAGGAGTGGAAAGATTTGCCGTCTGAGACGGAGCAGTGGTGCAATAGGCAGAACGGAGGGTTGTTGGGGTAAATTTGAACAGCAGGAAATGAGCTCGACATGCAGCAAAAACTCAACTCTGCTCGCAGGCCTTAGAGGACGACCATCTATGCATGAAATGCATGGATCTAAAAAAATACATCAAAAAAAGAAAAAAAAAAAAACTTGTTCTGATTCATTTGTCAAAGTTACTATCAGTGTAGTAACCATCATGACTGTGTACCTGATTCAATCACCAAATAACAACTGTGACCGACACGAGTGGCGCGTGGAAGCGAGGCATCAGATGCATGAGCAGAGGCTGCTTTTGCACGCGCTCAGTAACAACAACAACAACAACAACAAACATGTTCTGCCTCGATACGATCCGTCACTCCCACAGGACTGTTTCAAAGTGTTAACGAATATGCACTCAACTCGATCTGATTGTTTTTGAGGAAGCAAATGTAATAAATGCTTTAATAGAGCAATAATCTACACGTCAACCAGTTATTTGAAAAATAAATCTCAATACAGAAATAAATAAACAGCAATTAGGTTTGAAAAGCAAACCATTGCAATAAAAAACATGTATTTGTTGGGATGTTTGTTGGCTTGTTTTCATGTGCATGCATTTTGATGGACTGTGCAAACATCCCAACTAGAGTAAAACGGCAGGAAGTGGAATCAGAAAACAGGCCAACTTACCAAAATAAGAGCGATTTCTTTACTTGAAGTCAAACTGAGGAGAGAACCAAGAGTTTTGTGCTGTTCTGTCTGTCTTTACGTCACGCAAATCCATGAAATTTATATTTTTTTTATCCCATAGTTTCTAGAAGTTGAAATTTACAAAAGGAAAAAAAAAATATAAAAGGCTAGAGAGAAAAGTAAGGGTTTATTGCCATTTATAAATGTTAAAGCACATTGGATTTTTTCTTTGGCAGCTCTTGAGTCGGGATTATTACAGAAGTCAACAAAACTTGAACAAGAATCATAAATACAAATTAGAGATAAGACTTTAAGAGAGAAAAATATATAAAAAGAAAGAATTCTGTATTAAAATCCCAAACTTTTGACTTGTTTCAAAGAATTCTGACATTAATTTAAAAACAATGTCCTAAATATCAGAGAACATAGTTAGAAATTCTAATTTTAGTTGAAGTCAAAACTTTCATTTTATTTCGAAATAATTTTTTTAAATAAAAGAAAATCTAAATTGAACCGGAAAACCGTAACACAAATACCAGTTTTTATTTCTAGTTTTTTCTTGAAATTCTAACTTTCTAATTTTAACAAAAAATGAAAGATTGGGCCAAATAACACAAGTTCTGTAGTATTTTACATTTAAAAACATTACTTTTTATCAAAAATAAATGTTTGAATTGAGCAAGCCATCAAGTCAGTATTTTAATTTCATGAAAACTATTAATTTTAGATGTAAAAAATTACAGAACTTCTGTTAATTGTTTTAATATTTCACTTTTTTCAGTGTAAATATCTGACTTTATGTTAAATATTTTCCTCCTGGCCCAAACTGAATCAAAAAGTCAGAAGAATCAAAGTATCTAAAATGAAAAACAGTGCTAAATAAGCATAAAGTTTGGTTGTAAAATAGTTGCTTTTCATTCTAAGGGTTTGAGCTAAATTTGCACATCAGAAACGACTAAAAGCTCCACAATTATGTGAGAATTAACTTCAGCAATTTGCCAAACGTTCAATTTCATAGAGAAAAAAGCTAAAACTCCCATTTAGTGATATTTTTGTTCCCATCCAGCACTTTAAAAATGTGCTTCAGTGCACGACTCACCGCCATGATTGTTCATAAACGTAGTTCAACCATCGATATAAATGCATTCTCAAGAATTCATATATTTTTTTATCAAGAGTTGCTTTGATCGCGTTTTTGAGTGAAGGTAAACGATCAAGTTTGGCGTCTGAACAGGACAGAGTTGAAGGTGTAATATGATAATTTATTGCCTTATTCTTTGACATGAAACATCAAATCTAAATGTATTTATTAAACATGTTATTTTGTTTTTACTGATGGAAAACTGTGTGGAAACTTGTTGATAGTCTGCTGAATGTCCTCCTTCCATCGTACTGGATTTTGATACTCGTCTTTGATTCATGCAAAAATGTTTATTGAACACGTGAATTCACCGGATGTTCTGTCTGTGGAACATGAATAAAATCATTTAACAACTAAACCAACAAGGATTCTTTTCGGGGATTGAGATGATTCCGTATGGATGGGATGAAGGATTCTGACTGACTTTGTGCTGTTCTAGATTTAAAAGATCTGGATTTTTCAGGGATAAATTAATATGAAAAAACTCTTTATCCTGACAACATTTCCTCTTGTGTCCTTTGAGTCCACAAGGAATCATTGTTTTGTGGAAACCTGTTAATCAATCAAATATGACGCCTTAACAAGCTGTCGCATGTTAAGAGCTCAAATAATTAATGAGTAGATAATTACTTTTCCCTGTTTCCTGTTAACCCCGTGTTCCAGCGTTGATTGAAGTCATACCATGGTGAATCCTCGATTCTGATTGGCTGCTGGGTGTGGTTTAAAAACCCAAAATCTACAACGAAAAAAGAAGTTCTGGTCACATAGAGGAAATTTATGAAACAGAGGCTTCAGATCAACATGGAAAATGGCTTTTTAAGACATTTAGGTTGTGGAATTTTGGTTAAAAACTTCATAACCATCATTAAAACACTACTGGGAACATTTTTTTTCTTTAAAACAAACTTTTCCTTCAGCTTCTGGACAAAAACAAGCAGTAATGAACTGATGCTTTATTTGTTTAACCAATTGTGACAATAAGCATTTATCTTTTGCTGCTGCAGTTGAGAACAATATAGCACTGAGTTGTAAAAAAAAATTATCCAAACAAAAAAATAGCAAGAAAGAAAGATTAAAAATGTATTTATTTTACAAGCGATCTTGGAATTGTATAAGTTGGATAATGCCCTTTGAAGTGTGCATTATCAGGTATTAACACACGGTTCAGCTTCCACCGGATAGACCCACAAGGACAGAAGTCAACACCTGGATAGAAGAAAACGTATAAAGTTGTCCAGTAAAAGTTCGGTTGGTCCAAACAAAACAGCCCTGCTGCCGTCATAATCTACTGTCTTATTTGGATTTAATCGGAGGAGATTAAAACAGTTTGAAAAGTAAAATCTATCATTTTGGTAAAACAAAATCCTGAATCCAACTTTATCTGCAGTAAAAATGTTTCCAAACTAAAAAATAATTTAAAAATGCAGAACAAATATCATGTTCTCACATGAAAGAAGGAGAATAAACGATTTATCTTATCTACGCCCTCCAGCTTTCATCACTTGTGGAACTGAAACCTCTCATTGGTTTGTTCTTAAACGGACAAGAACATTTTCTTTTTGCAGGAAAATACTGTTTAAATTTCTTTGCAGAAGGTTGGCTCCTCGTCTTCTACATGTACACTTTGTACAAAATGACAGAGCACGGCGGCGGCGGAGTGACAAAACAGATTTGTCATTTTCAGATGGAGAAGAAACAGAAAACGACTTCATTTGTGCCTCAAGGTGAGCGTTGGTAATCAACAGGAAACAGCTGGTGCTGCGTCCGACTCCTCAACGAGTTAAGTGGAAACCTTGAACACCAAGAAGAAGAAAAAAATGTCGCCGGCAAACTGCTAACTGTGATGACCTGATGATCATTGGAGGTCAGAAAATCACTTTTCACTGCGTCTCCGAAGAGAAAGAAAAGACAAGAGGCTGTTTCTTTAGTGGAGAAGTCCCATTTATTCCAGATCCTGAAGTGATCAGAGATTCAAGGTAACTTTATCACCTGCAGCTCAGAAGGAAATGAGCCGTCAGTCAGTAAGACACTTTAGAAACTGTCATCTCAAAAACTGTTGATTAAAAACCTAAATAAGGGTTTTTTTTATTTAAAAGCTGAGAAAATTCAGAAGAATTACAGCTTAATGCGGAAAAATGAAACCTTTGCTCTAAAGTGCAGTTAGAGGAGCATTAAAATAAAGGGCAACATTAGAAAATCAAAAGCAGGATTATCATGCAGATGAGTGGAGAATCTCCCCAAACTCACACAAACCATTTAAAACAGTAATAGGAACACATGTAGAGGTGAGAAGAAGAAGATTACAAAAGGTAAACACAAACAATTAAGATATTTTCAGCTAAAAACTCTACAAATTTAAACGCAGAAGCAGAAATAAAGCTCATTCGCCCATTTTCTTAACCCGGTTCCTGGAGCGACTGATGGGTGAAGGCGGTACACCTTGGAAAGGTCGAAATGTAGCTTCATCAAAATAAATACATAACACCAAGAAAACACAACAGAAAACAACACACAAACAGAAGTAATCAAAGCAATTAAAATGTTAGGAAAGTATCACATTTTGACAGAAAGCAGAGAAGCTTTTTTCTCTCTTGTGATTTTATGATCATTTTAACTATTTATTATTCCACTGTTCTGTGATTTGTTTCTATTGTGACTTTATATACAGATCCTAACCTTTAAGTATTAAATTGTCTTGTGTTGTACTTTAAAAGGATGCGACTGTCGTCCTTTCTTGATTTCTCCGAATACCTATTAGAGACGACTCGTGTAGATTAGCATGGTTGCTATAATCTGGTATATTTACATCTATGACTAATGTACATGGTCCCTAATGAAAAAATAAAATCTTTTCTATGGTTTTAATGAAAACGTATAGGATTCCACAAAATCTATAATTTATTAATTTTTAAAGTATTGGTTTATTTCTGAGGGACAGTGCACATTAAAAGCATCATCAACCGCTATTTTTCATCTGTGTTCTCTGGACAAATGTTTCAAATGTCAACCTAAAACATCAACACAACAGTAAAAAAGGACCATAAAATAGATCAATTGGGGTACATTCAGACATTCATAAAAAAATGCACACATTAATCATTACAATTGATACAAAAACGTGGTATCCAAGCATCTGTAATGAAAAGACGATGTAAGCAAGAGTCAATGTGTGTTTCAGGCTTTGTTTTAAGTTTTTTAAGTCAGTATTTTTGGATCTCAGCTATTGAACACGTGTTGAAGGTTAACTCGTGTCGTGTTCGTATTTTTGTTATAGCTAGTGTTCGTCGGTCTACCGCTAGAGTTTTTTTATGAAAATACCCAACAGTTGTTTACTTGATCACAACTGCAAGCCAAATGAACAGCAACCATGGTTAATATTTGGCCTTTACCTTTTATAGAACACATTTATGTGCAACTCGTTTTTTAAATAAAAAGTATTAAATATGAAAACTAGTTAGAATAAAATGAAGTGAGTAGAAAAAACACATTTACAAATGAAGCAAAATGTTTCACAACAACAGATTTTATTCATTTGAACTTCATTAGACATATAACTCAACATTCTCTTAATGTTTCCACTGTGCAGACAGTCAGTTTTAAAAGGGAGTTTGAACTTGCAATACTTTTACCCTCCACTAGATGGCGAAGCGGCAGAAGCGAGAGACCTTGAAATCGGGAGCTCCTGGGATCAAATCCCACTTGGAGCCCATGGCGTTTGTTGTTTAACCCCAAACTGTTCAATGCAGGAACACAAAACATTTTAAGGTGGACCAGGACTATAAACGACAAAATGGAGTTTTTTTTTTTTTTTGGTTGGGGGGCTGGGGTGTTTTTTGTATTTTTAAACCGTCAACGTTCCCTTAAACATGCCAGTATAATTGTATCCAGGTTACTGTTGTTATTCTGATTGTGATTTCTGTGTAAACACTCCAAACTTAACGCACAGAGACGAGCTCTTCACATCCAGATAAATAACTGCCATCTGTTTGAGTTTCTGCAGAATAGTTGTTTAAAATTAGATTGAATTTGGGGAATTCAGGTTTGGGCTTCACTTTCATGGACATATGAGCTCAAGAGTTCATTATCTCATCTCAGTGAGCAGCTAAATACATCTGTGCAATCAAATTAAGTGAACCGCCAAGAGAGCGTTCGAGGGGTTTTCCAATCATCACAAAAACGGCTGCGGCCGTTCCGTATGCAGGTCATTGATCCGCTGCACAGCCCAGTTACTGGTGTCAGTGCGTTTTACTGCATCTACTTCAATTGTTTGAACAGTTGTTGATACATAGGCAGCAACATTATATTAGGAAGAGAAAGTGTTGAAGGAGATTCAAAGAGTTCATTGTCAGATGTTAAAATCCTCCACGGATCTTTATTCTGGACTGAAGGAGCAGATTTATTTTGTAAGTCTTCTTCTTTACTGCGCTTTTGAGCAAAGTTTTGCTCCCACCAAAAACTCAAGAACTCAATAATATTTGAAAATGAATTTTTGGCAGAGTGAACAACACCCGTCTAAAAAGAGAAAAGAACAAAGACATCACAGATACGGACCCCAAAAGTTATATTGTATATATATTAGAGCTGTCAGGCAATTAAATTTTTTAATCGCGATTAATCGCTTTGTCCAGAGTTAACTTGTGATTAATCGCAAAAAATTAATATGTGGCCTTTTTTTAAGAAAAAATGTGTGGTTTGTGGAATTTAGCAGTTCTACATTAATTATGAAAACAAGAATGGCAAAATTAGTAGTTTTCATCAGAAATACTTTATTTTGTAACATTGTATTGAGATAAACTTTCTTAACAATAAAAGGCTGTAACATAAAATGCCTAACAAAAGCCCAAGTGCAAGTGAAGGGCATTTTAAATTCAAAACTTCAATCAACGTTCAGTAAAATAAAATAAAAAACATCAAAAATAACATTTCCATAACACTTTCATGTTCATTTTTTGTCAGGACCAAATCTTTTCCTCCTCTGCTGAACTACAGTAATAAATGAAATAGAGATTTATCATTTCCAATTAACTTTTGTTTTTTAAAACATTAAAGACTGAGAAAAGCGGGATACTCTGTGGATAGTTTGACAGTCTGTTACTGCCGCCGCGTTCTCTGGCTGCAGCTCGATGCAGCGACGTGTCCAGCGGAGCTCACGCCATGAATATGCCGGCAGACAGACCGCTATGCTGGGGCTGGATCACGCTTAAACCTCCAGAACATTTAAAACGTCCCCCGGTGCGCTTGCTGTTCGGAACGTCGGGGGTCCGCAGCTCTCGGGACGCGGCGTCAGACGCATGCCGGTACCACCAGACGTGGTACTGGACGCGAACCGGAGCCGGGTTAGGGTGCAGGAGCTCTCCAGGTCCTAGCGCCGGGCGGCTTTAGCTCGCAGCTCGGTGGTTGGAGACCCGCCCGTGATCTAGTGAGAGCAGCCGGTGAGTTAAAGGGGGGACGCCCGCGTGCGGTATGGAAAGGCACGTATGAGAAAAATCCGCGATTAATGCGTCAAAAAAATTGTCGGCGTCAAGCACATGTCAGATTAACGCGTTTTTAACGCGACAAATCTGACAGCCCTAATATATATATATATATATATATATATATATATATATATATATATATATATATATATATATATATATATATATATATATATATGTGAACATGTTTTTTGACCTGATGAAAAACATTTCGACCTTCTTTCTGTCGTGTTTGTATTTGTGTTCAGTTCAGACACCTTCAGTCAGGTAATTCAGGTGAGACGTTTGTTGATTTAACAGAAACTCATTTAGGAAACCCTCTTTTTTTTGCTTTTTTTTTATAAAAAAGAGGAAATGAAGAGCCCACAAATAGCATTTCCAATCGTGCGAGAGCCTCAAATTAAACTGCAGTTTTAAAGTGTTGGTTTTTGGATCTAAGTGACATAAATTAAACCCTCAAAGAGAGAAAATGTAATTTACGAGGCATCAGTTGTGGCCACAGAGCCTTGAAGAGGTCTGCTCGACCCACAGAGCTGAAAACTGCAGCAAACCTACAGATAGAAATAAATAAATGAAAGGTTTTCCTGGTAAAAGGATGAGATTCCTCTCAAAAGTTCATCCAGGCTCTGCAAAACCTGAAGGAACCATTGATTCTGATTTGCATAAGAAGTCTGAAAGGCGATCTTCAGCCAAACAAGAAAAAGCCTGATCTTTTAACCTTTACAAAGCTGTTAATTGAAAGCTTAAGGTCTCCAGTCAATTTTAATAACAGTGCTTAGTGCTTCGCATGTAGGGAGACCCGGATCCTGGCATTTCAGGACATGACCTTCTTCCTGTGGCAATCATCTCAGGTCGGATCCCTGCGCAGTGAATCAAGGATGACTAATACCCTGCAGCGACGCTCCTGCTGCAGAGCTGCTGCAGATCTGAGACAACTCGGGATTCTGGGACTTTGACGCAAAGCGGAAAAAGTTCAGCCACTGTCTCATCTCATCATTTATGCTGCAATCCTAAAACAAAAAAATACATTTTAAGATAGTTTTACAATATCAGTTTGTCAATATTTAACTTTTATTAGCAAAAAGCAAACTAAGTAAAAGAAAAAGGATTTGTTCTGTGTATTTAATCTACTTAGTTTAGGAAAAATATTGAGATTTTAATAAAGTTTATTATTTCTTCAGTCCCTATGTGAAGTTTTTGCATTTTGTTAGATTGTTTTGTTTGAAATGATTCAGAACAAAATGATAAAAAATAGGAATAATGCAAGTCAACAATGGAAACAAAGATTTATTTGACTTTAAGACTGGTCACCCAAAGATGAAGACTTGGACTCAAGTACATACATACATACATACATACATACATACATACATACATATATATATATATTCTTTCTTCAGAGTACTGATGTCAGGTCAATAACTGTAATTTTGCGTACACACAACTTATAGAAGGGGAATATGAGGTCCAGATGCTAAAAATATGTTGATACAATTTCCTGCTATATATTTATTAATTTTTATTCAAAGTTATAACCTGCTTTCCTAGATTCCGTGTTATTTCTTTCTCTTACAAGGTGGATTACCAAAACATTCTGCGTATCTGCTCCTGCCCCTCTGTTGAATTTTAGAAGACGTTTGGCCCATGAGTTGAAACGTTTGCTCACCTCTAGACTCAAACTTCCAAAAAAAGCACTTGTGAGCATCTTTGGATGTAAACTTTGCTCCAAAGGTGAAGTCTCAGTCCAGTACAGACAAAAGCAGAAGAAAGATGTTTGGTGAAGTTTTCTCTCTAAAGAGAAACAATAATCTGCACGGCTGAACTTCCACTTTTGTTTTTAGATTTTCTAAGAACGACCAGATTAGTGTTGTTCAATTAAACCTGGAGTATTCGGTGGAAAGTTTAGAATATTAGAAGAATTATTATCAGAACACAGAAAATTAAGGAAAAAATATTTGATTATTGCTTTTGTATAATGGCTTTGTTTGAATAGTATTCTGTGTAAAGTGAAACCGCTCAGCTGAACCTCTCTCTGGACCAGAACCAGAGTGCATCACTCACACTTTAACATAGAGTGTGAGTGAAATAAAAGAAAGAGAATGACAAAAATTACAGTTCCTTAATCAGTTAGCTGCTTTTCGCTCATACCTGGTTAAATGTATGTATTTTTCGTATATATTCGAGCTCAGATCCTCCCACAAAAGGTGATCATTTCTTGGAGGGCAGCTGCTTTTATGGAAGCTGAACTTTGTAGTGCATATTTTCTAATTTTCTGAAAGTTCAATGGACTTTTCTGAACCCATAACTAAAATCCTCAACAGAAGAAAAAGACAAATTGAGATTAATTGAAGCAGGCGGAACTGCAGTCATTCATTCCTAATCCTCTCAGGGCCAAATTAAGGTTTAGTCGCAGAAAAAATGTGATATTTTGAAAAAATTGTCAGAGGGGGTAGAATCTTGTTGTTTTTGTATTATTCATGCTGGGATATTCAGTATTTCTAAGTTAATTTTTGGAGGAATACTCATTTTTTAGTTATATTGTTTACATTTTTAGCATTTTTTTTTCCTGCAAAAAAAATAAAAAATAAAAAAAAAATAGTCCCCTTTTATCCTCATAAAAACAACCCAAATTAGGTTATTTTTTAACTATGGAGTTTTCAGTGTGTTCACAAAAGCCCCAAATCAGGTATTTGTGAAGGCAAATGTGGTCAGTGCCACAAACATTCTCTGTAGTGAACAGTAAACAGGTGCAATTTCCCTTTTAAGTGGCAAAAACTGTAAGTGTGCATAAAAATGTTTAAATCAGTACATAAACTTCAGGTTCTAAGGCAGGGGTGTCAAAGTCAATCGTACAGGGGGCCACAATCCAAAACAAACCTGAGGTCGCAGACCGAAGAGGATAAACATTTATTCAACACTTTAAAACTACATTTTTTAAACAGTAACTTTTTAACATAATTAGATATATAGCATTACCTGCAATAATGCTAGTGGGAATGCTATAAACTGAATTTGGCTGCTGAAAATGCTAAAGCTGATAGCTGAAAACGCTAAAGCTGATAGCCAGCTAAAATGTTAGCTAAACTCCATAACAACCTAAAAAAAAAAAACTTAGGTTAGCTTAAATGGCTAATATGTAACTGAAAAAATATTTTAATCTGAAAAAGCCTAAACTAGCCAAAAGACCTAGCGTGTAAATATTAGCCTAACTCAAAAACAGCTTAAAAAACTTTTAAAAGCCTAAATTAGCCAAAACAGCTAGCATGTAGCTGAAATATTAGCTAAGCTCCAAAATAGCATAAAATGATCTTAGTAAATGCCAAAATAGTCCAAAAAGCTAGCAGAATGCTTACTTTTAAAACTTTAAAACCGTAACTTTTTAACATAAATATGAATGATAAAAAGTTAGGGATATGATTCCACAATAAATCAAAATGTGCATTTATTGACATGGCAAACATTTCAACAAAAGCTGATTTTTATTCTGCCGGCTGTGAACGTCCTGAACATTTGTGTGCGTTCTCTGGCTTTGCTGACAGTTAATGTTGCATGTCTGTTTTCAATCACCATGACGAAGTGCTGCAGCTTCCTTTCTTCCCAAACTTCACCTCCAGCGGTGGAGCTACACTTTCTGGATGTGAGCACATGGTGCTGTGGGAACGTCAACACGCTCCCGGCTTCATCGTTAGTTAAACGTGTCACGTTGACATCCATTTCCGCCGCCCTCCTGCCCGCCGCCTTTCTGTCCGTCTCCTCTGCTGTATTATCATTCTCTTCATGGTCATAAACTGGTGCCAGGAAGTTGATTGGATCAGGAGTCGCAGAACTTCAAGTTATAATTGAATTGAAGCCGCCGTCTTCCCTGGAGTCAAGCAGTGGCTCCTGGGTAGGAAATACTAAGCAGCGCATTAAGAATATGCATGAGATGAGTTAGCGTGGATTTAAATTGTGGCTATAAAGAGGTTAATGGCTTTTGAGCATCTGCATAATTTTTCTTTTACAACTGTGATCAGAATGCTTGTGGTTGGATTTCAGAGAGAGCTAACATCTAAATTTGTCATCACTCACGGCTGAGGATAAAAATTTCATGAGCCGCTGGTTGTTTGACATGCTAGTTATGTCCTCTTCTGATGGGAGGTTTTCCTCTCCGCGTGTTGTCAAACATCGCCTCCCTTAGATTTGCTCGACTTGACTTGAACCGGAGAGAAGTTATGTGTTTATTTATAACTCTCTGCTGTGTTTTGCTCATCCGTTTGTTGGCTTGGAGGCTGATCAATCATCTGGCTAAGCATGCTTTCTGAGAAGTGGAACACTCTGAGGAGTCCGACTTCAACTGTCGAGGCAGAAAATATAGACGTAAATTCACAAACTACTCCTCGAGGGTGAAGGTACATTTCTGATTAAAACTAAAGCCCATCATCTCGTCTATGAGCAGAGTAAGGAACTGTTGAGGCCTGACAGGTGATCCGATGTGTCACATTTAAGGCCTTGGTCACAATTACCCTCAGGGTGGAAACAGGTTGTCAAATCTGAATAAGATACACATGTAGTCTGTCCAAAATATGGTCGTAGACCGCTCAGTGAACCAGTAGAGAGAAAATGTTCATGCCCGTTTACTCTTTTTTTTATCCCTTTTTTCTTTTTCTCTCTTTTTTTCCTTTTTTTAGGTTTTCCCTTTCCCTTTTCATTTTTCTTTTTCTCTCATTTATCTTTATCCTTTTTTCTCCCTTTTTTACTTTTCTTTTCTTTTTTTCCTTTTTCATTTTTCTCTCTTTTTCTGTTTTCCTTTTCTTTCTCTCATTTTTCCTTTTCTTTTTCACTTATCTTGCTCTCTGTTTTTCCTCTCATTTTTTATTTTTTCCCGTTTTCTGTTTCATTTTTCCTTTTCTCTCTTGTATCATTTCCCTTTTTTCTCCCTTTTTTCCTTTTCTTTTTCCCCTTTTCTCCTTTTTCACTTTTCTTGTTCTCTTTTTTCCCCTTTTTCCTCTCATTTTTTCCTCTCCTGTTTTCTTTTTCTCTTTTTTCCTTTTTGTTTTTCACTTTTCTTTTTCATTTTTCCTTTTCTCTCTTCTTTTCCTTTTTTTTTCTCCCACGCCGGTTTACTCTGCGGGTCAACACATTCTTTTCCTCAAAGTGTCACATATTGACGTTTGGTTGAGGACCCCTCCACGCGTCCCTGACTCATCCGTTTTTAACGTTCTGGCTGTTCCCATGAAATCATGGGTCTGCAACCCTTAGGACGTGGAAGTGGACACGGACTGGTCCTCGGGATGCGTCCAGTACGATACCTTAACCCGGTACCGGTTTTTCGTGTGGTACCGATTCAGATCTGGTACTGCATCCAGTACCGCATCCGGTGTCGGGTTAGACTACCGGGTTTGGGTACTGGTGAGCTCCGCGTCCCGGACCGCATCGTTACTGCGTTCCGAGGGATGCAGACCCGTGATTTAATTGGAACAGTGAGCATGTAAAAAAGTTGGCGACTTCCAAAACGTCACGCACACAGAGTGGTCCTTTACCAAATATCAATATGTGACGACTTGGGAGTGAGAAAGACTTGTACAGGTGCGGTGCAGATGACAAGTGGACACAACTTGTATTTAATAATCAGTTTTATTCATATGGCACAATATCACAACACAGCTGTCTTAACGGGCATCACACCGGTAATTGTGCAAAACCATAAAAATAGTCATAAAATATAAACAATAGCTGCTTCCTAAACAAAACAGTTTAACTAAACAGAACTGGGTGTTCCTGCCCTTAGACCCTCCTTCTCAGTGAGGAAAAACTCCTAAAAAAAGAAAATGATTCTAGGGAAACGAGATGAGAAAGAGTAACAGATGTGCTTCATCCAGGGGATGAGCCAGGGGCGAGGTCCACTGCCAAGAACAGCTGCACAGATCAGCCACCTGGAATCTGGACTCATTCCTGCTGACGTAAAAAGGGAAAGAGGGACAACACATGAATCCCACTGCACCAAACACAGTCATGAAGAACTAAATAAAATAAAAAAATAGATGATAAAGAATAGAAAGAATGAAAACAGAACCCCAGTGCACGTACAGGTAAGTAAGAGTGTAACGGGTGAGACATGGGCGTGTCGTACGGATATTTAATTTTTCCAGCCTCTCCAAATGTGGTGGACTGTGTGAGGAGCCTGTTAGTGCTGTTCACGGGATCAGTGATCATAAAGAATTTTATATAAGTAACAGAGCAGAAGCAAAAGTTTGCCGCCGTTGCCATGAAGTCCTAACTTGACAGTTTCTGTTTCGATATCCTGATCTGTGGAACAGAAGCGGCGAGTGTCATGATTAACACTCACCTTTATGTTCAGCAGCTCGGTCGACCCTCATTTGCGACCTTTCCGATAACGACATCAGGTGATGGATGAAGTCATTAGTTTTATATTGTAAAAATGTTCAAAAGGCTCGAGGTGAACACCAAACCTGATGAGTTTGGCAGAACACTAAAAAAGTGACTCCTGTCAAACAAAATGAGCCTCACCTGTTTTGTTTTTGACCTTCCGAGGTGAGAACACGTATTTCTGTCAATGTCACTACGTCGGTTCAACTTAAAAACAAAAAAAACAAAAAAAGATGCTTGTATAATTAGAATGAGGGCTCCTGGAACAAGCTGGAGGATGAGTCTGTCTGCCCCGCTCCTCCTTTGAATTATCCGATGTGACAGAATGTCACGGAGCGGCAACACATCCGACACGCTTCTCCATTAACCAAACCAAAGCCATTAGCTACAGATTTACTTTGTATTTCAAACAATCTTCTTGAATCATCTATCATATGGCGTATAAATGTGTATTTTTGTCTTTTTAGGTCCTTAAACCTTCCCTCTTCACTGAGTAAAAGATGCCGAACAGATGTTTTTCTCGTGTGACCTGCTTAATTTGTTAGATTTTTCCATTTTTTAAGTTTTATTTGCACCATTTTTTTAAACTTTTACCCTTGTTAGGATATTTTATCAACACAGAAACCAAAAGGCATCTGAACTTTACTTTCTTTCTTTACTTCTTGTTCTTTTTAATTATTAGTGGTCCTTCAATATTTTAGTCAGCTCTGGAATTCCTACTTCTTCTTCAGTTTTCTTTAAGTTTAATTGAATCATATTTTCTGTTTAATCATCCATCTTGCTAAAGCTGTCACACGTCTCTCCTGGAAATCAATTACCCGAACTCCTGTCGTCCTTTTGGAGTTCAGACCAAAAGCTTCAATACTTTAGTTTGAACGAACCTCAAAGGGACACGAGCGGCTGGATTTGATCAAATACCGGCAGGATTGTCGCTGCTTCATCCCAACGCTGGACAATGGAGATCAGCCGCTTTGCTTTGCAGTGAAAACTCAGAATGTGTTTCACAAAAAAGAAGCATTTTCAGTGCAAAGAATCTGTTACAAAACTCTCCATTTCAACTTTAAAAGTTGATTTAAATTTCCAAGAAATTTGGTTTGCAGTAAAATAATCACATCAAATGTGTTCAGTTTTCATTTTTTACCATTTGATTCTAAAATTTTCTGTCTGTTTAAACATAATTGTGATCTTTGATTTATTTAACTTTAACAATTGTTAACATGATCAACATAATTCCAGCTGATTCTGAAGGAGAAACGCGGCTTATGCCGCGTTTCTCCTTCAGAATCAGCTGGAGTTATGTTGAATAATGAATGAAATATTTTAAACAAGTAAAAAAAAATTAAAAGCTCTTAATGTTAAAGAGTTAAGCTGCAAAAAAGCCCACATCATCATACTACCACCACAAAACTATTGCATTTTCCTCAACTTTTGACTTTCTTAAATAAGCAAAATGAATGAGAAAAACATTTTGGGGTGTGAACACTTTTATCACAGCTCTGTTAAAATCTCTAAAAGAAATGACTTAAAATATTAGAAATTATGGAAAAGATATATATATATTTTTTAAATTATATATCAATATTTATTCTATAGTAATAATCAAATATTTTGATTTGAATCATACTCATTTGTAAAATTTGCAGCAACAACTTTGTGAAAGATTTCTTTCCATTCCAGGGAAGATTTTGCTGCAGATTTTAAAATGTTTGTGTCCTGTTTCACGATTTAATCTTTTATTTTAGTCTTTATTTGAAGCAAAACTAATTCTAGGTTAGTGTTGCAGAGGTTTTCTCTGATCCATCAAGTGTCCTTGAGAAAGACATAATTACACTTCTGCTCTTCTCATCAACCATCCTTTCACTGGATAACCAGCTAAGGTCACGCTTTAAAATAATTATTATTACTTCTTGGTCTTAGTTTTTTTTATTGATTTGTGTCAAAGTTGTTGTTATTCAATTAACCTTTGACACTAATCAATTCAGTCAATATATAAATAAAGTCAGTGTTTGATGATGACTACAGAAAGAACAGGGAAACATTTCAGATTTTAACTGCTATGTTTGTCACTTTTCAATCACTGAGCTTTAAGATTATATTCATGCTGAAAATGGCAAGAAAACCAAATTTTCCTTACAAAAACCAGACTATGTAACAGGAATGAGGTCTAAAATACTGTCTGGAAAAATAAACTGTCACAGATTTCTAAGTGAATTATTGTAAAACATTTAAGCTGTTGAAGAAAAAAGCTCATGTGAACAAAAAAACAGCACAAATATGAGCATTTAAGAGACGTGTACTCCATGGATTTAAAGTACCAACAGTTAAAAAAAAAAAAAAAAAAAAAGCTAAATAAACTTTCAACATTGACATGTCAATGAAACTCTCATGAAAGCATTGCTTCTACTGTACGGTACTGACTCCTCCCCCTGGCTTTCCAAACAGGAAGTGGCTCCAAGAAGCCAAAATCCCATAATAAACACCTTATACTCACTCATTCAATTTGTCAGAAAACACATTCTTGCTTTGATATTTTTTTTAAACGTTTTCTTAATAATCCTATTTTTTTCATCACATTTCGTAAATTGAAGTTATAAACCGACCAATTAGATGCCTCAGTAAAAGTAGGTGGAGCTTGGTGGCCTGACATTCAAAAGGTTTGATCACTTTGCCTGTTTTAAAGTGGTGGGGGTGTGAACTTCCAACAAGCTCACACCTGATTGGCCAGAGTGGTTTCCATTAAAACGATGACTCAGACTGAGTCGGACCAATCACTGCTTTCTGTCTTCACCTGGTTCCAACATGGGTGCTTCAATCTCACAAAAAAAAACAAAACAAAAAGGCAACTGAATTAATTGACTTTGGTTGGAGCTGAAAATAAAATATGTTCTATTGGTGACATCATCTTCACTCTGTCCAGTTCTTATGTACAGACGTCGGGTAAAAGTAAAAGAGAAACCCCATAAAAATATATAAATATTATTCACACATTTTGATCTAAAAACACTAAAACATATAAGTTATTTCAAAAAAGGAATAAAATAGTGAAGGACAGAAAAAGTGCTCAACAGATAAAACCAAATAATAAACTATGTAATTTTTGACGGGACTAAAAACAATCATAATGTAGGAAATTCGAAATGATGCAACTAAGATTCAGCAATTATTTCCTGTCGTCACTGGATTCTCTCTGTAGGAACAAAGTCTGACACCTTCACCAAAATGTGGTTCACCATAACTCTGAGAGTCATTATAAACCAAGGAAAACATTTACAGATTAAAAATATAAAAATAATTCCAGTTTGTAGACCACAAAGGCAAAAACTGAAATTATCTTTCACATAAATGAGATGATAGTTATGATTGAAAGCTGTCATTGATGGGGAGATCAGTGGAATTTTGGGTACTTATAAATATTTAATGGAATAGCTGATGAATGAGGCAACACTGTTTAAAAGGAGGAGAAGATCAACTGTTTCTACAGAACCAAAGCAGCCACGTCTGCTGTTCGACTCCCATCTGAAGCTCCAGGAGCAGAGTGAATCTGAATGAACTATTCATTCACACAGGCTGGGCTCTGACATCCCATACAGGAGCTCATCAGACCTCCGTGACATTCTCCTCCTGCTGCAAAGCTGCCGTTTCTCTGGAAACAGAGGCAGCTGGGAAACTTAGCCTCCTCCTGTGGTCAAAACACACCAGACCCTGAAAAAATATGAATAAAAACACTATTTTAGCTCAAGATGTCTGAGAAAACATCAAGATGAGTTAATAGATCAATAAAAGGAGTACTGAACCACGTATGCAGCAGGGAATACTTCTGTCAGGTAAGTACCTGTAAAAATGAAAAATGTATTTTTGAAAGCACTTTGAGTTTTTTTTTTTTTTTATAAATCTCATTGTGAGGAATAAACAACCATAATAATAAAAAACAGTTTTTCCCTTCAGGGGTCGCCACAGCCAATCAGCTTCCTCCATCTAACATCTTCTGCATCCTCTCCTCGAACACCAGCCACCGTCATGCCTGGACCGCAGGGCTCTCACTACGAACCACAACATCATCTGAAAACATCATAGTCCATGATGGAAAATAAAACAAAAATGTTGTGCAACTCAAAATCCTAAGTGTACTTTTATTCATCTATGCACAAATTACAGACAAAAAACATCAACGTATATCAGCAGAAACTGAATGTAAAGAAAGCTGTTTTACTACGTTTAGCACAGGAGTCTAAAACCTGCAGCTCCAGATCCACATGTGTCTCTTTTATCTCTCCTTAACCAAACATAAAGTAATTAAATAACCATGTCGACCATCTGAGTCAGCAGCTCCCTGGTTGCCTAACCAAAACTACCTAAAGAAAACAAATAAACAAAGCCCACAAACTAAGACTACCAACCCCAAACTAAAATAACAAAACCCAGCAGTGTAAGACTGTGGAGGACAAACAGGGGGAAAAGAACAAAATAAAACCAGCACAACAAAAAGTAAAACCCAAATGCTGCCCAGCCTGCTGCTCTTTTCCTTCTTCTTGTTTGGTTTAATGGCGGATGGCACACAGTGTTAAGGTGCATTACCGCCACCTACTGGTATGGAGTGTAGGTCAGAAGGTCAACCCACTTTTATTTTAGTAATTATTAGTTTTTTCTGTTTAAAAAAATAAATCAAAAAATGAAAACTGCTGGGGTTGCTCTGGTATTCCTTTCTCTTCAAGACGTCCCTTCATCAACGCTCTCTTAACAGAGAACTTCCCCCAAACCATTATCACCACCACGTGCTTTATGCAACACAAAAATCCCATTTACCAGTAACATGTTTTCCATTCTTAAAGAGAATTAAATTGTGTCTGACCAAACCTAAGTCTCGACACAATTCTAGCCTGTTCCGTCCAACATAACCCATCTCTCCAACAACCCTCTGGACTCTGTAATACCACCTTCCTTTAGAATCACCCTCACATCTTTTTTACCATCCATCAAAATGTTTTCTTTCATATTTTCACCTCTTTTTTGCTAACGGCGACATGTATATCAACACACATAAATGCAACAGAGAGTCGGCTGATTGTAAACTATACGATGTTTGTCCTATTTCCATTAAAATATCAGGTCTGCTATATGAAAACTGCTTTTAATAAAGCACTGGAATCTGAGCATACAAGACTCTTGAGCAGCTCGTCCTCCTCAATCCAACGCAGAGACAGAAGTACAGCTACCAGTTCTTCAGTGTGAACAGAAATAGTTCAACCAAGTTTCTTTTAAACAATGATGTTGAATTCAAGGATAACAGACCCTATGTCCCCCGTACGACCCTTTGATGCATGACTGTACATTTTCACACATCCATTATAATCATTGACGTAGCCTTGGATCACAGATGCTGAGGTCTTCTCTAAGTAGTCAGCAGACGCCAATCAAGACACATTGGCCACACCTGCCAGGTGAGCAGGAGGACGTAACACATGTCAGATGAAAACATCATTTTCTTTTATGTTCTCTATTTTCCAATCAATTTATACATCTTAAATAGGTTTGATCTGTATTTTTATTGCCTTTTCCCTTTAATAAATTCAATTAAATAAACAAACCTAAAGGTTACAACAAAATTAACAAAAAGAAAACAACTTTAGGAAGGGCTCAAATACTTTTCTTATTCATTAATTTGTTGCGTTTACATCTTAATTTAGCTTTACTTACAAGCACAAAGTATGGAAAATGTTCATTTCTTTACTTTCTGTTCCTGCAGGGATTATGGCTCCTTCTTCACTGAGAACAAAAACAGTAGAAAACAGCATGATGGGGTTCATGCTTGTTGTGAGCCTGCTTGGCTCAATGAAGGATTACTAAAATAAGACATAGGGATGCCCGTGTGATACTCTTCCTGCCAGCTTAGCCTCACCAGTCACATCTTGTGATTGCCTCTAAGCTGGATCCTGCCATAATTAGGATGAAAAGCTCCTTTAAACCATGTTGATGAGGAGCTTTTGTAAATAAAAAACCCAGATGAGATAAAAGAAAATAAGCATCAGTATGTTCGGTGAGAGTGAAGCATGTCCCCATTCTATCCAGGGCTGGGATTCAGCAGAAGGAGAGGTAAACGAGTTTGTGTGGCGCTGCACCTCCAGGAGAGGATTTCAGCAGCAGCTGCTTAATCTGTCTCTGCAGCAACAAGAGGTCTGATGTATTCAAACTGAATGAAGACAAACTGAATGGAGGAACACAAAGAGGCAATTTATGTGACAAAAAATAAAACAGCCCCTTTTAAAGCGTCTCAGACTCCCCTTGTTCTCTATTTTTCCTGGCCCATTTAAGGGTAAATTCATAAGGTAATGCCTTTCAAAATGGAACACAATTTCAGAGCCGGCTGCTGAGAAACGGCGGTTTCTCTAAAAGATTACAGTATAAAAAA
Organism: Oryzias melastigma; assembly: GCF_002922805.2. Classification (NCBI taxonomy): domain Eukaryota; kingdom Metazoa; phylum Chordata; class Actinopteri; order Beloniformes; family Adrianichthyidae; genus Oryzias; species Oryzias melastigma. Next base: position 2,370,939 of record NC_050520.1, read on the forward strand.
GGTCAGACTTCCTGTCATTTCAAGCATTGAAAGATACATTCAGATTGTTGGCTTTATTTTCAAATAGCAACAGAAAATTCTGCTGGTTTGGATGTCAGAGAATGATTTACGTCGTTAAAACACAAGTGAATGAAGCTGTTCCAGCTGTGACCTGCAGGACTGACCATGTTCACATGCAAACAATATTTATAGGTTTGCATGGAACGGATCTGCATTTAAAGCCTCAAAAATGTTCTGCAGAACTCACCGAAAGCAGCCAATCAGATCGTTTTCTGGCAAAACCTTTCAGTCTGTCACACAAAGGAAGAAAAAACTTTTATTCTCACCTAAAAAACAGCTGCTGTTGCAATTTTTTGCAGAATTTATTCCCTTTTTTCCCTTTAGTTAACCTTCTTGAACCTGTTTTATTGTCATGAACATGAAGTTCAACCGTCCAGATTCCTCAGAATAGCTTAAGTGAAACTTTATCGTAAAAAATATATATATTTCTGATGCTTTTTATTCCTGCATTTTTAATCATCTGATGATTTTTAGAAAACATTTAGAACAAAATCCTGTTTTAAAAATGTTAACATGTTCTTGTGGCATTTTACTGTTTATATATATAAAGAAAATTAAGCACAAAATTACATTTTGGGTATTACTTTATTCAAATGGTTGTGAATCACAAATAAAGCTAGAGAAAGATCATATTTGTGAGCTCTTGGCAATGAGAGAGGAAGGGGGGGGGGGTCGATCCATTTTTGATGCTTTTAAACCATCAACAATGACTTCCTGATTGCGCAATGCAGAATGTCAGGTTTATATTTAAGTTTGACATGCATTCCAGATTCCGCCACTAGACGGTCAAGTGGTTATGGCTGCGGACTCACATTCAGAAGGTCATGGGTTCGAATCCCGCTCAGGAATAGTCCACAATAAATATTTCTTTTAATTTTAAATTTTATTTTTACCTCAAAACTGTTCAATGCAGGTGAAAGAAATATTTTTAACACAGACAAATGCCTTTAAATTATCAACAATGACTTCCTGATTGCGCAATGCAGAATGTCAGGTTTATATTTAAGTTTGACATGCATTCCAGATTCCGCCACTAGATAGCCTAGCGGTCTAAACATCTGACTCACATTCAGAAGGTCATGGGTTCG
>NC_050520.1:2373691-2410780 GCF_002922805.2 Oryzias melastigma
TGGCTCATCAGTGACCCACCATGACACAACAATGGGCTCTCGGACTAGAGGGGGGGACTCTTCCCTGCGCAAATTTGCGCAGGCTCAGGAATTCTAGTGTTAAATCTGGTGTGATTGAAGGAAACCTGGAAACGGAATACAACCACATAAAACCAAACAAGTCAGACTAAAAAACTCCAAGAATCTCTGTGTCCAGAAATGTTTCCTAGTTGAACTTTTTTTGCTTCCATGAGCAAAAAACAGAAACATTTATAAATGACTTTGAGATGAATTATCTCCCATAAATGACAAAGTGTTTAACATCAAAACCTCCATAATCTGTTCCACATCCGCAGACATTTGGTTCATCTCTGCACATCAAGCACAACACCTTCCCGCTTTGTTTTGTTTCCACTCTGATGATCAAACAAATGAATTTCACTTTTTAATTAAACGCTAAAATGCCAGAAGACTTTTCATGCGTTTGGTGAATCTGCTGCATATGGAGCGGCGTTTGTGGAACAAAGGAAAACAGTTTTGGGTTCCATGATCTAAACAGGACTAGAAATGCTTCTGATGTTAAACGTTGGACATTTTTGACCATTTTTTGGTGGAAAACATTGCAGTTCCTTGAATGTGGAGCATGTTATTTCCCAGAACAGCTTGTTGACTTTCTTGTGCGCCCCACTCTAAATAATTTCTCACCGCAAAGACATAATAAGCACCAAGTTCAGCCTGAGCATGCCGTTCCTCCTGCAAAACAACATTTTAAATTCAGATGAAAAAACCCTCAAAACAGATCATTTCCTGGCATTTTCTCAGCACGCTGCTCATCTTTTGGCGCCGCTTAAATGATCAGTTTCATGTGAATCTTTACCTCCAGCTCGATTCCATGTTCAATCAAGCTGAAGTTATATATCCTCAAATATTACATCTCGTTCAGCTGCAGACAGGTCTAACCTTTATCGCTCTGCCAGAGGCTTTCCTGATCAGCACACGGACTGCATGATAATCTGTCCTGCTGCTGGACTCTGCAGAGCGCCGCTCCTCTGATCACAGACTGCCTCTCTGTGGCCGGGAATGGTTACAGCTCTGCTGCAGTCTCACTTTAGGATCCTGCATCTGGAGTCTCAAATGCTAACGTTAGTGATCTGATGTGAGGGAGTCACTATCACTGATTCTTCTAGAAACAGCAAAGAAAGAGGAGAAGAGACACCCCGAAACGCTGCAGAACTATGCTTTCTGTCACGTCATATGAGCCCTTTGTCTTCAGGAAATGAAGTAATTTGTGTAATTAATTTAAATATCCTATAAATAGAGACACTTCCGGATTGTGTGCATGCGAAGGTCATTGCCAGAATTTGCCATTTTGTCTCGAAAAGCATTAAAAAAAAGGTAAATGTTGATGGTGTGTTTTATTCTGAAGCTTCTGAGGGTTTATCTTTCATGTTCACCACGAATATTTGGAAGTTTTTTCACATTTTTAACGCTAAGTAATGACAGTTTGAAAAACAAAAATAGAGCTTCATTTGGTAAATAAAGGATAAAAATGTGATATATTAAGCTAACATTGTGGAAGTATTTGCTAATCGACAATTAATATAACAAGAAAAGTTGCATTTCCTGCGATAATGTTAGTGTGAATGCTGTTTGCTCAATGTGGTCGCTGAAGATACTGAAGCAGTTTGTTGAACAAACTGAAGAAATTGATTGTAATTGCTGAAAGGATTTATTGAAAATTCTAAATCTATGAAGCTAAAGCTTTTGCAAAATGCTAAAGTTTCTGAAGAACCTAAAGTTGCATATTTAGACAAAAAATTGAATTTCTTGTAAAATCGGGTAGAATTATAAAGTGTGTAAACGGTATAAATACCAAAGTAGAAACAGGAATGTGCTAAATGTTCTGAACTTTTTAATACCAATTTGCACATGTTTCAAAACTGCAAAAGAACTTAAGGAACTTCTTTAAAAAGTCACATAAATTAAAAAAAAATTCAAAATCCGTAAAAGATACAAATACCAAAAGTACAACCATGCAAGTCCTGAATGTACTGAGCGTTTTGATACCAATATTGCATAGTTACACATAGTGCACAAAGAATTGAAGAATTCTCCTTTCAATGGCAAAAACAAAATTGCATAAATTGCGTCAAATTTAAAAATAGCAAAATTTATGAAAAACAAAAATATAGGCAGGAATGTATGGAGATAAATTTGGGCCAGAATTATTTGAAACCCAAATAAAACCAAATAAAAAAAAAATTGGGGGCCAAAAAAATGTAAAAAGTCTGAAACTTTTTGCTATTCTAAAATAAATGTAATTATTTTCAGCTTTAAATGTTTTTTTTAGATTTCATAACTCAAAATTTCAATCTCAAACCTTTTTTTCACTTTCAACTCTTTTTATTTTTGTTTTTGAATCTGGAAATTTCAGTTTAAAAACTTTGGGCCCCGTTGTGGCGCGTTGGGGCGGGACTAACATGAAGGACCAATTAAGATCAATGAGGATGGTAACTTCAGTCCCGGTGTGTTCACTGACTCAAAGAACTGTGATAATTACAGTCAGAAAATGTCTGTTTAGTCTGAACTATCATAGTCTGAAGTTGTCCCTAGACGGGTGTAAAAAACAGAGTTTTATCGCGTAAAAACCGCTCATCCAAAACACAGTTTTTACCCGTTCAAAGCGCCATCTTATTGTGTTAAATGCAGGCATCGAAAACATCCTTATGTTTGCATTAAATGTCTAAAACAATGTTAGACCTCCACTTATCTCCCGTGGCCTATCGACTATCGGATGGACTCTCTCTCCAGTACCCTGGCATAGACCTTCCCGGGGAGACTGAGGAGTGTGATTCCCTGGTAGTTGGAACACACCCTCCGGTCCCCCTTCTTGAAAAGGGGAACCACCACCCCAGTCTGCCAGTCCAGAGGTACGGTTCCTGTCTGCCACGCAATGCTGCAGAGACGTGTCAGCCAAGACACTCCTACAACATCCAGAGACTTGAGGTACTCAGGGTGGATCTCATGCACTCCTGGGGCCTTGCACCCAAGGACGGTAAAGCATTCAGACATTTATAATCAAAATATTTGAACAAGAATGTGAATCCTCCCATATAACCTACACAGCAGGGATACTTACCCAGGAGAGCGTACGACAGCATCAGCTGTATGTTCTAAATGTTCTATTATCCTTCAGAATACATTACTACACCCAGGACAATGGTACGTTCCATTTTTATGACATTCCTTGAGGTGGCCGTTTGAGCATAACTGATAGACACTCATCTCCTCAACTTATTTATTTATAAATTAAAATACAAATACAAAATCATTTATCAAGCAAATTGAGCATCAAAATGACACATTTAGCACTAATGGAAGCTGTGAGTAGACAAAGAGGACACGGGAAGCACGCTGCGGTGATATGGAAGCCTGTGGATGGGACTCATGGCCCTGCGGTGCAGGTTCTCCGCCCTGCCAAACTGCCGCAGATAGAAGAGCAGCGTGAGCTTCTGGGTCATGGTCCTCAGAGCCATGAAGGAGGTCAGAATCTGAGCCAGCAGGAAGAGCAGGTAGACGGAGTGAATGGCTCTTTCCAGAGGAAGGATGATGGTTCCTTCATCGGTCATGAAGAACAGCAAAACCGGCAGCTGGAAGGTGAAAGACAGGAGCCAGAAGGCGGCCAGCGCTGGAACCTGAGGACAGGAGGGAGTCTGGGTGTCTGCTGATGCATGACTGGACCTTTCTATAGAAAATAGTGATAGTAAAATGTCTGTACTGTGTTGGTTTGACACACATCAGAGGTCGTGTTACCTTCTCTTCCAGGTTGCCAACATAACCCAGATAGAGCCGGATGACTTCAATGATAGTGACCAGCACCAGCCCGGTGATCAGCAGGGCCTGGTAATACCCGGCTAGGTGGTAGAACTGGAACAAGAGTAGATGTCATCAGGTTTTTATGCAAACAACTAATCAGAACTTATTAAATGTTAGTTCTTTAAATCAAAGGAATGATTGACTTCAAACAAAACAAAAGACTAAAAGACAAAAAAGACGTTGGTATTAAAGGTGTAACGGTGAATCGATTTCTATTCCTACGATCCAACCAGATCGTTCTGTCAGAGCAGAATCCAGTCGTCCTTTATCATTAAAAAAGTTGATTCAAAATAAGATAAATCAATGTACAAATGTACAATTTCTTTATACATTTTCTTGAAATTGTGGATATTTTAACACTGTTTGAGCTCAGTGCTTTACCTGTTCCAGAGTTTAGTGACTGAGACATAGAAACGTTTCTTTGTGGGTCTTATCAAGTTGAGTATAAAGTTCCAACATCCTCAGTTTGTAACTTCCTTCATTTTCTAATAACTGGATGGTAAAGTCTTTCTACTGGCCATTGTACTGAATTGTGTTGTATTATATTGTATGGTACGGTACTTTATTGTATTGTGCTGTATTGTTTTATCTTGTATTGTACTGTACCATATTGTATTGTATTGTATTATACTGTATTGTTTTGTCTTGTGTTGTACTGCACTGGACTGTATCGTATTGTACTGTACTGTACTATATTGTACTGTATTTTAATGTACTCTATTTTACAGTATTATATTGTACTGTATTATTTTGGCTTGTGTTGTACTGTACCGTATTGTATAATACCGTATTGTATTGTACTGTACCGTATTGTATTGTACTGTACCGTATTGTTTTGTCTTGCATTGCACTATACCGTGCCGTACTGTTCTGTACTGTACCATACCTTACCATATTATAGTGTTATACTGTATTGTTTTGTATTCTATTGTACTGTATTATCCTATTCATTTTGAATTGCACTGTATCATGTTGTATTGCATTGTACTTTGTTTTGTTCTGTATTGTACTGTATTGTACTGAACTGCACCGCACCATACCCTATTATATTGTACTGAACTCTGATGTACTGTATTGTATCGTACCGTATTGTATTATGTTACTATATTGTGCTTTTTGAATTCCTCATATTTCGAATGATAAATTGTTGCACTGAATTATAACTTTCAAAGTCAACACTGTTTAGGTCTGATTAAGATGGTTTATTTTTTTGTTTTTTTAAGGTCCTTCAAATGACCAAAATCACAAAAATGTCTCCAAAATCTAAACTGTGAACTTAAACTGACTTTTAATTGTAAAATTAAGAAAAACAAACTTGTTTCTCATAATGAAATGGATTTTTACACTTATGCACTGAATGAGGTTTATGAGTTTATTTAAGAATGTTAGAAGATTACAGCCACACTTGGTCTTAGTTGTACACCTGAAGTATTTGTTTTAGATGAGAAATAAACTAGTAGTAGAAATTGTTTTAGGTAAATAGACCGCTGAAGGACGTGATTTATAAGGTTTTTGTCACCTTGGTTTCCAGCATGAACACAGCAGAGATCCACCAGCAGGGGAAGTAAAACAGGTTGAAGTACAGCAGCATTTGAAGAGGAAGATGAGACACCAGCTCGTTAACCACTGGAAACACAAAGGCACCAAACACACATAAAAACAATGACACAAAGACACAGGCTAACCTTTGGTGTCACTGACGAACCCGGGACGTCCTCTGGCTCCCTGCTGAAGTCGCTGTCTGCGGTCCGGTTGTTGGTGAACACAGAACCCCCCGTGTAGGTCAGGCCCATCTGCAGAGTCTCTGGTACCGGTGAGTAGAACACGGGCATCGTGGACAGAGCCGGGGACCATGTCCGGCTTCAGGACATGTAACAGGAAAAGACGGTTTGACCCGTGTTCACACAAAGAGATGAGCACTAATCAGATTACTGTGAAGGAGGAGCAATAATGAGGATTAACAGCAGCTCTGACCATATGTGCTTTTTCAGTTCAATCATTTTAAAACTTAAAAAAAGTTTTACAATACCGTAGAAATTGGTTTTAGCAAAAAAATGTTTGCAGCAAAGGATCAGATATCATTTCAGTTCTTTGATTCTATGTATCCATCCGTTCACCTGCACTCTGTCAGCAAAAAGATTCAATTTCTAGGATTAAAATAGTTTATAAAGACTGGGATTCTATACTACAAATGAATTTCATCATAATGTCTATTATTTTATCAACAAAGTGCATTTTTCACACAGAACAATCGAGTTACGCTGAATTAATTAAAAAAGACATTGTTGCAGTACAGTCTTTCTCCAGTGGAGGTCACTGTTTGACCTTTTCGTATCAATGTTCTGAGGACAATACTAGCAGAGTCAAACTTAAATGACGAATAATCAAAGTTTATTAAGCAACTCAATGTGAGAGAAGTCTGTAGGACTGTTTTTAACCCCCTTTTTTCAGAGAAGAAACATGTTTAGCAACAGTTGTGTGGAAAAATCAACTAAACCTGATTAGTCATGAAAAAAAAGAAAGAAATTCTAACTACAAACCGACTTGAACCAGCCTGACTTAGTTGATGATTGTGCTGACTGGAGAAAATGTGATATGAAATGCTGTCATTTGTACTAATTCAGCTCTAAACCTTAATTTAATAGAATTTAGTCAGGTTATTGATGTCAGAAGAAGCTGAAAAAGCCATTTGGATGATTGCTTTTTCTGGTAATCCATTTTAAATTTCAAATTTGATGTTTTTAATTGAATTTTTGTTAAAATTTACCAGAGAACTATTTGAAAAGGAAATATCAAATGGCCTTTTCTTTATCATTTTAATAATGTCACAGATTGAGTGGTGTTGAAGAATACAATGAAAAAGCCCTTCGGAAATTGCTTTTTCATTTTTTTAAAATGACAAGCAATGCAGTTACATTATGAAAATGAAAAAGCATTTCTGTTTATGCATTTTTATTTTTAAATTGGATATTTTTAATTGAATTTTGGTCAAATTGAGCAGAGGACTTTTTGAAAATGAAATGTCAAATGCCATTTTCTTTATAATTTTATTTAAGCTACTAAATGAGCGGTGTTGAAGAAGAAAAAGGAAAAGCCATTTAAGAGACAAGTCTTGCAGTTAAATTGTGAAAATGAAAAAGCATTTCTGTTTATGTTTTTTAATTTTTAAATTTGATATTTTCTAATTGAACTTTGGGCTAAATTTACCAAGAGAACTTTTTTTTTAATTTAAATGTCAAATGCCATTTTCTTTATAATTTTAATTAAGCTACAGAATGAGCGATGTTGAAGAAGAAAAAGGAAAAGTCCTTTAAGAGACAAGTAATGCAGCTACATTGTGAAAATGAAAAAACATTTCCAGTATTTACCTTTTATTTTGAATTACGAGTCACAAACGCTTCCATATTTACGCTTTTACTTTGAAGCAAACATTTCGACTAAAACATTTTAGGACTTTTATTGTGAAAAAAACAGTGTGAGCTAGCAGTGACTAAAACTCTGCAGACGGCGTCCGACCAGCGAGTCCTCAGAATGGTGCCTGGCGTGTTTCGTCGGCCTTGGAGCGCCACCCGTCATTTATGCGGCCGGATGGCAGACGCAGAGTCCAGCCACGGCTCTCATCAAAGCTCGTCTTTGGGGGTCCGCAGAGGGAGGTGCTGGAACTCCTCCGGAACCTCCTCCCCTTTCTTTGACCTCTTGTAGAAGCCGAGAGAGTCCAGAAGGTTGCTGATCTCATCCGCCGTCATTTTCTTCACGGGGACAGTCTGCGTGCACAAAGATTATAGATGAAATATTTTTGGTGCAAACAGCTCAAATCTGCACCAAGATTCATGTCAGATGAATATTTCCTGTCTCACCTGTCAGCAGCAACTCACCTTTACAACCTCGTCTTTTTCATTGTAGAATATCAAACGGGGTTTCTTCTCCTCTGATGAGTCGTACTCTAAGTTATGACTGAGCAGGAAGAAGAATGCAGTTAAAGAAAACAGCTAGGAAGGAGCTGTCCAAGTTATTTTTGTTTGGTTGTGAGAATGTTTATTAATCATTCACACTATCGTGATCCTCCTGCTCCTCTCTGCACCTAAAAACTCAATCACACTTTCAGAGACTTTAGCAATCTTAGTATTAAAACATTCGGCTCGTTCAGGACATTACTGCTTGTATTTTTGGTATTCATAAACTTTATAGTTTTTGAAATATTGAGCAAAAAATATCTCATAGGAAATGAAGGAGAAAGAATGAAAATTTAAAAATTTTAAGGAGATTAAATAGATTTTAAGTAGATGTGCAAGCTTTTTGGATTATTTGCCACCCATTTTTTTTTTTAGGCTAATTTACAGTTTAGCTTCTATTAGCAACAGGGTAACATTTTTGACTAATTTAGTTTACTGAGAATGTTTTAGCTATTTTAGAGTTTAGCTTGTATTTAAGCAATGTGCTAGCTTTTTGGCTAATTTGGCCTCTACTGAGGCTTTTTATGCTAATTTGGAGCTAAGATAATATTTGGGCAACATGCTAACACTTTTAGCTAATTTTTTAAGTGCTGAAGTTTTTAGGTTAATTTAGAGTTTAGCTTCTATTAGCAACAGGATAATGTTTTAGACTAATTTAGTTTACCGAAAATGTTTTAGCTATTTTAGAGTTTAGCTAGTTTTAAATAAAATGCTAGCTTTTTTTGGGCTAATTTGGACTCTACTGAGGTTTTTTAATGCTAATTTGGAGCTAAGATAATATTTGGGCAACATGCTCAGATTTTTGGCTAATTTCTTGTCTACTGGGGTTTTTTATGCTAATTTAGAGTTTAGTTAGGATTTCAGCAATTTAATAGCTATTTTCGCTAATTTGGTCTCTTCTAAGAGTTTTTATGCTAATTTAGAGCTTAGCTAATCTTTAAGTAACATGCTAACACTTTTGGCTAATTTCTTGTCTACTGGGGTTTTTTATGCTAATTTAGAGTTTAGCTCCTGTATTAGAAACAGGCTAATGTTTTAGACTAATGTTGTCTACTGAGAATGTTTTAGCTATTTTAGAGTTTAGCTTGTTTTAAATAAAATGCTAGCTTTTTTTGGCTAATTTGGCCTCTACTGAGGTTTTTTCTGATAATTTTGAGTTAAGATAATATTTTGGCAACAAGCTCAGATTTTTGGCTAATTTCTTGTCTACTGAGGTTTTTTATGCTAATTTGGAGTTTAGCTTCTATGTTAGCATCAGGCTAACGTTTTTTTGACTAATTTAGTTTACTGAAGAATTTCAGGTTATTTTGAAGTTTAGCTAGTATTTACGCAATGCACAAACTATTGTTGCAAAATTAGCATCTATTGGGGACTTTTAAGCAATTTCACAAAAAAAAAAATGTTCAAAAATGTAGGTAAACTTCAGCGTTCTTTCATAGTTCTTTAATTAAATTTCCAGTCTTTTAGCAAATTTATCTTTATGCAAATAGCTGTTGCATTTTCAGAAAATCCTTTCAGCAATTAAAATAAATTGCATGAACATTTTCAGCAAAAAACTTCAGCATCTTCAGTGACTACATTCAGCAAAAAGCGTTCACACTAACATTATTGCTGGTAATGCAACTGTTCTAGTTTTAAATGATTTCTGATTGAGAGACTGGAGCTTTAACTTTTTTTCCAAATCTTGCAAATATCATTGACAAAAACTTTGCAGCTTCTGTGTTCAGAAGTGTAAGGATACTATAGGGCCAGCCGCTCCATGAGGAAATGGTTGAGCTCGGGCAGTTTCTTTATGGATCATCCAACCACACTGGGAGCCTGCGGGAAGAGAAACAAGCCGATTTGTTGGGGCAGCTCTGTGTTGTTCTTAAAAGCACCCAGTATCAGCCATTCTGCAGCAGCAGCATCACAAACAACCAACTTCCATGTGCTGGAACTCACCATCAGTTTAGCTCGAGCTATGACCTCTGCGGTGCTGTTGGGGGGTTCAGACGCTCCAACAGAGAACGCAAAAATCAGCACAAAAGCCCACATTTCCTGAGTTTTTTCACAAAAATGCTTCGTGTCCTTTTCCTCATAAGTTTTAACACAACGTCTAAATGCTTGATCCACTTGGACAGGCTCTTCAAGAGGAAAGAACCATTGCAAAAGGGGGGCTTTAACCCCCTTGACCACTTATCTTGTTACTTTCTCCTAAAACAATGTCCTTACACTCCAAGAATTCATCTCTTCCTTTCTTGCCAGATGCACACACATCGGTAGGGCTACATAATTGTTCGTTGGGCTGTTTTTGATTTTAAACACCTCGATGAAGCCCCCCGGGTTTGAGTTTATGGTCTCCTCCATGTCAGGTGTCCAAAAGGCCAGAGAACATGTGTGTTTTTATCAGTTTTCCCAGGCATTCTCAGCGGTTTTCAGGTGACTGTGAGCCCTGAGACTCAGCCACATGCTCTCTACACTCACACAGAGGTGACCTCACCTTCTCATAAATACCACCTTCTTCATATTTACTGCAGTTTTACTGCAATTAACATGTTATGAAAACTCATAAACGCTCAACCACATTTACTGTAAAAGCTGTTGCACTCACTATGAAAAAGGTTCATGAACACACTAGTGTTTTTGCAAGAAACAAAATCCTTTTGATGAGCGTCCTACACTGTGAGGTGCATGTAACAGCATTCTGCTAGAGCTGCAGCTGATGTCAGAATTTTGGCTCTTCCTTTTGATTGTTGCAGATGTGTTTGACCTTTAGCACCACTGGAATCAGGAAACCTGTTTTATGGTCCTGTTATTTCCTCCTTCCATCTTTAACAATGACTATTTCAGCCTAAAAACATGTTTTTTTTCACCTCTTCTTGCTTATTTTGTTCAAATAACATTCAAATTTGCATCAAAGTTGTCACTGATTTTTTCTTTTTTTTTTTTAACAGTAGGAAACCAGTTTTATGGTCCTGTTATTTCCTCTCTTTCTTTAACAGTCCATATTTCAGCCTGAAAACATGTTTTTTCACCTCTTTTTGTTGATTTTGTTCAAATATGATTAAAATTTGCATCAAAGTTGTCACTGATTTAAAAAGAAAAGTATAATAAAGCCTCAAGCATGTAAATGATTTCAGTTGGTACCACGTTTGACCTCCAGGGGGCAGCAGACACTCAGATAGATAGACAGCTGATGTGTGATTTCATCAACTCACAAGCTCTGAAGGAAAACTTCCCAGTTTTTTTGTAATTGTTCATTTTTCTGACATAAATTTAATCTGAGAAAGACTTTCATTTCAGTTTTTTCTAGATTGTTAGTCTTCCACAGAACTGTTTTTAATCAGCTGCTGTAACTCTAAACTGACTGAGTCCCTTATTGTCATAATTTACTTTGTGTTGCTTTTCCAAATGAACACTAAGATCAGATACATGTTTTGATATTGATGATTAAAGATGTTTGATTTGTGACTTTATCGAACAAATGTGGAATAAACTAGTAGGTCTCATTTTTTTCCTGCAGAAACTATGCAGAAACTAAACTCCTGCAGTTTATCCAAAAGCTTTTCACCCTCTTACTAAACGTCACCGTATCTAGACGTTTTCTGACAATGAAAACTTGATGAAGATAATAAGAAAAAGTCTTGAATTCGCCAGGCGGGAGAGACTGAGTGATCCTCACATTGGTATAAGTCAGGGTCTGCAACCTTCAACACTTAAACAGTATTTTAAACCCAGTATTCACCAAAAAGTCTTACGTCACGCTTTAGAAAAATAAGACACAGATTTGTGTGACTGTTACGTTTATGATTATTTATTTATTGTCATAAATGAAACAAAAAATAAAGAGAAAATAGCTTTTTTTTCTAAATATAAAGTCGTTCATAACCTTACAGAAATTTACATAACTTCCTTTCAAAATAAAAGACACCTTTTCCCATAGTCTCAATGCAGATAATGTAATAGAAGGGAGTGTAATGTCAGCAGTGACATTTAAAAATAAAAATAAAAAGTTTATTATACTGTTTTTGATGAATCTCACCCACAAATTAATACATTTAACTAGCTAAAATGGAACCAGGGCTAACTAACTATAAGTGACCTTAAGATTTTTCAGATCATTTGGTTATTCATTACATTTAGAAAAAAAAAAACGAAAATCCGTTTTATAATCCAGTGATCTTTAATTCTGATCTTAATCTTTAAACTTAGAAAAAAAGCAGCATCTCTTGGTTGATTATTATAGAAGTGATACTTCAACTGTTTGTGAGCTGAATAAAGGTTGACTTATTTGACTGAATAGTATATAACTTTTTAAATTGACAAACATTTTTATTTTTCTTGACCCAGAGAGCCACATCATGGAGGTAAAAGAGCCACGTGTGGCTCCAGAGCTGCATGTTGCAGACCTCCGGTTTGAGCTAAAACTTATGAATATAAGAAAAATGAAAACTCAGAGATGAACCAAACATGATCTTTATAATCTATTTTCAAAGTGTTCTGAGTGGTCTTTAAACTATGATTTTTACCATTTTAGAGAAAAAAAAAAAACAACCTGTACTTTTCTAGGACATAGTTTCTGCAGAGCAGCCGGCGTTCATTTGAAATTCAGCTCTGAGTTGTGGGTGGGACTATATTGGCGCAGAGAATTACAGATGTAAAAAAAAAAAAAAAAGGCGGAGTTATCCAGCTGTTCGGTTTTGATCCCGATGCCAGATCGGAAATAGACGTTCATGGATCTAGTCATATACCAGCTAACATTAGAATGAAGTGGAGCAGAAACAACATTTTTGTTCTGATTCACAAAAATTTGAATAAATACTCAGATATGAAATTTTAATTTAGAAAAATTCCCCCATCATCAGAAAAATGCCACAAGAACAAGTTAAAAACACCAAAAATGGGATTTTGATCATTTTTTAATGTTGTGTAAATCCCAGTTCACTAGGTCACCACAAGAGGGTGCTAGCGCTCACACTCAAACACTTTGGCTGTTTGGATGTAACGTCCAACTTCCAGCCCACAGACAGTCATGTTTCCAACAAAAATAAAGCGTTCCTGGCTGGATCGCTGCAGCGAAAGCGCCTCACTATCTGTATCTCTTCCAGACGTTTCGCGGCGGCGAGCCCCGCGCTGAGCGTGTCCTGTTTGGGATTATGTGTCCACAGGCTGTAAAGCCGTCCACCTTTTTAACAGGCTTCCCCCCCTGGCAGCTGTCACGAAGGCGTGGGCGTGCTCTCCTCTTTCTGGGGTTCGGGCCCCCGTTCTCACAGTGAGAGCCCCAGCAGGTCGCGTGAGTCTCAACGTGACGAGGAGCACCACATGTGTTCTCGCCATCGATGCAGCCCGAGAAAGGGGGAAAAAAACAACGTTTTTGATAATTAGACGGTTATGGAGCCGAGATGCAGAGGATGAAAACATTCAAAGTCTGACCTGAGCAACTTTTTCCAGCTGGAGTTTTATAAACGCCCCCCCCCCGAAGCTGAAAAAGATCAAACGCTCAAACACCTCGCTTACTTCAGGGAGCTTGTTACGCTCTTCCTGTTTCTCCAAAGCACCGGATGCTGCCTGCCCGCCAGCGGGACGTTGGTTTGCGAGGCTGTTTTCCTGTTTGTGACCTGCGTCTGCTTCCATTGGTGTTTACACATCAGCAGAGGAAGCGGGTCAGAAGGTTGCAGGTAGCTGCAGTCTGTCTGGATCCTGAAGGCAGCCGGTGAGGAGGTCCTCTGCCCGCTGTGCTCATAAAAGAGAGGCCCCGCGTGGAAGTGAGTGAGGGTGGCGGCGACCACGTGGAGGACTTAATGATGGTTTTGCCCCAGATGAAGGTCCAGCACATCCTGGCTCCTCTTCTGTGGGTAGAAAAACACTGAAGAACTTTAGAGATAAAAACATAACAGTGTTCTGGTTTTTGTCTATTGTTGTTTACCATACTCCCCTTTGTTGTCCTCTTTGCTCAAAAGTCTGTAGATTTGTATCACTTGGTCACATTTTAGTATAGTTTGACTTTGAACGTAATCATTGGCTTCAAACCAAATTACCAAGACTTTAGGAGCGCAATCATCTGCAATCAAAACTGATACACAGTCTAAATTTGAACTAATGATCTCTAAGCTTGATTTGGACGGAGAATTAAGAAAATATTTTCACAATAAATCTGAGGATTTCTACCATTTTTATTCTTTTTGAATTTGTTAACATATTCAGACAAATATCAATATTTCCCAACGATGTTTCTTGACCATTTGTGCAGAACTTATTTTGTTCTTTTAGGAAACACCTTTAGTGGAACCTTACTGTTGTGTGTATTAGTTTGTGGATTCTTTGACGTATAGAAATTCTTTTTTTATATATTTATCGGGTAAAAATCCAGTCCTTGTCAGGAAGTGGTGGGGTAGGACCCAAATGCAGAAGACCAGGCTTGGTGGCTGAAGTGTTATTGTGTTGATAAATGACAACAATAACTTGCTGAGGAACCTTGCAGCTTTATTCATCCGCTTGTAACCTAGCTTCCACAGAACTGAGCACACGTGTAAAAGGCAGTCTGATGTATCACTCCGCGTAGGGGACTATATTCAGTGCTTGAGAGACATATCACAACAGTGGCAGGAAAGTAAACCTTTTAATTAACAAACTGAAACATGACAAAAACACATGGAGTAACAAAACAAATGGTAGAAGAACAGAGCAGATGACCTGAAAACAGGAACTTTAATAGGCTGAGGGCAATTAACTGAAATGAAAACAGCTGTGAATCCTGATTAACCTGGAACTGATGCGACTCACAGGGGAATTCAGAACATGACCAAAAAACAGACACAGAAACCTTACAGTACCCCTCCCCAAAGGGGCCACTCCCAGATGACCGAAAACCTGGGAGAAGACTGCAAGACAAGAAAAGTCCAGAAAAAATGTAGGAATCCCGCTGCCAGACGGGAACAGGTGTGAAGGGGAGCAGACAGTCACAGAGAACCCTGTCACTGCGGCAAAGGTTCTCCAGCTGGGTCCAAGGTGGTCAGGTCATTGTGTGAAGAAGTGGTGGTGGAAGACCTAAACAAGGGAGACCGGACTTGGTGGCAGAACAGTAAACCTCTTAATTAACAAACTGAAACATGACAAAAACCCATGGAGAAACTAAAACATGGTAACAGAACAGAAAAACAAACCAAACAAAACCACAGAACCCTTACTGTCCTGGACTTGTTAACCTTCTGTTCTAATAGTCTTTTCTTTTTAAAAATACAACATTTGAAATATTATCTTCAAAAAACAAGTATTATTTCCTTTGCTGCAAATTACATCTTGTGAAGGAGATGAATAGTTCAACACTCAAAAGGACAGTAACATCTTTCTTTTTTTTTTAAAAGAGAGTTGTTTCTGAACAATAACGCCACCCTCAGGACAGCAGAGGTACTGAGCAGGAGGGGGATTTGCAGAAAACGCTGAATTTGTTTCCTGCTGCTTACCCTGCTGTTCCAGTGTTTTATATGATTGTCTTTGACCCCAACAGGTGCACAGCAAACAACCACCACTATGAGATCGGTCATTAATCTTCTGGTTTTACTTCCTGCTTCGGCTTCAACACTTGAAAAAACTGAATTTAATTACATTTTGAACTGAGCCACGACACATTATAATTGCTCTTCAGTTAACAGCACAAATAAACATCAAAGTCTTTGAGTTCAGACAAGAAATTGCTCATTTCTGTTTTAGGTTTCTGACCGCAGCACCACTGTAGACCAATTGCTGCCACTTGTTGGGCAATTGCGTCCAACAATCTGCGCTGAGGTGCTGTGAAAACAAAGAGTCGCACTGCTGTTCTTGAGCAAACCTTGGTGATCCCTCATCCACTGTTCTGTGTCTGACCCTGACCTCTGACCTCCCTCAAGGGGGGGACGAATCAAAAAAGAATTTCCCAGCGGAGGTTACATACGTATCAGATTGCTAAGCCAACAACAGACGCCGCACTCTTGTCGTCTTTCATCGCGGGGCAAAGCCACAACTGTGTTTAGCAGCGAGCGCTCGTCAGTCTAAAGTCTGGTCTGCAGGTCGGTTTGGATGATTGGACGGACGGTGAGCTCAGCGTCCACCGAGGAAGAGGACAAACCGATCGATGGACGCAGCAAGATTTAGACCAAGGTGGGAACGGGCCGCGCTGACGAACGTCCAGTCGCTGGCCACATCAGAGAAGCCAGGGGGCAAACAGACAGCAAGAGCTGCTTCCCTCCCTCTAATCTGAGCTTGGATAATCAGAAACACATGGCTCCCCATAATGACTGCAGTGTTGTTCTGCAGCAGAACAAGGCTGTGAGGGTCACATATATGGATATTACTGCTGTGCACATGCTAGAACAAAGGCACAGTCACTGAAAAATTCCCTCCGCTGACTTCACAGCCACAAACAGAAGGCCGGCATGGGGCGGGGCCTATTTCTGCATTCTCCAGTGATTATCACCGCGTCTGATAAGTATTAAAGTGATCAGGAAAAATGGGGAAATGTTTGGGCATTGGGGTTTGTGACTTAAAAACATCTGCTTTTTGTCCTCATATGGGGAGACGCATCGAGTCTTGTGATCGTTCCCTAAATATGTGTCTTCCAGGATGGAGCGAGTGCGAGGCAGAAGGAAAAAAACTAGTTTGTGTCAGCCCGCGGAATTATGTGAAAGCTGAAACCTCAAGCCACACGATGATGTCTCAAGTCCCACTTTTCCGCACCGATAGCTGACGGATGACGGGAAATAAATGCACAGGATGAAGAAAAAACCAGGCCAACAAAAGAAAGGTCTGAAAGAAAAGGAGAATCTAGCGGCTCTGCTTTCCATTAGCCATCCAAATCTTCTCCCCTAATGCACCGCTCCAAATTATGCTGACAGAGGCGGAAAATCCAGGGCAATTTGAAGTTCCAGACAACTGTTTGTGCACCCCTCCATGTGAGAAACGGGAAAAAAAGAACCAATGAAAGTCTGGACGAAGACAAAAGCTGTGGTTTACCAGTCATTTCCACATTAACAAACCTCACGGCGTGAAATCGGTATGTAAACATTTTCCACAAAAGCCTCGTTTGACCCGAGACTGCAAGACGGATCAGCTGGACACGAAATGAGCAGCAGTTTCCAAAGTGAGCTGAGCTTCTGGTCGGCACATCTTCTTTTGGGGAGGTTGTTTTTGACTCAATCTGAGCATTTTAAGCAGCTTATTGTGTGAATGTTTAGTAAGCATTCACTATAGTGAGTCTCCTGCCCCTTTCCATACATTTACTGGCACCTAAAAACTAAATCACATCTTCAGAGTATTTTTGGTATTCATAAACTTTATAGTTTCTGAAATATTGAGCAAAATATGCCCCATAGGAAATGAAGGAGAAAGTCTTCAAATTTTAACATTTTAAGTAGATTAGCAACAAGTTTTTAAAATATCCATTAACTATGTTTTAATATTTTTTAGTATTAAAAAAAAAATCGAGTTAAGCTAATATTTTAGCAACATGCTAACTTTTTTTGTTAATATGTTATCTACTGGGGCTCTTTAGGCTAATTAAGAATTTAGCTTCTGTTTTAGCAGCAGGATAACATTTTGGACTAGTTTAGTTTACTGAGGAAGTTTATGCTATTTTGCAGTTTAGCTAGTATTTAAGCAACCAGTTGCTTTTTTGGCTAATTTAGCATCTTTTTTTACCATGCTAATTTGGAACTTAAGTAATAAGTTAGCAACAGGCTAACATTTTTGTCTAGTCTAGTTTACTGAGGACTTTTAGGCTATTTAGGAGTTTAGCTAGTATTTAAGCAATGAGGTAGCTTTTTTGGTAAATTTGGCATCTACCTTTTTTGGCTAATTTTGACTCATATTTAAGCAACACACTAAATATTTTTGCAAAATTGGCATATTTTAGGGATTTTTAATCAATTTTACTACAAATTTTTCAGAAATTTAGGTCAACTTCAGTGCTCTTTCATAGTTCTTTATCAAAGTTTCTAGATTTCTATCAAATTTTAACATTTTGCAAATAGCTTTTCAACAAATCCCTTCAGCAATTAAGGTAAATTGCGTCACCATTTTCAGCAAAAAGCTTCAGCATCTTCAGCGACTACTTTCAGCAAAAAGCTTTTACACTATCATAATCGAAGGTAAATCAACTTTTGAAGTTTTAGCTGAGCGGCAGATGTGTGTCTGCTATGTCAGTCTCAAATCACAGAGCGTGTAGATGCCTCTGGAAATCCACGAACACCCTACTGGCGCTGCTCCCCCGTCATTCTGGCTGCGAGCTGACCTCAGCTCTCAGTGGTTTTGCTCCAAGAAAAGCCCCGGCTTTATTTCCAGTAAGTGTCATTTCATAGTTCTGCATTTCCACAGGGCTGAGAAACAGCGTTTTTCATGTAAGGAGGACTACAATTAGACAGTTTTCTTCGCAGACTCAGTGTCGACAGCCATAGAAAAAAAAATAAAAACACAGTCGATCTTCCTCTGTTTATGTCTGATGCAATAAAATGAGCATTTTAGAAAATCCTTTCTGTCAATCTGAAGAAACTTTCTTGTTTTTGTTACACTTACTTTTTCCTGAATTACTTCTCTGAATCCATCTTACAAGCTTAATCTTTTTTCCTGAATTTACTCCTGATTGAATTCATAGTTTGAGTACCTTTTAAGTGCAACGTGACTCCACTTTCTTTCAGCTTTGCATTGCAGAAAATATTTGTCTTTTTCCCCCTCACTCATAAATTTCTCTCTTCCTTTCCTTGCAGGGACTGAAATGGCTACCAGATGTGCCTTTTTTAAGGATTGGAAACAGGGACTGAAACAGGTCTTTTGAGCCCAGGGCTTCTGGCTGACTCATGGGGTCTCAGTTTGGTGCAGTTTCCACAGAGGTTTTCCACAGAGGAGGCCCCAGCTCCGAGTCATGTTCAGACGGCAGCTGGGACGCCGTTCCAACACCGGTGCTCCAACATTTTGTCCTTCATTACAGTTCGTTGTTTTTATGTTTCTCTGAATGAAACATAAAGAGAAACTTAAAAATATGTGAGTTTCTGTCACACGCTGAGAATCATAAAAGGCTGCAGAGCAGAGACATGCGAAGATCATTTTTGCGCTGCGACTTTCCCAGAACATGTCATGGATGAAAAGCGGGTGAACACATGTTGCTGTGCTCAGCTGAGAATCCTCTCCATCTGCCCGTCCTCAGCGCGCACATGGAGACAGTTGTGTCAACATTCCTCTGTAGGACGCCAATAAATCTGACTTCAAGATGTCGCAGAAAAAGGTGGGACAGTTCAGGGCACATGAGCCAAGGCCCGGGGGCCAGATCCGGCCCTCCAGGTCATTTTATTTTATTGTTTTTAATGTGGATGCACTTATTTCTAACTTGTATAACTTTGACAAAATATATATCTTTATTGGGAGTAAATTATTAAAAGTTTTTTAAGGTTTAAGTTTATTTATTCTGGGATAAGAATGCTGCCTTTATATTATTCATAATTATGTTATAAAGTTACAGTTTTAAAGCTTTAAAAAATTGCATTCTGCGAGCTGTTTGGACTAATTTTGGCATTTACTAAGATTTCTTCATGCTACTTTGGAGTTTAGTTAATATTTCAGCTACATGCTAGCTGTTTTGGCTAATTTAGGTTTTTTTCAGTTATTAAGGTCATTTTGAAGTCAAGCAAATTTTTCAGCTACACACTAGCTGTTGAGACTAACTTAAGTCTTTTGGGGGGGGTTTTGTGGCTAATTTGGCATTTAACTAATATTCTAGCTAGCTGTCAGCTTCACCGTTTTCATCTATCAGCTTTTTCAGCTATTAACTTCAGCGTTTTCAGCTATCAACTTCAGCGTTCTTAACTATCAATTTCAGCATCTTCAGCTGTCAGCACTATCATCTTCAGCTGCCAAATTCCGCTTACAGCATTCACACCAGCATTATCACAGGTCATGCTATATATCTCATAATCATGTTGAACAATCATGGTTTTAAAGATTTAAAAATGTCATTTAGAATGTTCAATCAATGTTTATCCTGCTGGGCTGTGTTTTGGATTTTGGTTTGACACCCCTGGTTTAGTGGGACTGCATAATCCAGCCCAGGATTTAGAAGAGAGCAGCTTATTGTTTTTTAAAGGTTGGAGAGTCTAATGCTAAAATAAAAATTCTATCAAACGTATGAATCTGTAATCTTTGAGTAAATGTGTTTTAAATGTTGTCATAATTCAGTCTCCAATCCCGCGATGTTCTTGGACTATGGGCAGAACCCAAAGTGCTTCCAGAAAACTCCAGCATATATAAAAGGACACAGCCAGGATTCAAACCAGGACCTTCTCACTCCGAGGCAAGAGTGCTAACAGTTATTATATGTTAATAACAATGGATTTAAATGTACCTTTTCTATTTTAACCTTTATTAAAGAATATGTGAGGACTAAAATCTTAAATATTCCCATGTTAAACTCTATTTTACTGCTAATAGGGTAAGAGAAATTGTTTTACCAAGAATTCTTACTTTGAGACAAACAAATCTAATACATGCTTTCTTAAAGACCCATTCCAATGAAAATGGTGTTTTTAACAAGTTCTTGTGCCATTATTCTCACTAAACTAAGATTAAATAGCAGTTCAAAGTATTTATTTATTCAAAAATATACATTTGTAAAAATCTAGTATTTGTTATGTACCAACTACAAACTGTTACTGGGGCGGCTGTGGTAGGGTGGTCAACCCTTGATTGGAAGTTTGGGAGTTCGATTCCCGCATTGCATGCCCATGTGTCAAAGTGTCCTTGGGCAAGACACTGAACCAAGGAAGGTAGAAAAGAGCTATACATGTATACACCACTTACAGTGGGTGGGCTACAAGCTCCATGCTCTGCTCCATCCTGATGCATTTACTTGCAGACGACTAGATTCAATAAAAGACAAAGTCTTGAAGTATTTAGAAAAACTAAGATTTACACCAAAGGTATTGGAGAGATCTGTTTTAGTGTACAGTCCTGACATATGCAATAAACTGGACAAAGAAACTAAAAATACAAAAACAATTGCTGCCTTTAAAAATACTATTAAAAGTGTGATTTTAGGCAAATACTATAGATAATATATAGAAAAATTCTTTCAGAAAACTTTAAGTAGTTAATGCAGCTGAACCTTGTGTAGATAAATAGGATTAAATGAGAGTTTTTGTAGATAACTTTTTATGTAAATGTGTATGTATTAATGTTTATATGTTCATTTAAAATGTAGGCTGGGCTTAATATTTATATAAAGCCCTTTTTTATTTTGTTTGTTTAATGTACTTTGAGTTACTTTAGTTGATTTAGCAAAAGGGGCAGATAATTTACATTTTCTACTTTCTTCTCATTTATTAACTGTTTATATTTTCATTTTGAATTATTTTGATGTTAAATATTGTTATTAAATGGAAAAAAACAGATTATTGTACGTCTTTGTTTTCCTCGTCCAAACTGGATCAGAACTGTACGGTTGTGTAGCTCCGTAGTGTGGGTTCATGAGGGGCTGTCAGAGAGTGTAAACAAAGGGATGATGGGAAATCAGCACAGACTTACTCCACTCTGATGGTCCCGCCCACAATTCAGAGACACACACTTCTGCCACTCTACAGAAACTATGTCCAAGAAATTGACACATAAAAAAATGGTCAACATTAGAAATAAAAGATAACCAAGAATGCTTTGAAAATGTATTAAATCGGATTTTAAATAAAGATTATTAAAAAAAACTTGATTATAAATATATTTTTTTGCAAGACAGAAAATAGCTCTTTACTAAACAAGAGTTTCTTCACTTTTTAGAGATTCAATTTTTGCAGTGTCGGATACACTAAATTTTACTCCAGTATTTTGTTGATTTCTTTGGGTTTTAGAGCTAAAAAAATAATCTCCATTTGGTTCTTAGAACTATCTCCTATATTACATTTTTGACTCATAATATGTTTATTTTTCAGGATATCAACAAGTAAATTCAAAACTATTATCATAACCAAACTATTGTCTTTGATATTAATTTGGTAATTGTCATGGATTTAAATAAAGCGATTTTCTATCTTGCTTTAAATCGCTTTACATTCACAGAGCATGCACACACGCATTCACACACGGCCTTACAATGGCACCAACCAATAACCACCAGAATACAGCTAAATGTAAGCTTGATGCAGTTCATATACAAAATGAGAATCCTTTTCTACAAAAACCAAAAGGACAGGAAGCATTTTTTCATAGAAACAGCTGTTCTAGAATTGCCTGGTGTTCTGAATTTGCATAAAACAAAACAAGAAAAAATATAAAAGAACCATTTTAGCTGTGATTCTCCACATTTGATGACCCTAACTTCTCTCCAGTCCTGGCTCTCCCATTACACTCAGGCAAAGCAAAAGTCAGCTACAACCAATCACTTCACTTTAGCCTTCAAGTTCCCCTCATGACTTATTCATGCAGCCTCATTCACGCCTCTCTCCTCCTTTGTTACCTTGTGGTCCCAGTTTTGCTATATCCCTTTTTTTTCCTTTTCAAAATAGGATACTTCTGCAGCGCGTGATTAACTTTTCGAAACAGAGTTTCCACTGTTTTACCCCAAATGAAAGGAGTTCTTGTCCCCCCCACCCCCGAAGGCGCCAAATCAACAGTCCCCTGGTTTCCTCAAGGTCTTTGAAGGACTGCTGTGACCCAATGCCTCATGATTCCTGCCACAACCAGAGGACTCAGCAATCCTGCGGCTCATCGTAGCAGGAAAGGGTCAAATATCATTTAAATGAATCCCTGGAGATGTCAGAATAAGTGTGTGCCGCTGGTGATGCTCAGCGTAAGATGTTTTACACATTACTGGTGGATGTTACACAAAATCTGACACAACTGAGATAAAGCTGAATTAAGGACACGACTAGAGATGATGGGGGAAATCGATTTAGTGACAAAACGTGACATATCGTTTGGTGATAATTGCATTGATTTTAAACGGTGACAGCACAATGTTTAATCAATTATCTACGAGCAAACTTTTGACTTCCACCTAAACCCCCGACTGCACACACACACTCTTGGAGCAGCTCTACACCACAACCAAAACAAACAAGATCTCACACAAACAAGCTTGTGTTAAATATTCAGTATCACCGTTTTCATAACCTTATTGCTTAAGGGACATTCATTTTATTTTTTTTCCTCATACTGAAAATATTTTGTTGTGGAAATCCAACAATGTTGACTGTTCCCTTTATAAACAAATACTTTGTGGGTGATCATGAATTTGTGGGTAAAAGAAAGTTGTATATGAGACACGGTTGCTGTGCTTACCCCTCGCTTACACCGCTAGCGTTACGGCTGCGTTGCGTGCGCCGCAGTCTTTTCGTAACATTAAAAGTGCAAGAGAAACTTCCACTGCAGGCGTTCACGTCCTGCGTCTGCGGACTGACCTCTGCGTCAGTGCGAATCCGTTGTTTGGTTCAAATTTTGACGCAGATTGTATCATGAGACATGTATTGGGATACATATTGTATCATGAGACATGTATCGGATACGTGTCATGAGACATGTATCGGGATACATATTGTATCATGAGAAAGATATCGGATACGTATCATGAGACATGTATCGGATACGTATCATGAGACATGTATTGGGATACATATTGTATCATGAGACATGTATTGGGATACATATTGTATCATGAGACATGTACTGGGATACATATTGTATCATGAGACATGTACTGGGATACATATTGTATCATGAGACATGTACTGGGATACATATTGTATCATGAGAAAGATATCGGATACGTATCATGAGACATGTATCGGATACGTATCATGAGACATGTATCGGGATACATATTGTATCATGAGACATGTATCGGATACGTATCATGAGACATGTATCGGGATACATATTGTATCATGAGACATGTATTGGGATACATATTGTATCATGAGACATGTACTGGGATACATATTGTATCATGAGACATGTACTGGGATACATATTGTATCATGAGACATGTACTGGGATACATATTGTATCATGAGACATGTACTGGGATACATATTGTATCATGAGACATGTACTGGGATACATATTGTATCATGAGACATGTACTGGGATACATATTGTATCATGAGACATGTACTGGGATACATATTGTATCATGAGACATGTACTGGGATACATATTGTATCATGAGACATGTACTGGGATACATATTGTATCATGAGACATGTACTGGGATACATATTGTATCATGAGACATGTACTGGGATACATATTGTATCATGAGACATGTACTGGGATACATATTGTATCATGAGACATGTACTGGGATACATATTGTATCATGAGACATGTACTGGGATACATATTGTATCATGAGACATGTACTGGGATACATATTGTATCATGAGACATGTACTGGGATACATATTGTATCATGAGACATGTACTGGGATACATATTGTATCATGAGACATGTACTGGGATACATATTGTATCATGAGACATGTACTGGGATACATATTGTATCATGAGACATGTACTGGGATACATATTGTATCATGAGACATGTACTGGGATACATATTGTATCATGAGACATGTACTGGGATACATATTGTATCATGAGACATGTACTGGGATACATATTGTATCATGAGACATGTACTGGGATACATATTGTATCATGAGACATGTACTGGGATACATATTGTATCATGAGACATGTACTGGGATACATATTGTATCATGAGACATGTACTGGGATACATATTGTATCATGAGACATGTACTGGGATACATATTGTATCATGAGACATGTATCGGATACGTATCATGAGACATGTATTGGGATACATAATGTATCATGAGACATGTATCGGATACGTATCATGAGACATGTATCGGGATACATAATGTATCATGAGACATGTATCGGGATACTTATCATATTGTGGGACATACATAGGATACATGTCGTATCCCCATGCTCTTGGTAATACACACTCCTAGTTGTGACCCTATGAGAACAAACCAGAAGAGAATGGATTCCTGCAAATAACGGCCAAATTTAAAACCTGGTTTAACTTTGGCTACATGTGTTGCTTCTTTATTCCAAAGACGTAAATGAAGAGACGCCAGTCCAACAACAGACAGAAATCACGGTTTCAGAGCAGAACAACAGACAAAGTGTATACCTTACAGCTGGTGTGGCTTTGGAAGGAAATAAAACAAAAGCAAGGACCACAGGCAAGGAGCAGTCAGACCAACACTGTAACTTCATAATTATACAATACGATGGGTTTATGAATATGCTCTCAGTTCAACAGTGGTATGTATGATGGTATTATTGTACAATCCTTTCTGTATTAGGATTATTTTTTACAGGAGGCAATAAAACAAAGAAAAGGAAAAAGAAAGTTACAGGTTTCCTCTTCAGCTGAAATGCCATATAATTACACTCTGCATCATGCAGTTAAGTGTTACACAAACAATAACATCAACAGAGAACAATTACTGAGCCAATGTAAACCAGTTCAATGACATCAAGGAAAACAAAACAACAACAAAACCCAAAAGGTCACATAAGCACAGCTTACAAAGATAATAGGAAGTACACAATGTATACAAGTAAAATGTTGAAAATATAACCGGAGTAATCTGTTGTACCTTGATAAAAAGACATAATACAAATATATTTAGCAAATGTGATCTTTTGACCTCCAGAGGGGGGACAGAAAGAGGATGTTTTTTTTTTGTTTTTTTTTATTTTTGTTCCAAGAGGAATCAACTAACAACAGACTTTCTTTGTTTCTTGATAAATCTTCTTAACTTGAAATTGTCGTCTTCAAGGATTCTTTCTTAACAGCTGCTGATTGGCTACTACCATCAACGCTTGACAAATAAGATTGTACACATTTTCATAAAGTATACAACTATGAATGCTCAATCTTCTCCACACAACAGAAACAATGTATATCTTTTCATCTAGCATGTATCTGCAGTTTCTCATCAAAGATGACTCCTGATGGCCAGAATGATTTTCCCACATGTTATGGCAGCCACAAAACCTGATTGGAACAGCTCAAGTTTTCAGTTTTGAATCTGCTCTAGGAAAGCACACATTTAGTGACTTTTTCTTTTTTTCTTGTGTTAAAGCTGTGTTCACACTGATTGTTATTCAGGCATCAGGACATCCAGATTCAATGTGAAGTCAATGTACAGACGCAGTGGTCCTGTGATGCAATTGGAGTTTTGGGCTGGCAGCAGCACGGTTTAGCAGTTGCAACACGATTTGAGCGTTGCAAATTGGTGAGAGTTAGAAAATGTGACTTTGGGCAAAGAAGACACATCGTGTCAGCAAATCAGGCACTCAGCTTTGTCACAGAGAGACGGAAGTACCGCTGAAAGCGCCTGTCAGAGTCTCGGAATGATCCCATGAATACACACATGGAGATGTGATTGTAGAAGTCTGTAAAGACTCACACCAATAAAAACAGTCTTTTTGTGTTTTTAAAAGGTTCTTGCAGCATTTTATCATTTTATCATATTAGAGGACCTACATACAATAATTTAATTCCTGAACAACTGTGTTTGTAAATTTTGATGAAAACTGGAGGCTTGAAAAATGCTCAGACTAATAATGCAGCTACTGAAATATGCATACCAAAGTTTACCTTTCTGAAGGATCCACTTACAGACAAATACATCTATTCCTCGTCTGAGCTCCAATCTGGATCAAAACTGTACGGCGGGATAGCTCCAATATTGCTAGCTGTTGTTTTGCTACACTATTGTTAGCGTGTAGCTGTAAACTAGCGTGAGAGAGTGTAAACAAAGGCTTGGTGGGATATAAGCGCAGCTAACTTCTGCATCAACAATAGTGCACACAACCCAGAATTATATTTCTATTGAGCCGCAGAAAATGTCATGAAAAACTAAAAAAGCTTTTAGAGCTAAAAACTGTATATCATAATTAAAAGACCGCTGGGAACGACTTGGAGTGGGACACTAATATATTAATAATAATACAAACTTTTGACAGTAGCTCCTCCCACATGCGTCTGGAGCAATAAAATTATGAACGTGATCGTGCATTAGCATTATACCTTATTCCAGAAAAAGAAGAAAGAATGAGCAAAAAACTGTGATTTAGACAAATGGTTACTTTAAAAAATATTTCCTTAAAAGAGTTTGTAAAATTCATAAATAAAGATGTTCATTTAGTCAGCAATGTACGTTCACGTCAATTGAGCGTTAGCCATCCTATGGGACATTCCATTAAACGTTAGCATAGAGCTAACTTACTTTAGCTTTATGTGCTAGATCCTTTTTTATTTTTTGGATCAATTATTGATCTATTGAGCTTAGATCGATTCAAATCGATCGATTGACTTTACCATCCTAGCCCTAGTTTAAAGGCGTCCAACGTGAATTTAAGGCGTGAATCTCATTGGGTGTGAGCATACCTTTACAGTCAATCCAAATGTTGGTTTTATGTAAAAAAGTTTGCATTCCTTATTTAGAAAAGAACAATCATTTGTTGATGTTCATATCAAACAGGATTCGTGTTGTAACATGTAAGAAGGGAAGAACAGCAAAAGCACATTCTGGTGATGGGGGACTAGCAATTTAAGTTTATGTTGACAACGAAATGATTTGTAAAAATATATTATTTTGAGCTCTTATTATTCAAGTAGATCTTGATTGTAAACCTCCTTTAAGAATTTAGTTGATTGTTTAATTTAATAAAAGAACGAGTGAAGCTTCGTCAGAGCACCTGAATCTTAATAGCGTCTTAGTACCTGCAAAGAGCATGAGAAAATAGCACTATTTTTTCTCTGGCACCTACTTTCAGAAGGTCAGTCGTGGACATCGAAGATAGGGAATAGAGGTGAATTAAGTTTGGGAAGTGCCATTGTGCCGCTGTTCACACAGCTGTGTCCAGCCTAGCCACAGGTTGTGTTTGGAGGTTAATACATACTGGTTACACAAAAGAAACATAAAGGATTCTTGAAATGCAATAAAACGGTGTATAAAGATTATTATGATACACCTCACCAACGTGACACAATTGCACTCTTGGTTCAAGCAAATCTTGACTGGTCCTGGAGTCACAGCTCACCACGATGCATTGGTTACCTAAACATTTCAGTACTCTAGAAAACCAATCACAACGTGTGCAGTTCTACTTCACCACCTGTGGGGGCATTATAGCTGTCTTTGGCTGAGGTGTCTTACTTTCAGGTATTTCCAAGGTACCCTCTTTGCCTTTCTTCCTGGGTGGCTTTTTTATGGGAGTCTTCTTTGGTGTAGGATCTAGCAGATCCCCTTGGGAATCCTGCTTTTCTGGGCTCTTGGCTTCTGGGGTTCCACAGTTATTGGTGACCATCTTCTGGAGGCTGCTGGAGGTGGGAAGCAGGGGCTTGGTCGAGCCCTGCTGGCTGAGTCCACCAGAGGCGTTCCTCTTGGCTTTCTGAGGAGGTTTGGGCTTCTCCTGGCTTCCTTTTGGGGAGAGTCCGTTGGTCTTTGTCAGCCCTGTTCCCTCGTTCCTGTTGATGCTTTGGGTTTTTTCTTTGAGCTGAGCAGCCACCAGCGCAGCTGCTTCAGAGTTTATGTGAGGATGGATTACCTTTGGACTCTTCGGGGGCTCCTTGTGGTTTTGCTTCGGATTCTCAGCGTTCTTCTTCTCAGGAGAGGAGCTGTGGAAGCTGCTTATCTTTTTGAGGGCATTTTGAACAACTCCGTTGATGTGTTCCATGTGACTGGGACTGCTGTGCTCATCTCCAGACTTCCTACCTCGGAGAGGTTTGTGTTTGCCAGGGGATCCATTGGCATCCGTCCCTTTCCCTTCCCGTTTTTGCTCTTGGTCTTGCCCCTTCTGCTTCTGCTGTTCCTCATTCTTGGACGAACCGTCACTGTTGCTCCGATGTTTCTCGTTTGACACCACAAAAACCTTGCTTCCCCCTTGCTGCTTTGTCTGGGGAGATCCGGTAGTACTTCCATGTATCCATGACACTTTGGGCTTCGTAGACGGATCTGGAGGGCGGGGTTTGGGCTTGCCAGGTGAAGGTGGTGGCTTTCCATTACGCTTGACCTCTGGTGTAGGAGTGCTTTCCCTGTTCCTGCCATCCTCATCCTTTGACTGTTTGGAGGGTCTGGCGATGTGTGAATACAGAGCTGCAGATTCAGAACCGCTGTTGGAACCCTCGCTATCAAACGATTTGAGAAGGGACTGCTCCGAGGCATCTGGTTTGGCTATGCTTGTTTCTTTTAGGGAGGTGTACTCTCCTTCATCTTCCACATCCGGGTCATCTTTTGCCTCTTCGGTACTTGGGCTGGGACTCTGCTTGTCCTTACTTTCACATGTAGACTCTGTTGATTATCAGGAGAGGAGGAGGGAAACACTGTTAGTCAAGAAGACCGAGACAACACTGCATGCTAAAGACGGGCTATAGCAGACCAAGAATAAACAGAACAGAGAATTAGACAAGAAATTTGATTCAACTCTTTACACCAGGTCAGGGATTAACTGTTTCCTGGAGTGTTGCAAATCAGTGAGCTTCAGAATACGTTGGGAATGTGTTAATTGTGTAAACTCTTAAAAAGTTCCGATAATTCAAAGAACATTAATAGCCCACTTGAGCTAAGGCTCTTTAGCCATGTTTTTGTTCGGAAAATATTGTTGCCCTTTGACTCTTTTACACCAGAGCTTTAGCTCCAGTCTTTACATTTCTGTGTAACTACCGTAACTCTTCCATCATTTATAATTAAATTATAATAAATAATATAATTCCAACAAGTTCTTGCTCTTGGTGGATTTGGCAGAGAGTTTTACACCTAATGCCCTTCCTGACACAACTCTATATGTTGTCCGGTCTGGGGACCGGCACAAGGAGACTTAGGCAGCATCCGAGTTCTTTCCCTAACACTACAGCTTCTCCCTAACCCTGAGATGGTGGAGTCAGAAATTTTTTTTTTTTTTAAGGGAAAGGGATAAAAGCTTAGTGCTGACTATTCCTCCACTGATAGCTCTAGTGAGAAAACTGCTGTATTGAACTAGCACGCTCCGCTGCAGTGAGCTAGCAAGCTCTGCTGTAGCGAGCTTTTCTGTATTGAACAAGCGAGCTCTGCTGTAACATGCTAACAAGCTTCTCTAAAGCAAGCTAGAGAGCTCTGCTGTATTGAGCTAGCGAGCTCTGCTGTAGAATGCTAGCAAGCTTGTCTGAAGCAAGTTAGCAAGCTCCACTGTATTGCGCTAGCAAGCTCTGCTGCGTTGAGCTAGCGAGCTCCGCTGTAGCTATCCATCGGATCCGCCGTCCACCAGGTGGCTGGAGCCACCTGTTAGCATAACAAGCTAACCCACTGAGTGTCAGCTGTGGACAAACACAGGTGGGGTTGTCACGGAAACTGATCAGACCCATTTGGGGTCCACATTTTCTGCCCACTTTAAAACCATGTGGGGATCTTAAAACAGGGTTGAATAACTTTTAACAAGAAAACAAAGCATGAAACTTCCCCTAATTCATAAGCTTAAAAATAGTTGCTTCCTCTCAAAAGAGACGTGTTTGTGAACAGGAAAGCACAGATGGAAAGTGCGTTTTGTTCTATTCTGTGCTCAGTAAGTCATTGAGTGGATGTGAGCTCAGTGCTGACTAGACCATTCAATTTCCTGTATACTTGTTCTCAAAAAAACATGGAACTGGATGGCATATGGTTAAAAGCTAAATATCTCCATAATGAGATTTACAGAAGTGCATGAGTCACTGCACGGTCACACCACAGCGCTGGAGAAACAGCCACTGGTCTATAGTTGTGCACATGCGGGTGAAAATCCCAGACACCAAAGATAAATTGTGGATTTCTCTGCATCATTCCAGATAACCCAGCCGTTTATGTATTCATGTGATGACCAACCTTCGTTAGGAACACAGTAGACCGGCCCCTCGTATCCGCTCTCGAAGGAGGAGAAGGACTCCTGGGACGACCACGAGGAGGGGGAGGGCTGCTCGGCCACAGAGGGGGGCTCGATGAAGCTGCAGTTAAAGGTGTTCTCTGGGTCGTGGTGGGCTACTGAGAACAGAAAGCAAACGCACGAGCCAAAAGGTCATTCAGAGGCTTTTGTACTGCATTACAAGAACAACAGTCTGCTCTCACTCAAAGCCTCAAAGCAGACTTGGTGGTTTCAATGAGTTCTGTGGAATCAAATCTGTTTTATTGGTTATACATGTGAGCAAACCTACATTTGACATTATGGGTTTTTAAAGGCGAAAGCTGATATTTTTGTACAGCTCTGTGGTATTTTTCCATTTTGATGGCTGAAGATAAACCTCCACAGTTGAATGGCTCGGTCTAAGTTTTCGGGAACCACACCAAAAAAGTGAAAGTCATAGGCTTATCGTGTACAGTCCTCAGCCAGTTTGTCCTAATCCGACATTTTTGATAGTGGTTTGGAATGGCCTGTTTTTGTTTTGGCAAAGCGCGTAAGTGATGTTGAGACAACCCCACATGGCTGTTTTAGATTCCTCCATTATTGAGGCTGCAGAAATTGAAGCAAATTAAGTTTCAGTTTTGTCGAAGTCAGAATTTCCAAGTTTCTCGCCAGAAGTCTCTACTGGAAGACCGCCTGAGGTTGGATTTCAAACTCAGAGAATTGAAGCAATGCCATCACCACAAACACGAGACCCTAAAATGCCTGCAGTTTGCATCAACTGCATAGATACAAGGCTAATTTTACTGTTTATGACAATTTCAACGTTTTCTTCAGTTCATACCGTAGTTAGACATACATGTACTTGTATGTGTTTGTGTTGCTAGGCTTTTTGTTTTTACTGATTACCATAGAAATGGTTGTTATGAAGAAACAGCAAACAGTGGCTCGTCTGAGTTTCTTAAAACTTTTGTCCGTCCTTTTTCAAACTCCAAAACTCTTCTAATGGTGCATTCATGGTGCATTCATGGTGCGGCAGGTGTGGCAGAGGCATCAAGTTTCAATGTTAAGTCAATGTAAAGACGCGATCTGACGCGGGTGTCAGGCGCGGTGCGACAAATTTGACACAGTGCGTCAACCAACCATGGACTCAGTTTTGCGCATGTGATGTTTTTAGTGACTAGATCAGAGGGTAGAAAAGCCAATTCAATATTGCGACTCAATGCGAGGATTTTTGTCCTGAACTTCCATCCATTTTCTTAACCTGCTAGGACCAGGGGTTATCCAGAGACTGTTCCAGTTAGGCCCAATCTGAATTCTTCTGTTCTCCCTTTCCCTTCATTTGGCCCTCCCAACGGAGAACTATGAAAAATTGTGTCTCATATTTCGGATGTCACTTTTATCGATGACATCATCAATTACTGCCAGTCCACTAGCATTAGCTTCCAGCGCTTGAATATAACTTTAAGAAGGTCATGCTACAACAAAAAGTCATTACTTACATTTAAATGTAAACTTATGTAGTTCATACTGCACC
This sequence comes from Oryzias melastigma, assembly GCF_002922805.2. Lineage (NCBI taxonomy): Eukaryota > Metazoa > Chordata > Actinopteri > Beloniformes > Adrianichthyidae > Oryzias > Oryzias melastigma. Next base: position 2,405,924 of record NC_050520.1, read on the forward strand.
CACATGAAGAAAAGCGCTTCTCAGCGCGACGCAGTTTAGCCTTGTGGGGGAGGACTTTATAACCCTCCATTTGGAGGGTCAGATTTAAAAAATACATTTCCTGGACACACTTGGACATAAACTCCCTCTTCAAATGGAGGGGAAGAGAGAAGTGCTAGGGAGAAAGGAAGAATTGGGATTGGGCCTTACTGGCGGGATACACCCTGAATAGATCGCCACACTGACACAGAGCCCATGGAGCGGGATCAACCGGTAAGCTAGCCAGCCACCTGGTGAATAGCTTAGCAAGCTAGTGTCTTGCGCTCCACAGGGCAGCAAGGGTTCAATATTATAAGTAGTAAATGTATTTTTGGGTGTCTACTCTCTTTTTACACCCTAACATTTAAAAAAATAAATATACAGAGCCTTTTTTCTGGTCTTTGTTATTTTCAAATCTTATTTTAATTTCTAAAACCAGCATCTGCTTGCAATAAATTCATTAATTCTATGGAGAAAGGGGATACAAAATACAGACGGGCAATTTTGTCTTAAACTGTAATGGTACGCCGTGGTAGCGCTTCACTTTTGGCCTTTTGGTGTTCAGTAACATGAGCTCAGATCATATTCTATACGCCTACATGCAGGTCAGGACCTTATTTTATTATCCGTCAGAACCATTGGAATTCTTTTGTACCTGAGATGAGATTTCTAGGAGATACTTCAACTCAAGGTGTCAACAGTCCTGTTTGGTGCTAAACTTTTGCCATGGCCCTTTAACCTGACACACTGAATCAGATTCTTCTATATACGCGCTCGATGACACCTGGTCCCAACCGTTTGTTTAAACCACAGCCAAACCTGTCATGGAAGAACTAATGAATTTTCTCAGAAACAAATCCGAGATTCTTTGCTTTTACTGGAATTGTTTTTTCTGACTTTCTGACCTCAAAGTATAAAACATTTAAAGAAAAAATGCACTTTGCAATTGGACATGTCAATATTTTAACTCAAAGCTGTCATAGATATACAAAAATTCTCTTATACTTTAAAAATCAAATTACATTAAGACTTGATGGAGGCTAATTTTTTTTTTTTTTTTTAATATATGACTTAAAATAATTGTAAAAATTGTGTTCTGTTCTGCTGACCTTTAGGACATTCACGAAAAACAAACTGCAACCCAGAAAAGTCTTTTTCTGCATCAGCCTGTTTGTTATTGCTCTGCTTCCTGAGAGCAATCATCTGAGTCAGACCACGCTGCTTTCAACTCTCCAAACTTTACAGTTGGTGGTTTTTCCCATCAGACGCAGTAAACCAAAGCTCTCGGTTTTCTTTGTTTTATTTCAAAATTACTTTCCAGGTTGAGCAAACTTAAAAAGAGGGTGATTTAAAACAAGTCAATGCAAAGAAAACATTTATGGGACAAATTAAACACATGCAGTGAATATGGGGTCAGTTAGTTACTGTATTGTGAAAGTCTGTTTACAGATTATTTTCTGTGTCTTTACAGTCCAACTAATTTGAACCCTATTCTACTCTTAATAGATACAAATATTAAAAACTGCTCTCTCTGAGCATTCATGTTTCATGAAATTACATATTTATAAATAATGTGTTGAAATCAGTCACTGCTTGACACAAAATAAGCTTTTTTGTTAGAGATATCTCTAAGCGTAATGCAGATAGTCTGTAAGATCCAATTTAACATCAGATATGACGAGCTAGAGGCAGAAATATTAAACCGTTTTAGTTTTCTGAACAGACAAAAATGAAGAAACATTTGTACTTAATGATTCCTCAGTTTAAAAGTTTGGATTTTAAAAGAAAAAACAATTTTAAACAAAAAAAGATTTTCTTTAGGGCTTGAGTTTTTGTAACAGTCAAATTCAAAATTAGCAACTATGTTTCATGAAAAAGTAAAAAATCTATTTCTATTAACATATTTGTGATAACCACTGACTGTTAATGAAAACTGGACTTCATGTGATTTCATCAATAGAAAATGGTTTATTTCTGGTTCCATTGAAACAATGGTTGATGAGATTTAGGTTTTAGTTATGATAGGGTCTACTAATAATATCCAAGCAGAGTGGGAAAACAGAAGTGTGTTTCTTATTTTTCACGAAGAGTCCCAAGAGGGAAACATACCATAATTAAAGGCTCAGTCTTTGTTCTCAGCGGAAGGCAGAGGAACGCAGAACAGCTAACCTATGCAGAGATGTCACTCATGAGCAACAGCTGTCCTTAAAAGCTTTTCCCTGGAACCAGAAGGTCCACTGGGGCAGCAAAAGGATCCCTCTCTGCATACAGAACCACATCCAGCTTCTGATCTCCAGTCAGTAGCACCAAAGAATGACAGAAATCTGAACTTAGCTAATGAGCTTGAGTCCAAGCTTGAAATGAGACCTTCACAATCTCTTAGTCACATTTAGACAAAGGTTACAAGTACTTCACTGAATGCCGCTTGTTTGATTATGTAGGTAATTATGATTTTATTATTTTATTCTTTGCAGAATGCTAACGCTAGCATTAGCTTTGACTATGAGACGTGGAGCTGCAGAAGATCTTTTCAGGCAAGTTAAAATTTACCAAAATTTCCGTGCTCACATAATCATTGTAACTAAAGTCGGACAATTTCAGTGTGTCTGACATAAAAGCAAAACTTATTACTGTTACGATGTTTTTTACTGCGGTCAATGAGCTGCTGTTAGCTCAGCTAACGTCGCTGCTCTTTGCTTTTGCTCATATCACTGTATCCGATCTGCGGGAAAATAAAGGTAAAAAATAATCAAGTTAATTGCAAACCACTTCACCCAGAGATGACTTTTTTACTCGGCCGCTCTTATTTTGAAAGCTAAAAATACTTGGTTCAATAGCTGTTCTTAATATTTTTGCTGAACCAAGCCATTCCTGTTTTTACAATTATCCCCTAAAACATCCCGCAGAACAACAAGTGAGTTTAGCTCTGGAAGTGAGTAAAATACATACAGATATGCAGCGATGTGCGTCTTTACTGCAAGTATTAAATAAGGCCAACATGAATTTTGTGCTCGATCACACTTACAATATGTGCAAACATCAGCCAAAACGTAACCCGTTAGAATAATATCTGCTCAAATGAAAGCTACATATTTTGAATAAAGCCTCAAATAATGGAGAATAATTCAAATTTGTACTTAGACTTTTGAACGATCTAAGAGAGGAAATGAAAATGCAGTTTGACAGGACTTTCATAAAATAAATATTCTACATTTTTCTGTTGAAATTGGTAAGGTTACCTTTGACTATTTGCGTAAAATGGTGTCAAACAGCGTTCAGCTGTCAGCTTTGCCGTTCTAAATGTGAACGCCGGAAGTAATTATTCGCCTTTTCCGCCCTGTCGCTGTTTTGTCTGACGTCACCGTGAAAGAGTCTATAGAATGGCGTTTCATTTCCGCCAAAAGTCTCCCACAGGCATATATCAGACTCCATGCTCACAATGAAAGGGCACAATTCTGCCTCCATGAGCGCTCCTGTATCCCTGTGCGCACGTGGAACCACTTTGCTGCAGTCCCCGCCCCGTTACCTTTGCTGTGTCCCCACGGTTCTCACGGTTGCTGGGGACTGATGTTTGAGTACTGACACCATAACTAATCCATGTATCATTCGTTTTTCAAAGTAAAGTAAATGTAAAAAATACAAATTTAAAATGACCGTGTTATATAATTATCATTTTTTTAACAGCTATAGAAAAAAAAACAATCATTTTTTTGGCCAGTTTCACTTAATTGTCCACAAGAGTTGCCAGATAAATGATTGTGACAACTCCACACAAACTACTTCAAGGTGACCAGAATTTAATTGTTCCTTATCTGTTGGTTTTGTTTTCGATTTAATACTTTAATGGGAACTCTAAAAAATGATTGTTTTTTTTTTCTATAGCGGATTAGAAAATGATATAAAACGGTCATTTTAAATTTTTACTTTTTCCGTTTTTTTTTTTTTACTTTGAAACACGAATGATACTCTGTGCCAGTATTGCCCGCCAGCAACGGTAACGGGGCGGGGACTACAGCTAAGTGGCCCAATCACACGCAGGTTGAGATTTTCGGTTTTTGGGTATGTTGTTACAAAACTCGCAGGAGTTGTTACCAGGAATGCTTCCACGAGTGGAGGGATAATTCTTCACAAGAGCAAGAATACTTCCATGAGCGTGCAGTTGTAGTTCCACGCGTGCACAGGGAGACAGGAGCGCTCATGGAGGCAGAATTAAAACATTCATTGTGAGCGTGGAGTTTGATTTATGATTGTGGGAGACTTTTGGCAGAAATTAAACGCCATACTATAGCCTCAAAATCCTCAGAAATGTCAAATTAGCTGTACATGCTGGTAAAGTGAAGAATAATCCAGAAAGTTTGACTCATAGCAACATTTTAAATACAAATGCTAATTAGTCATTACAAAGTAAGAGTGTATGGTAGTTCAGTAAATAAATAGTATTATAGTAGACAAGTGGGCAGTACAGTTTCATCAGTATTTTGCCCAAAGATACTGTAACCCGTGACTGGACAGGGGGAACTTGAAACTTCTGATGGTTCAGATGAGGGGGTTCCAAACTCCTGAAACTGTCTCCCTGTGTGAGTGGAGGGGGGAGGGGGAACATTCTAATCCAAAGGCTGAACTGCGTTTTTGACTGCGTCCAAACAAATGCTCATATCTTCAAAACTCTTCCATGTATCGAAACAGTTGAACCCTTGAAACAACCACAAGGCTTGGGGCTAAAATGTGTGAAGGTTTCAGGTCTCTAGGTTCACGTGTGCCCTCACAATCGCAATCTAAAAACAGACAACAGGGAACAAAGCGTTTGCCTCATGGACAATGATAAAGCATACGGGATCA
>NC_050520.1:2412739-2450520 GCF_002922805.2 Oryzias melastigma
GAAATCTTCAAATTGGAGGAAGAACAGTCAGCTAAATTAAAAGATGAGTTGCTCCATGTAAAGAAAGATCTAGAGAGTCAGAAGCAGCAATGGCAAAAAGTAATACAGGAAGAGAAGAACATAACAAACCGCATCAAACAGTTTGAAGCGGAAGGTCAAGAGTCAGCTAAACTAAAAGCTGCTTTGCTCCTTGTAACGAAAGCCCAAGAGATCCAGAAGCAGCAATGGCAAACAGAACTCTTGAGTGCCCATCAAACAGCCTGTGCTTTACTTGAGACCCAAAAAGAGCTGGAAGATGAAGCACTGGAGTGGCTGAATGAAAAGAAGGTCCTCCTCCAGCAAATCTCTAACCTGGAGAAGACAGTTAAGAAGAAAAAGACCAATGTCAAAAAAACGGCAAAGGCTGATTCGAAAAAAACTGAACAGCTGCAGGTGGAGGAGCTGGAGAAAGCAAAGTCTCAAAAGGAATCTCTTGGAAGGAGATTTCTGAACCTTTTCAAAAAGGCCAGAGAAGTGGACTAGTAAAACTAGTCCAATTCCTTAGGGACGGGGTTTGTGTTAGTTTGTGTTAGTTTTAGGGTTAGAGTGTAGGTAATCCTTAGTGCGCATAGGCGTATTGACCTGAGGAATATTAGAAACATGTCTGGGGATTGAAGTAGGACCCCAGACAGAAAAACTGAAAAACAGGGATTAGGGTAGGCGGGGTTGGATGGTTTAAGTAGGATTAGCTGGGGAACCCAGGTAGGAAGTGTTAATAAAATGTGTTAAAAAGTGTTAATAAAGTAAAAAAAAAAAAGGGAAGGGGGAGGGTTAGATAGTTTAAGTAGGACTAGCTGGGGGAACCCAGCTAGGGGGGGGGGTCCCCTCTGTGAATTGCCACCTTATCGTGGTGGAGGGGTTTGCGTGCCCGTAAAAATCCCAGATTTGCTATTGACTGTCCCTACCAGGGTCTGTCAGTGCAAAGGGGGCGGGCCAGACTAAGAGCAATTCATTAAAAAAGAAGAAGAATCATATTAAGTTTATCTCCTGAGGCCAACCACCTGTGGGGGAGCTCAAAAGGGGCCGGTGTTCTATAGTTTGGGTGTCAGTCGAAGGCGGGTGCCTTGGCTGTCCAAACTCCAGTCATGGATCTTGGCTTTTGAGATTTGCAATGTCACCTCTCTGGGACAGCAGGACTCTGAGCTTGTGCGAGAGGTTGAGAGGTACTGGCTAGATATTTTTTATTTATTTATTTATTTTTATTTCATTTTTATTCATTAAAAAACATACAACATAAACTTGAGTTGTAAGCTCAAGCATGATATAAAAGGAAAAAATGAAAAGGGGACAGAAAGAAGAAAAACTTATTTTGTCTGCCCCTTTTAACAATCAATAAATCAATCAATTAAAAAGAAAGATACTATATATATAGTTGGGCTCAACTCCACACAGTCTGGGCTCTGAATCTCTGTCCCACAAGAGGGGTTGGACTCTATCATTCTGGAGTCGCACATGGTCGCACATGGTTTGTTTGGGCTTAGACCTGTCCTTTGAAGCCTTTTTGGGGCGTTTTACATTTTTTGACTTTCTTTGCAAAAACAATATGGTCCTTGCAGTCAGTAGACTGCTGCTGCGGGCCATGATACTTGTGCCCAATTTTTTGCATCTCATCACTTTCCATTTAACATTTAATGTTTTTCATGTTTGCTTATTCATTAACTTGTGTTAAGGGGGCCATATCATGAAAAACAACTTTTTGAGGTTTTAAGTGTATCACACTGTTAGATCCTCACTTTAAAGAACCCCAAAGCTAGCTTGCTACAGCAACGCTCGCTAGCTTGCTACAATGGCACTAATTCGCTACAGTGCCGCTCGCTAGCTTGGGACAGTGGAGCTCGCGAGCTCGCTACATCGGCGCTCGCTACAGCAGCACTAATTCGCTACAGCAGCACCCGCAACAGCGACGCTCTCTGGCTTGCTACAGTGGAACTCGCTAGCTCGCTACAGCAGAGCTTGATACCTTGCTATAAGGAGAGGTCCCTAGCTCGCTAAAGAGGAGCTTGCTAGGATGCTACAATGGAGCTTGTCAGCCTGCTATAGTGGAGTCTGCTAGCTCGCTACAGTGAGGCTGGCTAGCTTGATATGGATGAACTCACTATTGTGCAACAGCAGCGCTTGCTGCCTCGATACTGTGAAGCTCGCTACAGAGAAGCTTGCTAGTTCGAAACAGTGGAGCTCGCTAGCATGCTACAACAGAGCTTGATAGCTCTCCACAACGGAACTTGCTAGCTTGCTAAAGAGGAGCCTGTTAGCTTGCTATAGAAGAGCTTGCTAGCATGCTACAGCAGAGCTTGATAGCTCTCTATAGCGGAACTTGCTAGCTCGCTACAGTGTAGCTGGCCAGTTGCTATAGCGGCGCTGTCCACCGGGCAGCTGGCTAGTGTGGCTAGCCTACCCACTGAGTGTCCACATAAGCCAATGTGGACAAACACAGGTGGGGCTACCATGGAAACTGCAGACAAACCCATCTGGGGCCCATATTTCCTGCCACATTTGAACCATTTGGGGCCCACTTGGCTTTGCTGGCTGGGATAGAACAGCACTGAAAACAGTCGGTGGGGCATGTAGTAGCACTGTCTCAACAGAGAGGGCGCTTGTGAGTTTGTGTTTGTTCTTGATTTGTTACTAATAAAGTTTATTCAATAAGAACCCACATTTTGCATTGACAGATGGCAAAAATGGCGGATGTAGTCTCATAAAAAAATATTCAAAGCTGCATTTTTATTCAAAACGTGAAGTGATAAAGAATGAAAGACTAATGCTGAACAATAAAAATTATTGAGACTTCTATAATTTAAAGAAATAAGGAGACTTTTATGCTAATGTATGAAGATTTTTGTCCAAAAGTAGAGACAAATGACTGTCATTTAGGTAAAAGTTTGTCCTGGTTTGTGTGTGTGTTTTTTCTCCCCCGGCCTCATATAGACCATAAGGCATTGCGTCAGTGACCGGTTGCAGCCATGTGAGTCCAGGTAAACATTAACACGCGATTCAAACCCATCTGTCCAACACAGACCACTATGTGTTTTGGAGAGTGTAACATCAGAACAGTCTTCTGGCTGTCTTTTTACTCTGATGTGATAACGGTGTCTGACTCTCGAGGAGAAATCCGGCGTGAACGCCGCACGTGCAGAGATTTCAATGAAACCTTCTATCAGCCAAAATACACAACTTTTGTTGTTCTGGTTTAAACATTCAACTTTGAGTTGGTGACATTATCTTCTTTATGCCCTCCGAGTGCTGCTGCAAACAAATCCAGAACCAGTTGGTGGCGTATAAATAAACCTGAGAAGAAGCAGGTGGTGCCGCTCTTTAAAAGCAGATCCACCAGGGAGCATTCGGACTCAGAGGGTACCAGGAATGTCGGCCCGACGTGGATATGCAGGGCGTGGAGTAAATACGCTCAGAGTGGAATGTTAAACTACAAGCAAACAGCTTTAGCTTTGCCAGGAAGGGGATGACACCGTATGTGGAGGGGGTCGTGCTCGGTCCCTGAGCTCGGTCCCTTCTTCCCTTGTTGCCCTTAAAGCCCTCCATCAGGTCTGCTCTGCCACATCTGTTGCCACTGACCTCAGTGTGGATAAATCATTGCTCTGACACTAGCTTGGTTAAATTTGACCACTTCCTGTTTCCAGCCCCAGCGGGCCCCCTCTGGAATGCGTGCAGCTCCAGACGGAGTTCGAGTTCCTCGCTGCTGTGGGCAGACCGACAGAAAGCCAGGCAGCAAAGACGCAGATATGGCTAATCAGAACAACAAAAATGATACAAATAGTGCTTTTAATATAACTATAGATTTTCACAATAAGAGCTTTAAAATGACTCGAAAGTTAATTTACAATTTATGCAGGTCATAATCTCTTGTGTAATTTACATTCTAGAGGAAACCTAAGATGGATCTGACCTAAGACGGATTTGTCTTTAAAACAACATTAATCAGGTTGATTTATACACATGGAGGACAAACTGTTATGTCTCCTTCCACACTATTCTGACACTAAAGGGTTTTCTTTGTGAGCATCCTTCTGCTGCTTTTGACCACAGCAGAAACAGATGCATTTATTCATCTTTTGCCATTTGAAAGGTCCTAACTTTAACAAAACTTACTTCAATCTTAATGAATGAAAATTCATTGTGTTCATTGAAGTTTTTGTTCTAAAACATTAGTCATTTAAAGTCCCACTCTGATCATCTTTTGATCCATTTTGATTATGCTGTTTTTGGCAAAAAAAAGGGTCATTGTTTAGGAAATAATTTCTATTAAGTGGCATGATTTCATCAGAAATTTGCATCTGAGCTGTGGGCGATCCCGCCCCTCTTCCCACAGCTGACAGCTCTCTGTTTACTTGTTCTCCCACTAGCTTACATTCCCTCATACCTTCAAGCTAACATTAGCGGTGCAACAAAAACGGCGAGCAATATTGGAGTTACCCAGCTGCACAGTCTAGACCCAGATTCCAGCTCAGATGAGGAAAACAAAGACGTTCATGGATCTATTTGTCTGTGAGGATGCATCAGAATGGAGCGGAGATTGTGGCCCGCCTAGCGGATTTCTTTACGTCACAAATAGAATCTTTTTTACATTGTGATTATACCTCTCTAATTGCTTTTACCCCCTTTGTACTCTTATCCTCCATCTTCTCCCTTTCTTCCCTTTTTTGTCCAGTCCAAAAAGCCACAAATACAAAAGGGGTTCATACAAATGTACACCTCATGCAACAGTACAATCAGGCCTTCAGCTGTTATTTAGTTGTTCAGCTTTTGGAAAGGACAAGTTGGAAAAAAGAAAACAATCTTTTTCAAACTGCATTTTTTCATTTGCTTCTGACTCGCCACGATCTGAATGAAGAAATGATCACAAAGTAGGGGTGTGTTTTGGTGAGAGTTTGGCAATACGATACGTATCGCGATACACGTGTCATGATATATCCCGATTTATCCTACCACAGATTTCAGGAACCAACTGTCTCCCCCTGTGGTCATCGGCAGAAACCACCTAGTACTGACTGCATCTCCCATCAACCCCAGCACACAGTCTGGATGTCTCCACAATCATCCACGGGACATTTAATCACTGCTCAGACTGCACTCAGTGCAAAGTATTGTTTGTGCCACTCAGCCAGCATACCGAGCATCTGATCTGATCTCCTGCTCACCTGATCCTGCTTCGTCTTTGATTCTGCTTGTTTGCCGCCTGCCCCGACCCTTGCCTGGATCCTGCTCTCTGATGCTACCATGCTTGTCACTGACTTCTGCCTGCCTGACCCTGATTTAGATTTGTGGACTTTTAGCTTTGTTAATAAACCTGCTGCACTTGGAATCGGCAGTCTGCCTGTTCTGTGACAGCAGTGCCAGACAATATTTTACTATTTTTTAAATAATGACTTAAAAATTATCTGGATATTAATACATTTTTAACAAAAGTAAAACTATAAAATACGCCTTATTTAATGATCAGACATTAAGCGCAGCAACTGTATCTGAAAAAAAAGTTGCAAATTCAATGTGCTTTTCTTTTGGTAATTTAGGAAATATTTAAGTAGAAAATAAAAGTAAGACTGGACTGTAGAGGTGGGAATCTTGAGGCACCTCACGATTTGATTCTGAAACAATTGAATCAGTGAATCCCAGATCTGCATTTTTTTTTAGAAATGTTTCTCTTTACTTCAAGACATTAGACCAATATCACCTAATTTTTCTCCACCAACGTGCATTTTTAAGTAAAGACAAGATCAGTTTACTTGTTTAACTTTTATTGAGAACGAAAAATTCTGATATGAAAAATATTTGGTTTTATAATCAAAAATCTTTCACAGCTTCAAAAGGGAAAAATGTTCCCTGAACTCAATATCGTTGAATACGTTAATTTTATTATCAGATCAGCTGTAATGACAGACTCTTTAACTCACCTCAAACTAAATAAATTGTGTCTAGCTAGCCGTACATTTCACAAATTGGGTGTGTGGTGTGACATAACGTGCACACTTTGGGACTTTTAATCAGTTGACCTTCGACACTATGAAAGCCAAAATGGTTTCAAAAGGTTTTTTTAAGTGAAGTCGGTATGGAGTGATTTTTGTGCCACCATGTTGCAAGCAAAAGTCACAATTTTTAGAGAAAAAAGTTCTAAATTACAAACAACATGTAAAGCGTTAAGAATAAAATTTTTATTTTTAAATTGAAATATTTAAATTCGAAAACTTTCTTCTTAGCTTTCAAAAAATAATAGCAAGGTGAGGCACAACTCATCTAAAAACATTTGTGCTACAAACAAAAATATTTTTTTAAGTAAAAAAATTTTTCAAACGCAAAAAAAAGTTTGTAAACACAAAAATATTTGTTAAAAGGAAAAATAGGATTTGTGAAAGCAAACATTAAATTTTTATCATTTGCAAATTATGAAGTTTTACTCCTAACATTTCACATTTTGTTTGTAATTCAGACAATTTTGATTTTAAATCTGTGACTCTCTCTTGCAACATGGTATATATATATATTTATATATATATATATATATATATATATACTGTACATATATCACATTTACAACATGGCACAAAATCAATCCATAAGTCGGGACCGGTTATGATCTGGAAGGTCAGCCATGTTTGTCAACCTCGTTTCAACCTGTAGGGGGCAGCACACAGTTTTCAACTATATTTTCAGATATAAGAATTGATGAAAAAGATCAGATTTGAGTGTTTATTGCCCAAACAGACCTTTGTGTGATGCCAATCCTTCAGATTAGCATCTGTCCTGTGTCTACTGTACAGAAGGCGGCTGCGGTCGCCGTCTGCTCTGTCACACACCACGAGACCTCCACATGCAGCAGCAGAACCCGAGCCTTCACCCGAACACTGAAGCCTTTGATAGAGCGTCACTCACCACCAGACGGCCCCCCCAAAACAACCACTTGCTGTCTTTTAATAACCTCCATCTCAAGAAAAAGTTTCTTGAAGAGGGAGAAAAGGAGGCAAAGAAAATGAGGAGAAAAGGGCTTGTATTAATATGAACACATGGCGCTCCAGAGTGCCAAGAAAAATAATGGTCTCAAAAACTACAGCATTCCTTTCAAATGAAACCGCATACTCTACTGGCAGCCACCGAACACTCTTCAACTGATCATCTACGGAGCACGGAGGTAGAAAGGAAAAGGCTCCCACTGCTGTCAGAGTTTTCTTCAGCCTGAAACCTGCAGGAGCTTCAATCTTATGGAGAGAAATAAGCATCACCCCGATGTGTGCGTCTGTAATTCGTGATTAGGATTAAATTAGGATTTGTGTGTGTGTAATTCTTAATTTGTACATAACTTTGAATTTGTGCGTCCGTAATTCTTGATTTGGAACTAATGTAAAACCTTTTCAAAAAAATATAAAATACAATTTACACATGCAAAAATGAAAATGAGAACAGCTTGAAGCTAATTACACACAAAACGTAAAAAACTATGCATGAGTCACTTGTTACGCACACAAAACCTCAGTTATGCATGAATCTACGGTGAATCTTATGCCTGGTTCATACTGGACGCAGAAGGGCCGCAAAGCGCCCTTGTTAACCTGTGACGTGGTTCACACCAGGCGGTCCTCCGCGGAAGGCTCGCGCCGGATCGCTTTGGCGTCTAGTCTGTTTTCAGCGAACGATCCGCTTCAATTCTGCCAGGAAGTTAGATCAAGATACATGAAAAAATCTGGTTCATTTTCAAAGTATAACCAATTTTTCAAATTAAACCACCATGATTGACAAACGTGATGATGTTTTTGTATCTAAACAGACTGTAGAGATGAAAATAAATATGAAATATCTGCACATTTTCCCACTTGCTTGAACAGATAATTAATATAAAACAGTCTAAACCGGCGTTTTTGATTTTTTCTGCCACCGCATTTGACCACAGCGCCCCACCCGCCGCCGCCACCTTTTATAAAGTCAATGCACGGAGTTCTGCTCGGCAAATGCAGTGATTGCTGGCAGCACCGACCCGCTCCGCTCTGGGTGTTTAGAAGGGTCCGGCGCCGCCTGTTAGACTGGTGACCAGTGCTTTGAACAGAGGTCGGTGTCGGAGTTGTAATTTTAATTTGTGCATGTTTAAATTGTTTTTTTTTTTATTTTGTAATTTGTTTACTTATGCACAAAATGTATTAAATGAGTTACAAATCAAAAATTCCGTACGCACAAATCCTAATTTAAGCACAAATCAAGAACTGATTTGTGTCTATTTTCTCTCCATAAAATCTCCTCATGAATCTTTACGGGTTTGCTGGCTCATTTGTTAATAAGGAGCGTTTTCATTGTCGATTTATTACATCAAGTCTATCCTCTGGCAGTGCTGCAGTGGGATATAAGGAAAAAAACAGAAGAGTGGGGCTCACCGACTACTTTGGGCAGTTTCTGTCGCTTCAGTGGAATACGGGGAAGTTTAGTGCTGATTCTGCTGAATCGTCCACACAGGATCCGCTTGGCTTTTTTGCTGTTGGTAGAGTTTTCTGGGTTAGCACTGGAAAACGATGACGCCATGGAAATCCAAATGAATCATTGAAAAGAGTATTTACAGACTCCCCCCCCCTTTTTTTTTTTTTTGGAGGGTCTGCTTATTCACAGCCACCATGTGACCAGGCCTCCAAAGGAAAAGCGTTTTTGCTCGCGACACTCACTTGTGGTCGTCTTTGGGTCGGCAGAGGCAGCAGCAGCACAGCAGCGACAGGAGGGCGACCAGTAAAAAGGAGACCAGAGAGGCGGCGGCGATCACGCCCATCCGCTGGTTGGGTTCTGGACGATAGAGAGACGTGTCAGTGCCAGTTCTAAAAATCACATCTTACTATGAAAACTCTCAGATTTCAAGAAATAGGTCGAGCTCACATGTGTTCTTTATTAATGCTCCTAAAACAAATATAGAGCGTTGTGTTGTGCAAACACTCCCCAAAGATTTGAAACCACTTACCCTTTTCACTGTAGTCAGCTTCCTCCTCCTAACCTTCTCTATGTTTAAACGCACATCATAAGTCATGGGTGATTTATCAGCACCCCTCCTTTTCAGGGTGAAGTACACCCCAAAGATAATGGGTTCTTTATTGCATAACTGTGGACGGCATGAGAACCAGAGGAGAAGCAGACTTCAGGTTTTTGCTCTTCGTGCTCTCACATAAATCTGAGGCCGTCTGGGTGTGGCTTCTGGCTTTTTTACCCACAACTTTCTAACGTTTGGAAGGGGATGGATGTAACGAGTGACCCAACTTGTTTTGAAGCTGCTACTGAGTGTTCGGCAGGAATTTTTCCTGTTAAATTATCAAGGAAAAATGTCTTCAAAGTCTTTTTTACAGCCAGGTTTTTGACATAAAGAGAGACTCTGCTCTGTGTCACTGATTTTATATTGAACTTTTTAATAGTTTTTACCTTTAAGTTATTGTTTAAAGTTTGATTGTAATACACAGGGCTCTAAATTAGCACCCGAAAAAAGCAGGTAAAACTTCCATTTGGCAGGTAGAAAAAAGTTAGAAAATACATAAAAATATGGAATATATGTAAAAAAAAACACACAAACTAATTATTTTTGAAATGACAACTTCATTGGTTAAAAAAAGCATCTGAATGTGAAATATAGAGTGTAAAGTACTTTAAAATCTTTAAATCAAAATCTATTAACACATTAAATTACATTTAAAAGACACAACATATAAAAAGACAGAGGTTTATAAGTTAAAACAATTTGTGGTTTGAAGTTTTCTTGCATCAAAATGCAGATAAGATAATCTTCTCATGTGGATCTAATCCCAGATCATCCAGGATGATCAGTCGTTCACTTGTATGTTAGTAATTCCTTATATTTAAACATCTAGTTTAAATGCAGGGTAGTTATTCTTAATTAACTTTTTTGTTTTGTTGATAAAAACATATTTTTTTGTCAATTATTTGTCAGTTTGATTTTAATTTATGAACTAAAACAAAGCAGAATGAGCGGCGCAACTGTCACTGGAAGTAAACAAATCTTCAAAATAAAGCATCAGTGAAGCTTCCTGTTTACAAAGTAAAACTAGCAAGAGCTTTTTTTAATAATTGAAAATATAGTTTATTGTTTTATATCATTATTGTGATATAAAATAATTTGTGAAATATTTGGTTCTAAGTCGCCCAGCTCTACTATCCAGTGATGATGGAAGAATCCTGTGTTGTTCTGAAAGTGCGAGACGGAGTCCCCTGACTTCACTTGACCAATATAATTCAAATATTCACAGAATATCAGGAACCTTAAGGCCATAAAGTCGGAACATGTTCTGGTTCTGAATATTTTTACTACTCCAGACGTCCTAAAATACAAGTGATTAGTGATAGTCCAAACGAACGTCAGGCTGCAGCTTCAATACGACTGAACTGCAAATGCAAACTTTAAAATTCATTCAGCTCCTCCTTTCTGGTCAGCTTTTTGAATTTCTTCGTCCTTTCTTTATTTCGTCTTCCTTCCTTCCTCTTGCTTTACTCTTTAACAGGAACAGAGCCAACAAACACAGCCATAAAACAGCCTGGAAACGCGATCAGGTTCCCCGCGTCGACCTGAATAGACCTGCTTGTTGTCACTCAGTGTGTGCAGCCAGCTGTTGCATGATTAATGCAGCTCCAGAGTGGCTGTCGTTCGGCACGAACACTTTGATTCACCAAAAGAGGTTTCTTACGGAGGTAGCAGGCACCGGAGACGGGGTCGCAGTTCTTGTCGTGGCACCAGCAGCTTCTGTTGCAGTTGACTCCATACTGGCCGGGTGGACACGTCATGTTGCAGCTTAACGGGAGAATACAGACAAAAGCAGCAGCTGTTTAAAGTTATTCTGCACTTTCATCACTTTTTTACATGACTTGGTGAGTTTTTTTTCTCCCAAGATAAACAGTCCAAATGTTGTCAATGACATGTTTACAATCAAGTCTTTGGACCTACTAGATGCCGTAGAATCCCGGGTCACACAGGCACTCGCCCGTGACAACATGGCAGATGCCATTGAAACAGTGGCTGCAGTTGTTCTCGCAGTTCTCGCCGTAGGTGCCGTTGGGGCAGCGCACCTCACACCTGTCAGACAGGAGGAGCTCCATCAAGACTGATTTACTAAAGGGACGTCATTCCCGTGAACAAAGTCAGGAGTCACTTTGAAATCAGTCCATTTCGATTTATTATTCCCCAGTTTTCCCCCCAGGATAATGTTTTAATCTGAAATGGATCTTGCTAACATTCACAGCATACAGTAAATGTTACAGAGTTAAATCATTTTAAAAATAAAAAAGTATTTTATTTTCTCAGTGGCGTACCGTCAGGGCCTGCAAAGCCTTCAGTGAAGGTCTAAAATGGCTTCAGTGAAGTCTTTGCCGTCAGTGAACATTCAGTGAATGTCAACGGTTTTGGTTTCAATCATAGATGTAGTTCACAGAAAAAACTGTCTCAATAAAGTCTCACTTTAACTATATTTTTTATCTGCTGAAAAAACGTTCCTAGTTGTCCTTTAATCATAATTATGCCAATTTTTGCCAAAATTTAAAAACCTGTGTCGTTTTTAATTTCCCATCAACCCTTTGTTTAGCCTCTCTCTCTCTCTAGCTTATGGCACCTCACAAGAAAAAGCTAACATTAGCATTAGCGTAAAAAAAAACAAAAAAAAAAACCCCAGAGAAATCCAGCCGTACAGCTTCAAATAGAAGCTCAAACTAGGAAAATGAAGACATTAATAAATATAATTGTCTGCAAGTGGATGTGGATCAGAATTATAGTGGGAAAGGAAGACTTTGGTCCACACATGGTGCTTTCTGTGTAACAAAAACCGCAGATTTTTAACATGGTTTGAGTACAAAAACCTCAGAAGTACAGTTGTCCGACATCATGAGAAAAACTCTAAAAACATGGTTTTCCTTTTAAAGTCCCCCTTTGACAAGTTTTTTATTTCAAAAAAACATTCCCAGTAGTGTTTTAACTATGATTATGAAGTTTTTCACCAAAATCCCAAAACCGAAATGTCTTAAAAAGACATTTTTCATGTTGACCTGAAGCTTCTGTTTCCAAAATCTCCTCTGAGGGGGCGTGGCTTTTGGAGCTGCATATAGAGAGTAGCGGCAGGTGTGTCTTGAGGCTTGTTCAACCACCTCAAGGGACCATGTATACCATGGTCATGCATGTGGAGTGCATTGTGAGGCTAATTGAAGTTACCCGCACTCATGACATGATGACACTGTGGTATAGCGTCCTAACACCACTCTCGAGTCCAGGAGGCTGCAACCTTCAAAACTCAAAGAGCCATTCGAGTCAGTTTGTCACTGACCAAATCCCAACTGGAGCCACAAAGTCTCACCACACCCTTTAGAAATACAATTGTTATTTTTACTATTACGATAGATATAAATGAACTCTTTTCACAGAGGTTCACAAGACTTCCTTTCAAAATAAAACCCATTCTGTCACATAGGATCGTCCCAATGCAGCAAACGTACTAGAATAGTGTCATTTTAACATCTTATTTTACCGTTTGTGGTGCATCTAATCTAGAAATTTGTAAATATAACAAACTAAAATGAAATTTGAGTTAATTAAATGAGTCATACTGTATTTTTTAGTCCATAAAGTCCATTGAAAATCCTTGAATTTGTTCAAAAATAGAAAATCTGCCTTATAACCTGGCGCTACTTAATTCTGGTAGTGTTCACTGACCTCCAGTTTATACATAATGCTCGAAAATCTTTAGAAAATTAGACCCTTGCTCTAGTCGTTGGTAAGGTCCAGGCTGAGGCCACGCCCACTTGCAGGGCACCTGTAGGAGGAACACATTAACTGCACAACGATTGTCTAATTTCCTCATCTCTTTCAGTCAGGCTGCAGGTAAGGAGCGAGCACTGATCACGTCGCCAGCATGAGGAGTTAAAAAAAAGAAAAATCGGTACGACTCGCCTGTGTCTCCGCCCACTTCCCCCTCACCTTTTGTGTGAGTGTTCAGCTCAACCTGTCGCTCATAAAACTGCATGAACGTTTTCTCTCTACAGGTTCACCCGGCGGTCTGGCAGGTTCAGTTCAGTGAGTCGACAGTGCAAACATCTTTTGTGTGTTTGTTCTGCTTTCACACTGCAACCAAACCACTGAACCACCACACAGTTACGGTGACAGTTTGGTGGTCTGCCTGGTTCTCTTCCCGTTACACCTTCACCAACAAAACACCCTCAAACTCTTTGGGGTTTTTTCTTATTAACATCTTCGTGTCCAGGTCCCGACCACAGTCTGCAGATGAGGGTTTGTGGAGCGGCTTTAGTTCCTTTTCAAGTTACACCAGACATCTTCTGGAAACTCTTCAAGTGGTATCAGCTCGTTAGTCGGCCAGAGTGTTTTTATTCTTTATTCTAATCAAGAGGATTCCCTCAAGATTCGTCTAGTTAGGTTTTTCTTGAAGACTTTCAGTCTGCTTGATCCTTTTTCATGTTCATCTGTCTGTCTAGCCCTGGGACGGCATCCTTTAACAGGAAAAGAGCCACTTGGACTCGTTCTCTACTGATCAAAACCTAAAGGAGTCATATAGTCTTACTTTAGCCTTTGCACTCATGACCTTCTTTTTTTATAATAAATTTGAATTGTGTCTAATTTTTAGCAGGAACAAAATCTAAAATACAAAAAGAACCTAGCATCTCTACTGATTTTTTTCTTTTTTGTGTGTTTGACAGAAGCTCAAATAATTTATAAATAACTTTTAAGCGCTCTGTGCCAAACAGGATCATCTGAGTGCAGCTAGTAACCAACGTTGTTCAGCATAAGATAAAATGTCCTTGTAACTCATAAAAGATCAAACTTTTTACCAAAGTTTTGCATTTAAAATCTGTTCATTCTGGAGGTAGAGTTGAGCAAACAAGACGTCTTCAGGTCAACAGGATGTAAAAACCTTCATAGTTTATCATTTATGTGAACCTCAGACATCAGTTTATAAATGTAACTAATCTAAATTAAATAAATGCTAATTATGTAATCCTTACTTTTAAAAATTGCTATTTTATTTTAATTTTTTTAAATTTATTTAGTTATTTTTTCCCTCTTTGTCCCAGTAGTCTTGCACTGCTGGGTTTTGTTCTTTTAGTTTGGGGTTGGTAGTCTCAGTTTGAGGGCTTTGTTTATTTGTCTTCTTTAGGTAGTTTTGGTTAGGAGCAGCTAGAGAGATAAAACAGCCACATATGGATCTGGAGCCGCCGGTTGCAGCCTCCTGCTTTAGCCGATCTCCTACACGTTCATCTCCTGGGATTGCTCTTTACATTTTGCATTTCCATGAAGTGAAACCGCAAAGATGGATTTCAGGTCCCCGAGTTTGTTTGTGGGATCAGAGAACAGATTTCCTCACAAAAAAATTGATGTTAAAGTGACCTTACAAAAAAGAGCAACAAATTTGAACAGTCGAGACAAAGACTTCCAGTAAACTTCAGAGGTTTCTTACCTGTCCCCAATCCAGCCGGGGTTACAGTGAGAGCACTTCCCATAGATGGGGTCGCAGTGATGTCCGTCTTTACACGTGGGACAAACTTCCTGGCAGTTTTCTCCAAAAAAGCCTTTGGAGCAGAGCTGATCGCACCGGGTTCCATTCCAGCCGCGGTCGCAGGTGATGCAGCGGCCCTCCGTCACCTTACACGGCTGCTGGCCTTTGCAGTGGCCACACCTGGCAGCGGCGAGGAGAACAAGAGGACGCTTCAGTCACTTTGAGGACAATCACAAACATTCCTTAAGTAACTTTTTACAGATGGAAACTGACATCCTTCTTTTGAAATTCTTCTTTTAGAAATATAAAATTGAAAACATGGATGGATGACTTAAGTCATGGATTTTACTAGAGAAAAAGAAAATCTAATTTTAAACTTCTCAAGATACAAAACTTTGAAAAGATTTTGCTTTTTTTCAAGAATTTCCCATAAAACAAAAAGCTGCTTCACTTTTCTTTGCAGCCAAATGTTTGTAAGGATGTTATTTTTAATTATTTTTTGGATGATAAAAAAACAACTGTTTTTGTTCTGGAATTATCAAAGGCAAAAACAGAATTTAGTTCTTAACTTTTCAAAGCAGAATTCTTTACCCAGCAAGTAAAATCCAGAAAAACAGTTATTTTCAACGCCCATCATGAAAACATTCTTTTTGAATTACACGTCATCATAGTTATGAAGGAGAGATCAAACCTCATGCTGGGAAATTCTCACATCTTAGTAGATAAAAATAAACTTGAAAAAAATAATCAAAAAGATGTAAAAATAACAATTTATAATGTAATGACAACAATAATAATTAGTAGTAGAAGTTCATTAAAACTTTGGAGTTTGAAGTTCTTTAGGTTTGAGCACATTTCAATAAAAATGTTTATACATTTCCTTTTCGATTTATTTGATTTGATTTTTTTTAAGTAACCAGCCTGGAAACGCTGAGGACAAAGAAGACACAGTAGGAGGGAGACGACAACCCCGAATATGAGCAGCAAGTCAAGAAAAGAACATTTCCACTCAGTATCACAATTGGTTCCTGAGCTGCAGCCTTTTTATGAAGTGATATTTGTGCCCCCACATTAACAAAGTTTTGAGATCAAAGTTTCCTAAAATACAAACAAAACTAAAGTGCAGAAAACCGTCTTGTGTGTGATTGGCTGTTTGTTGGAACAAACATCCCTGTAAACTCTGAGATGTGAACACAAAATCAAAGACAGCATCAAAGACACATCTGAGAATCCCGTCTGACTTTATTTAAAATGATATCTATATTTTTTAAAAATCTTGGCAGCCGGATGGATCAGTCGGCTGTAGGACTGACAATAAAACTAGGAGATGCAATAAGTTTAATCCAGTGTGAGTTTTTAGTCAAGATCCTTCAGATCTGGGTTTTCCTGTCTTGAGGTTGTGTTGGACATAAAACTCTCTGCCTGTTAACCAATGATCCACTTTGTTATTCCCCCACAGGATAAGGCGTGAGGTCAATTAATCTTAAAAACGTGATCACTTTTCCAATCAAGGGGATTCGAAATTCAGACCCACCAATGAAAATCATGTTTTTGTGTTTTTAACATGTTCCTGAAGCATTTTTACTAATGGAGGACATAAATAAAATAATTTACAATTAAAAGTGCTTTTGGGATTATTTCTTAATTCAAATGGCGTTGGATCAGGAGCAGATGAGTTTGGATGGTTGAAAACGCTCAGACTTATGACGCAGCTACTGAAATGGGCGGGGCCAAAGTCTACCTTTTCCATCCAATTCTAAAGGATCCACTTAATGGATCTACTGGGGTCTTAATTTTCTTTATCTGAACTGGTTTCTGGCTAAAGTTGGATAGCTCCAATATTGCTCGGGATCTTTTTGCTAATGCTAGGTTCTGAGATGCTACAAGCTAGCAGGAGAGAGTGTAAACAAAAGCATGCTGGGATATTGACGTAGGTTTACTTCCATGTCGACAGACACAAATATATCTTCAAACGACACAGGCTTTTAGCTAAAATATCCATAATCATAATTAATGACCAAAAGGGAACGCTTTAACGACAGAAACAATGTAGCTGGACAACGATGACGGAGCATCATGAAGGGGTTAAAGATCCATTTTCTAAAACTAGAATCCTCGTTGAAAGATGAAAAAAAAGGTGTAACACACGATATGATTTTTATCTTCCTTAATGACACCAACCATCAGTGAATGATGTCACTCATGGGCGGAACCTCGACATCAGAAATCTTTCTGCAGCATCTGTCGGTCCAATTTACATTCCTATGATGTAACGCGCTTCACTTATGATAATCAGTCCAATCTGCTGCAGCTGGACTTCCTTTCTCTTCACAAACTCAACCTCTCCACATCTCAGGGTGGCGTCCCTCCATTTCCTGCCCCCCCATTCCACTTTGACAAACATCACAGCTTGAAAATAAGAAAAAACGTAAATAAGAGAAAAATAATTCACACAACTTTCTTTCACAGCTGTTGAGAGTGCATCGAAAGTTTTACTTTGTTGAATACTTTTCATGTGTTGTGCGGTTGCCAAACAAAACACACGTTTTCTGCTCTGCTTTCTAAAGTAAAGATGGGTTTCTGCTTTCACGGAGAAAACAAAAAAAGAAGAAAACTGGAGCCTGGAAACTTGAATATTGATCCAACCACCATACTTGCATCAGTATTTTGAAGAATCTACAAACATGCATAGATTTACTCAAAAGGTTAATCAAATGACAAAACTATTAGATAACAAAAATGATGCAACTGCAGGGAAATCTAAAAGTTTATGGGCTGGACTCTTTTATTTGGCTGGAATCCACAAATAAGTAAAGGAAGAGTGAAAAATGATATTGTTGGGATTTCCTACGGAGAATTCGGATGAAGCAGCCAATCAAAATACAGCTGCGTTCAAGTCCTGAAGGACAAACAGCTGCAAAGATCTGAACCATTGACTGTATCTGAGAACTGAACCGAGTGAGTGTGACATCACCCAGAGAAAAGGGTTTACTAAATGAAGTCAGTTGTCACTATTTGGACATACGAACACTGCAGTGTTGAAGCCAGACATCGTTGGTGAGCAGTGATTGGTCGAAGTTGAGTCATAGACTGTATATGTGAAGTGGACCCTAGAGAGTTTAGGTTTGGCGGTCTCCACTGATGGCTACTCATTCTAGTTGTTTATGACCTTAAAAAATGTATGTTCAGAACATTGACTGTATTTGAGAACTGGACTGAGTGACTCCTCCCCCTGGCATTCCAAAAAGGAAGTACCAGAAAGCCAAAATCCTATAGACTTGCAAGTTATTCAAACTGACCAATCAGATGCCTCGGTAAAACTCACTCCAGAAGATGAAGATGCTGAAATTAATAGCTAAAAATGCTGAAGCTGAAACCGCTGAAGCTAATAGCCAGCTAAAATATTTTTTTAAATGCCAAATTAGTCTAGAAAACTAAAAAAAAAAAAAACAAGACTGAAATTAGCCAAAACAGCTACTATGTAGCTGAAATATTAGCTAAACTCCAAAATGACATAAAAAATATTAGTACATGCTAAAATAGTCCAAAAATCTAGCAGAATGCCAATTTTTAAAACTTTAAAACTGTAATAAAAAAAAAACGATCTGGAGGGCCGGATCCGGCCCCCGGGCCTTGACTTTGACACATGCGTTCTACATGAACCTGACAGTAAGGAATCTGATCTAAAACCAAAAAAAGCTTCTTTTTGAAAGCGTTTTTACTTTGACTCTTTTTGACGGCCCTTCATTCAGATTCTTCTGCCTTTTTGCCTTCTGCCTTTCCAGACTTCTCTTTGGGAACCGTTTTGGGTTTTACAGCCGACAGAAGGTGAAGAGTTTAACCTGAAAAGCATTTTCATGGACGCTCGTTCTGTGAGAAAATGTAAAGATCAGCTGTTCTACATTATAAGCATTTTAAGGGTTATAAGTCACAGCGCATTGAAAATGTTATTTCCTGCCTCAAACCTGCTCTATAATCTCTGGAAACATGTTTTTCTGAGCTTGTTCTCTTAAGGTTTGTTCTCCGTACCTGTTTCTGCAGTTTTGTCCGTAGAAGCCGGCGGGACACGGCTCCCTGCAGAATTTCCCGCGGTAGCCCGGGTTGCAGGTGCAGGAGCCGTCGTTCTGGTTGCACTTGCCGTGGATGCACTGGCACTGCCGCTCGCACCTGGGGCCCCACAGCCTCTCCCGGCACTGGCAGCGGCCCGTGAACTGGTCGCACGGCGAGCCCTGGCAGTTGCAGTGGTTGGCGCAGTTCCTCCCCATCCAGCCGGGGTTGCACAGGCAGCGGCCCGTCATCACGTCGCACACGGAGTTGATGCTGCAGTAGCAGTTGTTGGTGCACTGAGGACCCCAGATGCCGTGGTGGCACGTGCATTTCCCTGTGTCCTGGTCACACTTGCCCTTTTGGCACAGGCAGACGCTCTCGCAGTTGGCGCCCCAGCGGTTGTGGTTGCAGGTACATTTGCCCGTCAGGTCGTCACACTGGCCGTTGGGGTAACAGTTACATTTGCCCTTGCAGTCTGGACCCCAGAACTGGGTTGGGCACTCTGTGAAAACACAACGAAATATGGATGAGCACCAAAAAAATGAGAAAATTGACAAAACAAGTAACATGATATTCACACAACCTCAATAATCAACTGTTATGTCATGTTTAAGCCGCAGTTCATTTTAAAGCACTGATTTGGGACACGTGTGATTCAGAGAGATGCAAAAATGCTTTGAAACAAGACAAAACTATCCATTTTTTAAAATCATGTAAACTAATTTGGATGATATTATTTCAGTGAATAAAAATTGCATTTGAATCAGTAAAACTAAAACACTTCTGGTTTTGAAATCAGGTTTACAGTTGTCTGAATAACATAGTAAATGGAAATGAATTTTTCTCAAAAAGACCCCAAAACATTCAGTCAGTTTCTGTAACCAAAGACTCTAATTTAAGAGCTTAGAAGCACCACAGGTTAAAAGTAAAACAGTCTAATCTGATTGTTTGATACTTGCAAAGATTTCAAATTGTTTTTAGATATTCAAGATATCTGGTGCACACCAGATAGTAACCAGAAAAAAAACTATTCTAAAAACTGAAAGATTGCAGTAAAAAAATATTTTTCTACAAATTTAAGTATTTTTTTTTTCTGGTAGCTATCTGGTGTGAACCAGATAGGAACTTTTTAAAAAATTCTAAAAATTAAAGTAAAAAAAAAAATTGTTTTCTAAAAATTGAAATAATTTCTTTTTCTGCTAGATATTTTTATCAGTTACTATCTGGTGCGCATTAGATAGTAACTGAAAAAAATAAAAAGATTTCAGTAAAAAATCATTTTCTAAAAGCTGAAGTCATTTTCTTTTCCTGGTAACTATCTGGTGCGCACTAGATAGTAACTTTTAGAAAAAATCTAAAAATTAAATAAAAGAATGTTTTCTAAAAATGGAAGTAAAAAAAATTGTTTTCTAAAAGTTTAATTATTTTTTTCTGAAAAAAAAAATCTAAACTAATTAAAGCAAAAAAGATGTTTTCTATACTAAATCTATTCACTTAATGTCTTTAATTGAGCGATCAAATCCTGCTGTGATCCAGATATGTTTCCCTCCATTGTTAAAGAAGATCCCATTTCCCACAATCCTCTTTGCTCAGCCTGGTTGTTTTACTCTTCACAGTGACTCACATGTTTGTGTACAAACCACCATTCAGCCCAATCAGCTGAGGCTGATTTAAAAAAGGCATTTTTGGGATATTTGCTCACAGATGACAGCATATAAAAGAGGATCAACACGATGACACAAATTCATCGAGACAGAAATACGAAGAGAAAACTTTAGGGCCAAATTCACACGAGCCACAAAAGACGAGGAGAATGTTGAACACAACCACAAAGATTCTTCCTCTGAACTCTGTGAATGTCACATTTTAATAGACAATGTGTCTGACTTGTGACTTTTAGAGAGAAAAGAGACACTATCCATGAATAACAGGGTTTTTTTTTTGCTTATTTAAAGGAAATTTGAGAAAAGCCTGAACCTTATACACTCCAGAAATTAGTAAACTAAAAATAGGAAAAGAAATTTAATCTTCTGAATCAAATCCCTAGAAAAAAGTAAAATGATGTGTTAATGCAGCAAGTCATTTTTATTTAAATCTAAGAATCAAAATCAAAACCTAGAATCAAGGAGTTCCACACAATCATTCCAAAAGGGAAAAATAAGCACAAAAATATAACTGGTAAATAGAATTACTTCAGATAAAAGCTTTGCTGTCCATTACAAGGTATTTTATTGCTAGTTCTAAGCAAAAGTTTGAATTTGTCAAAACTTTAAGAACCTAATTGTAGTTTATTTTGATTGTAGTGACAAAAAAAATACTGTAACTAGAGAAGTTTCATTGCTTGGGATAATGCTGTGTGAATGTTGTCGCTGAAGATGCTGAAAGAATTTACTTTAACTGTTGAAATGTGTGTTTTATAGGTTTTAAAAGTGCACAAAAAAATTGAGGAATTTCTTATTAAAAACAAAAAAAAAACTGGTGTATAATTTTGAAATGCATAACCGGTAAGAATACCAAAAGTACAAGTGTGAATGTCCTGAACATTTTGATAACAAGATTGCTTACGTTTCAAAAGTCCACAAAGTTTTTGAAGGATTTGAAAATTTTCCTATTGATTTTCAATGGGCTAAAAAAAAAGCAAAAATTGCGTAAAATCTTGAAAACTTATGATATATGAATACCAAAAGTACAAGCATAAATGTGCTGAATGTTTTGATAATGAGATTGCTGAAGTTTTAAAAGTCCACAAAGTTTTTAAAGGATTTGCAGAAATTCCCATTTATTTTCAATGGGCTAAAAAATGCATAAATTGCCTAAAATCTTAAAAAACGTAAAATATATCAATATCAAAAGTAGAAGCATGAATATCCTGAACATTTTGATAACAAGATTGCTTAAGTTTCAAAAGGACACAAAGTTTTTGAAGGATTTGAAAATTGTCCTATTGATTTTCAATGGGCTAAAAAAATGTCAATGTCAAAAGTGCAATTAAAGTCAAACTTTAACATATAATCAAAGATTTTTAACAAAAAATGATGAAACATTTGAGTTTTTTAGACTTAAATCAAGTTTTTCTTTTGTGAAGAGCAAAAAGATTTGGTCCCATTTTAATCACATTGTACCTATTTCTGGATTTTATCTCTAAAGAGACAAAAAAAGTTTGCTAAAAACTTAAAATTTGAAGTCTGAAAATAAAGCAAAGCGAGTCGTCACTCACCAAAACACTCAGAACTTTAATCATTTATTGCTAAGATGGAGATAAAATACTTTGAAAAAACAGATGAAAAGTGATGCTCACTGGTGTCACAGCTGGCTCCGAAGTAACCATGACGACAGCGACATTCGTTCGGCCTGACGCACACCTCGTTCTCTTTGCAGGTGAAGTTTCCCTCACAGAGAGCTGCGACGCAAAAGAAAAAAAAGGCAAATGATCCCAAAGTTCTTGCAGAACGAGACTCGCTGTGAGACGCTTTACGTACGAGTCAGGCATTCATCCCCCTGCTGCCCCCATCCGCTGCAGCACAGCAGCCCTGGAGACCTGAAAGAAGGAGTCAGAATGAGAAAAAAGAAGTAAGGAGACACGTCCCAGAGGTACCATCAATAATGGGCTCAGACTTTACTGCAAACATTCTGATGCAAAAGGTTCTGCACATTTCCATGTGACCATCAGCAGAAGATAAAGACCTTCAGATCCTTGAACCTCTGAATCTGTGCGACAGATCAGCCTCTCCCGCCCCCCCGCCTCCCGCCCCAGTGGTACGGACCATATTTAGCAGACAGTGTTGTGCCTGACAGGATGTGTCTCCGCTTCCTCACACGCCTGCGACCTCTTCAGGCCCTTCAACGAGTCAGACCCCCTCCCAAACCTTTGAAGATGGCGGCTCCATGTCATGTGACCCCAGCAACAGGGCGTTCCATCCTGTCGCATGCGCTGGAGATCATAAACGCTGATATTTTTGAGAAACTGATCCACGATAACTACTTCCTGTCCTCCAGACGGTCCACTTGGAGACTTTTATTCATCTTTGCTCTGTTCTTAGTTAGTTTTACAGCTGATATATGGTTTTAGGACAGTTGTTATTGATACTTTTAACATTTTAATAGCTTTTTAACAGCTTCATACGTTTCATCTAACTTGTGTATTGCTATTATTACTTTTTAATATTTTTAACATCCTTTTTAACATCTTCATATTTGTTATCTATCTATCTATCTATCTATCTTCACTAAAAGCCTAAAAATCCAGTTTGTTTAACGACCACATGGAGGATCCGTGAGTCATCAGAGACTTTTATCGCTCTATAAATGAAAAAGATTTCACAAACAATATTTTTCTCTAAATTTTCTCTGCTTTTGTTAGAACTCAAGCAGCTTTACAAAATACACAATGTGCCTTCAATAAATAACCAAAAAAAGAATTTTAACAAAAATAAAAAGGAAAACGAGCAGATACTTTTGTGAATTTTTGGAAGTCGGACTCTGATCATCTTTTGATCAATTTTAAAAAAATAATTAAAAAAAAAAACATTCCGCCTCCGGTGTGTCCGTCAGAAAACACAATCCCAGATAATTGACCTCCTCTGTAGTTTTCTTGTTTGCATCACATTTTTTGTTTGCAGTCACTTTTTAATTTTTGCTGTAAGAATTTCCCCCTGTGGATTAATAAAGTCATCTTGAATTACTTTTTTGTTTACAGATACTTTTTTATTTTTGTTCAGTTTGCGTTTTTGTTTGCTTTTGCCTGGAAACAAGGTTTGAAAGGTTAAGAAACAAGTACATTGGATTTTTATTTATTTTTTTTTAGCAGCTCTGAAGTCACTATTATTACACAAATCAAGGAAACAACCAAATTTGAACAAGAATCATAAATAAAAATAGAAATTAGAAAAAATAAATATTTTAAGAGGAGAAATAAATGATTAAAGCACAGAGAGGCATAATGCAATCAAATTAAATGAATTGGACGTTTTCATTATTGCGCATTGTGATATTGTCTTGTCATATTTTGTGACATATTGTAGATGTTGATGGTTCATTATTCAAATTTCACCAAAGTGTCCGGATTTATACAGATAACTAGTTAAATAACTGAATCAATACATTAAATGAATTAAAATACATTTTGATGACATTTTTAGTGTTGTTTTCTAGGACATAGTTTCTGTAGAGCGGCAGGAGTTTATTAGAACTTCACTTCTGAATTGTGGGCGGAACCATTCGTGCCAAACAAACTGTCGGCCATAAATGAGAGGTTTCTGTTTACACTTCACCTGCTAGCTTACAGCCCCATCACACCCCCAACTAGCATAACTGCTGGTGCAACAAAAATGGCGAGCAATATTACGGTGCGTTTACACGGAACACCTTTTGACTTTTTCCTCCTTAACGGGTTGACGTCCCGGCGCGGAGCAAACGCCGAGGTTGTTCTGGAATTCATTCGTTGTCACATCATTGAAAACATGGATGATGTTGAGCGAGTAGCTTGAGTTTACATGTTTTGGAGAGATCTACAGAGACGCCGGCGAACATTATTCAGTCTGTCTCCAGACTGAATACGATTACGGTCGTTTTAAACGTTACTTCTGTCCATCTGTGGCCCAGTTTGAGCTTTAACTCAAGAGGGGAAAATACAAATTAAAATGTAGGAATCTTTTTATTATTGTCTTACCGAAAATAAGAAAAACATGTGCCTATAAAGTTGGAGCGCGCGGCCGTCGTGGTGATCGATCGCAGCCGCCGCGTCGTGGTCTGCCAACCCCCAGCAGGCCACGCTGCCCAGGGACCGACAGCCTGGGGCGTGGCGCCGGCTAGCTTTGCCGCACTCTAAGCCACGACGCTCGCTCGCTCTGCTGGACCCCGGGCGGCAGCGCGTGCTACACAATCTACCGGGTGGCTAGCTAGACTCGCAGGGGTGATCGCCTCAGCGGCGTTGGGACTAGGGTTGGGTTGGGTTTTATACAGTTCTAGTGCCAAAGAGGTTCTTTGGTTTTGGTTCCTTTGTGGTACTCTAGTAATAAACAATAAATGTCTACATCTTCCAAATCAACACATTTTCATTCCCAAGTCGTCACATATTGACCCGTCACAGATTGACCCGTCCAAAATTGACGTGTTGGGTGTCGTCGTTTTTTGATGTGCTGGCTGTTCCCATTAAATAAGAGCCCCCAAACCCCCCAGCCGTAAACTGAAAGCCCGCCCCTCTTTCACCACGCAGCACATTCGCTGCTTGTCGCTTGTCAAAAATGTGATGTCTGGATGACAGCCGCTTCTGCAGTGTTTCTGTGTCTCTGTGACTGAGTTTGAAGGCTGTTCCTGCATTAACCTGAGAGAGGGGAAAAATAGGAGACTTTTTATTAACTATTGTCTCGTGAAAATAAGTAAAATATCACAGTTCAGAGACCCGAGCAGGCCGTCGGCGCTCGCCGCAGCGACTGTCTGTCTGCCGGCGTGTTGAGTGAGCTCCACTGAAGTCGGGAGCCTGAGAACCGCTGTGCTGCGACAGGACAAAAACTCTCGTAGTAGATTAGTATTTTCGGGTCACTGAAAACGTCACGTGTCTAAAGCTGAGTTCCTGATTGGCTGATGTGACTCGTCAACCTTCAGTGAAAGCAGCCAGACATTCGTGCTCAGTCAGCGGTCTTACATGAGCCCGCCCACTATCACAGGAAAGGCAGAAGGATTGGCG
Organism: Oryzias melastigma; assembly: GCF_002922805.2. NCBI lineage: Eukaryota > Metazoa > Chordata > Actinopteri > Beloniformes > Adrianichthyidae > Oryzias > Oryzias melastigma. The sequence goes on from NC_050520.1 coordinate 2,437,979, forward strand.
AGAATTTAACCGTACTGAACAGAGTAGAAGTGATTGACATGTCCTAATACAAATAGACCTTCACTGAAACTAAACATGGGAATGAGGAACCGATTATAGCAGCTTCTTTCGGTAGGACCACGTAAATCACAACAGTTCCTACTTGGAACAGAATTTCAGTGCCCAACCCAGTTTGTGACAGACTGGCGACGTGTCCAGAGGGCATCCTACTTCACCAAACAACCAGAACCGTCTGTCAATCATTCGCCCCCAGCGGAAACGGATGGAAGTTCAGGATGAAAATCCTCACATTTATTTATTTATTTATTTATTTATTTTTCAGGGACAGTGCACATTAAACGCATTGTATGCAATGAGCCAGAATTAGCCCAGCAGCTATTTTTCATCCGTCGTCCCTGGACAGATGTTAAAATTGTCAACCTAAGAACAATCAAACATTGCGCCGCCATTTTGAATCTCTGTTTCTACCCTTTGATCTGGTCACTGAAAACGTCCCGTGCCAAAACCTGAGTCCCTGATTGGTTGACGTGCTCGTCTCATGCCCAGACGGTCCTGACATCAACTTAACATTGAAACTTTACACCTTTACGTCCGACATGAATGCACCATGAGAGTTTTGAACCAGCTGGGACGAGCGGAGCATCAGAGTGGATCAGCGTCACAAATACTATCTTTTTCAAACAGCATTTTTGTTCTGCTCCTGATTCACGATTTTAGTAAAGAAATACTCAGAAATACCTTTTTGAACTTAAGTTTCTTCTCACATGTCCTCCATCATACCACAAGTTATAAACTCCCATTTTCATCAGAGTGAGTCTATAAATAGAAACGCTAAAACAGCTGTGATGAATTCTCAGCCACTTCCTGCTATTCATATGATCAGTTACAGAAACAAACCCATTATGGGATGAAGGAAGAGAAACGAGCGAGTGCTGGGGGGTTGGGGGGGGTCAGTGTCATGAACGTCCAGGACAGCAGGAGGGGCAAAATGTCAAACGTTTAGAGCAGCTCGGGCCACAAAGCCGCTTCACAAGAACAACAGCTCTCTGATCGTGATGTTAACAACAAACCGCCGCCGCAAAACTAAAGTTAGAGTCTCTCTGCAGCTGATTACATTTATTCTGAACAATATTCACCAAAAACACTATTTTCTCCAAAAGAACAGCTATAAATATGGAGATTAAACACAAAAAACTCATTAAAAATCAAATTACACCAGAGGAACAGACTGAACATTTTCAGTTGATTCCATGAATGCTTTCATCAAACTAACCAAAAGACTTTTAAAATGTGCTTTTTTATAGAAATGTTGTTCTAAAGTCTTAATTTCACTAAAATATTGTTCGGTTTGGTTAGGACAGGGGTTGGGAAGCTTTACCAGTAAAAGAGTCATTTTTGCTCGTTTTCTACTGATCTAAACCTAGAAGGATTCGCATAGTCTGACCTTACTCTTTAAGAAATTTGGATTCATTACATGTTTTTTAATAATAAAAATGAATTTGGTATTTTGGTTTTGGCACAAAATGCAAAAATATATAAAGAACCTCTCAGAATGTATTTTTTTTTTTATTTTTTATGTGTGTAAGAAAAGCTTTTAATTCATAAAAGATCAAACTTTTTACCAAAGTTTTTCTTTACATATAAAATCTGTTCATTCTGGAGGTAGAGTTGATCAATCAAGACGTCTTCAGGTCAACAGGATGTAAAAACATACATAGTTTATCATCTATGTGAACCTCAGACATCAATTTATAAATGTAACTAATCTAAGTTTATACATTCTAATTGGGTAATCCATATTTAGAAAATGCTATTTTATTATTTTCTTTATTTTTTGTTCTTTTCTCCTCTTTGTTCTCAGCAGTCTTACACTTCTGGGTTTTGTTCTTTTAGTTTGTGGTTTGGTAGTCTTAGTTTGTGGGCTTTGTTTATTTGTTTTCTTTAGGTAGTTTTGGTTAAATGGAGCTACTGACTCAGACGGTCGACATGCTGGGTCAGCAGTCTCCATGACTTATTTTATGTTTGGCCACATGTGGATCTGGAGCTGCAGGTTACAGACCTCTGGTTTAGGGAAACATGCAAACTAGCCCAAGAAAACTTCTATTTTTACGTCTTTCTGAAGATAAATTCATAAAAGTTGATTTCCAGACCACTGTGAGTGATTCAGAGCGCCCCCTAAAGGGGAAAAGGAACAAGACGCCCTACAGATGCGAGCTGCACATCTGCATGGCTGCATGTGGACTCCTCCTCTTGTTGTGACTGTGGCAGACAGAGGCTGCGTTATGCAGGAAAAAAAAATAGGTCAACTTGGATCGAATGCAGACTTTACCACTGACATAAGCGCAAAACGCATCTTTGACAACAAATAGAACCTAAAAAAAACAACTTTGTGGGAGAATTTACGTGTGAAAATGGGCCATTTTCAAGATTAAGAAGTTGAAAAAACTCCACTGAAGTGTTTTAAAAGGCTAACAAAAGCAGGAAAATGCGCAAAAAAAACGATGCAGACGTTCTTACCCAGGCGCTTTGCACACATTCCTGCCTTTAGGATTAAGGTTTTGGCTCCAAACTGAGCAGAAGAACAGACAAACCACCGCGGCAGAAGCAACAGCCTTCTTTACTTCCATTGTACACGCAGCAACATCCTTCTAGACGCCGTTTGGACTCCGCGTTTTCCTCCTCCAGAGCAACAATCTGCGCTCCCGCTTCCTTTTTACGCACGTATTCCAGATAAAGTTGGATTCTCAGGAACTTTTAAAATCCTTCCTCCTGAGGTGTTTGAGGGACTGAGCTGCAGAAATGGAGCAGTAATTCCAGCCACAGCTAAAAAAAAAAAAAAAAGTCATAAAAGCCAAACTTCCAAAAGCAGCCTCAGCATTCCTGATGCTCCTGCAGCGCGCGCCTTATTCCTTCCAGGAGCAACCACGAGGAAAGGAGAAACCACGGATCTCCTTCAGCTCCTCTCGTGCAGTTCGGTCATCTTCTTAAAAAAAAAAAAAAAAAATAAAGTCAGCAGCTCCTCCGGGCTCCGTCCTTCCGGGGGAGAAGTGGTTAATCCGTGACTCCGGTCCTCTGCGCTCTCAGGAGTGGCAGGAGGGAAATTCCTGCTCCGTTACTCCAAAGTTGGCTTTGTGCGCGCGCGGGAGCGCAGCCCACAATCAGACAATGCAACTTTATTGATTCTGTATTCATGAAAAATTAACTTTACAGTTAACACCTTTTAATGCGTTTTGGCATATTTTATTAACATTTAATAATTAGTGATTAAAACAAAACGAGTTTCAGTATTTTGGTCAAAATATTATTGGAACTTAAAAAAATATTTTTAATGATCCAACAATTGTGTGTGAGAAACAGTGAGTTTGACCAAAGACAACAGCGCCCCCGTCCGTCTAAAGCACGAAGTGACATATGGAACCAATCTGAAGAATGCACGTGCCAAACGATTCCATCCAAGACAGAGAAACTTAACGACATCAGCCTCATCTCATCCACAGGCGGAGGACTCTAAGTCATAAGAAACAAACATTTGGGGTAAATCATATAAATGAACAGTTATGTTTCAGATTGTTTCAGGATTTTGGATTCTTTATCTTTTGTGTCCAGGTAAAAAATAAAATAACATTAGAGCCCAAGCATTTTTAAGTGTGTTTTGTTTGCTTTGTATAGATATAACTGGGTTCCTATGAGTTTTTCAAGTTAAATTTAAGACTTTTAAAGACTTTTCTGAGGCTGTGCATGTTAAAATTAATCCCAGTTTCTCAGTCTGTTTTCCATTTCATACATTATTTCTCATTTGATTAATTTATTCCCATTTTGTGATCAAAACTGTAGCTTCTTATCTTGTTTGTGCCGCGATGCTTTAGTGTTCTTATTTTTTTTCAAGCAGCGGGCATTAAGCGTGTTGAAGTCAGATAATCGTGGTAAAAAAAATATCAATTTTGAAATGAAAAGCCTTAAAAAAGTCTTACATTTTGACATCTAAGTCTTGTTTTAAGGCTTTTTAAAAGTATTATTTTTAAATTAATAAATTCAATTATTTTAAGACTTTTAGGACACGGGAACCCTGTATGACTAATTTTAAAGGCCAAAATGAATTTTATTTGAACATAAAACTTAAATTATTACAAGCTAAATGTTTTTAAAAAATATAATTTTATTGCCTGTTTTAAATTAAATTTAATTACTGTTTTTAATAATTAAATAATTCCACACTGTAAAAAATTAAACGTATCAATTAACAAAAGTTATTAGTTTCATTTAAAGTTTTCATCAAATTAAAAGTTTAAGTTGAGTAAACTATCAACTAAAATTTGTATTTGATGAAAAGTGATCATTATAAATGCAACAAATTACAGAACTTTTGTTAATTGATGCAATGTTTCATTTTTACAGATCATAGCTTTAATTGTAAATAAAAAGAAAGCGATAAAAGAACTTAAATGGTCAGAGGAAGGAGCTGATGTGACGTGACAACAATAACATTTATTGTAAGGAAGTAAATATTCATTTATACAAGACGTTTCACAAAAACTAATTCACAAAATACTAAATAAACACAAACTACAGCAGGAAAAAATGCAACAAATCATAATCTAATAATACAAGTAGATCACAAATAAAATGTAGTATAAAGTTGAAAGCTCATCTGAATAAAAGCATATTTTTTCGACAGAGGAAAAAAACTAAAGTAAAACATTATCAAACAAAAACATTTATAAATAAATTAATAAAAGGGCTTTATACAAATATGAAAGTTATATTATACATAAACCCCCATTGTAATAGTAAAATCTGCTGAACAGAGCAAGTTAAAAATAAATCCTAAATTCACTTAAGACACTGAACGAGGGAAGAAAGAGACGGTCAGAGAAATGTTTGGAGTCCAGAAGAAGTTTCTCCAGAATCCAAAGAGAACAGAGACGAGTTCCAGAGTCCAGAACAGACTGAAGAGCAGAGAGATCAGAACGCAACCACAGATCAACACAACCCAGAGGGACCAGCAGGATTAAGGTGGAGGAACCGGTCTTAAATAGGGGAGGAGTGACGAGTGGCAGGTGTGTCACGAGGCCCCGCCCCTCATCCTGAACACCTGTGGAGAGAGAAGGAGAGAAAGACATGAAGACTGCAGAAAGTTTTAATAAAATTAAACCTCCAGATTATAGAAAACTTTGGTCAAGTTTTTAATTAAAACTTAATATTAAGTTTAATGAAAGCTGTTTTTTGTGATTATTCGTGGCCAGATTTGGACATTCATGCGTAAAAGTCATCTGCACTGTTGAGCATGAAAAAATGGCTGCAGGTCTGGAACTGTACATCTTAACATTTCTTTATTTCATGACTGTAGAATCACCACAAGCAATTCACATTAAACAGACTCTAATTATTCAGTAAAAAATAAAAAAATCCCCTTATAAATAATATTTATGATCATATATCCAGTCTATTGTCAGCTGGTTCAAATTAAACTTGGAGGAGCTGCATTCAGCTTCTATGTGCCACACGTCTATACTATCCAGATCCTCCTGTTCAGCTGCACCTGATTCATACGTTTAAATATACTGTGACCTTAAGCTGACTTTGATTTGATTTCATTTTAAAGTTCTTTGGCTCTTTGATTCCTCCTGTTGTTGCTCTTAGTGTCCTCTAGATGTCCTCAGTCAGCCTCGTTTGGGCTCCATGGAAGCACCTGTTCAGTCTAGTGTTACTCACCAAACCACAGTATCTCCCCTCCCATGCAGCCCAGAGGCGGATTCAGAGGGACTATAAATAGAACTTGTTTGGGAGGTTTGGGATCTCCTGAAAAAAAGACGAAAGTAATAATTCAAAAAACAAATGTTCCTCAACTCTCACTAATTCTGGAAAACATCAACAAAGCATTATTCTTGTTTTAATCTCTTCTCTTTCTGTGTTCAGCGTAACCCTAAGATGGGCTACTTTTTAAAGTAAAGTTTTCATGGATCACATTAAAAATCAATGAATAAAAGTTGTAAACACACAATTCCCGTAAAGAATGAAGTACTGCATTTATTTTTAGTTTGTTTATTTAATTTCATTTTTAATAATTTATTAAATGTATGTATTTATTTCTATTTTTTATTTTATTTAAACTGTATTTATTCATTTTATTAATGTATGTTTATTTATTTAATTTGTGTTTATTTGTTCATTGATTTTTACGTATTTTTTATTCTTATTTATGTATTTATTTTTATTTTATCTAAATTTTATTCATTTATTTTTATTGTATTTGTATTAATATTTATTTGTTTAATAAGTTCAATTTATTTATATTTATTTAATTTGTATATATTTATTTGTACATTTATTTAATTTTATTTTTTATTTATTTATTTTCATTTAAGTATTTATTTTATTTTACTTCAATTTTATTTATTTATTTTATTTGATCCTATTTGCATTTATTTATTTTATTTGTACTTATTTGATTATACATTTCTATTTATTTATTGTATTTTTATGCATTTATTTGTTAATTTATTTTACTGATTTTTTTGGATTTATTTCTATTTTACCTTATACTTATCTTATTTGTATGTATTTGTTTGTTAATTTCTATTTATTTATTTTTATTTGTCACAATAGACATAAATTGGAGTTCTGTTTCACTTTTTTCCGTACATTTACCTGGTAGCTTATTTCTGATGTTCTGTGATCATGTAATCCTCGGGACGGAAACTGTCACGCGCTCGCTACAGGTGACGCTGCCATGAAGGTGTGACCTCCCCCCCCCTTCTCCTCCTCATTTTCTCCGCCTCAGCCCGGACTGTCTCTCTAACGACCCGCCGCTGACTCCTCTTCACCCTCGCTGACACCCCCTGGCCCGGCCCTGATGTTTACCGCCACTAGAGCCGCGGCAGCGGCAGCGGCGGCGCCGTGGGGCGCGCGCGTGCCCTGCGGCCGCAGACTGCGCTCCACCGTCCCGCTCTCCACCAGCACCGATGACCGGAGCGGCGGCCGCGGGCCGGCCCGGTCCCGCTCTCCCTCCACGATCTCTGTGGACTTCACCGAGACCAGAGGAGCCTATAAGAGCAAAGACTCTTTAGAACTGCTCCGGAGTTTGGTGGTTCTGAAACTGTGTTCCTATGACGTCATGGTGGAGAAGAATCAAGAGGTGAGTCAAAGTCTATGAAACAACACTAAACACTATTTTAGACAGAATGAAGTTTGCTATGATCTTTACTTGATGGGATTCAGAGAATTCTCCTGAAACTGATCTCAGATTACAACTTTTCCCTGTAACCGTCAAGACTGTCTCTCTCTCTGTCTGTCTGTCTATCTGTCTGTCTGTGTGTCTGTGTGTCTGTGTGTCATCTCTGTGTTGCATAAGTTTCAGCTGTTGCTGTTTACATTCATGTAGAGCGTGTCCATTCTGATGCTACTCTTTCTGTTTCGGCTCAGATCATGGATCTGGGTAAGACCATTCTGGGCCAGAAGGCCTTCGACCAGCTCCTGAAGATGACTTTCTACGGCCAGTTTGTTGCTGGCGAGGACCAGAACGCCATCAAACCCCTGATTGAGAAGAACCGGGCCTTTGGCGTGGGCTCCGTGCTGGACTACAGCGTTGAAGAAGACATCGGTAGCAGCAAACAGAAAGAGACAAAGTATGGACTATCATGAATGCTGTAAATCACTGTCAAAGTCAAGGCCAGGGGGCCGGATCCGGCCCACTGAGCGGTTATATTCGGCCCACCAGATCATTTTATATTTTAGTTATGAACGCCACAATGTTATCTTGCGCTGGTGACATAATACAACACATTCGCGTTTGATTAAGGATCCCAAAAATGTACATTTTGGGTGTCTCCAACTCGTCGTTTTTTAACGTCCAATTGAATCAAGGCTCCCCAACCTCCGGGCCGCAAATCGGTACCGCTCTGGTACTGAGACAAGGACTGTACCAGTGTCCTGAGCCTAACCAGTTACCGGACAGTCGATACTGAAGATCGATTCATTGTGGAAATTGGATCATTTTGAACGATCCGATTTGATCCAATTTACTGACCTAAAATGTCACTATCCAAACATTGAACCAGTGGGACTCAAGTGTAATTAAACTGAAAAAGTCTGTTAGTTCAGACCGATTCCCCTTAATTTGGTCCAGATCTAATGTTAGTCCTCAACCTTAGATTTGATCTGTTTTCATGACTGATGTCCAGGAGACATTCCTGTTCCTGAGTAAAAATGGAAGTCTGCATTCCTTGTCGGGATAGTTCACTTATCCAAACTTTATATTTCATTGACCAATTCTGAATGTCTGTATCAACGTCAGGTTCAAGACTTTTTACAGCTACTTTGTTACAGTCTATCATCTTCAGCTATCAGCACTAGCATCTTCAGCGGCCAAATTCAGCTTACAGCATTCACATTAGCATTATTGGAGGTAATGCTATATATCTAGTTCATAATTTTGTTAAAAAGTTACGGTTTTAACGTTTTAAAAATGTAATTTTAGAGTGTTACTAACAGCAAAGTAAGTGTTTATGACATATAGATTGCTGGGAAAACCCTGTGAAGCAATGTGTATCACGTTAAACGCGGTTTTCATGAGTCTGCATTCATCTGACCGTATTTCAATGAGTTATTAGTTGCATCACTTCTCCACGTTTCTCTGTTTACACACTGTAAAGCCCGGCTACAGTGGTCATCTAGGTTCAGTTGTTGGTTGCGGTGCCAATTCAGACTGAAGAAACTCCCAACCGGAGCTCAGTCCGATTGGAAACAAACCAAGACCACCTTGTTATATGGTCCAAGAGTGGTTATAGGTCCATGATCAGAGTCCACTTGGATGTTTTCAGACTCAAAACATGTTCGGGGGAAACAAACTGATTCACTATAAGCAAATCTAATGTGTCCTGTCTGAATACATCCAGAGATAAATACCTGGTACTGAACAGGACAGGTGAAGTTTCTAGATTCCTTGTGCTTCTTGAAAGATAATAATTAAATCTGTGTTCAAAGAAACAATTAAACAAGTATTAATACCAAATCCATTTCAGGTTAATGAAGTTGTTGTTTCTCCACATCAAAATAATCTAAAGGTAACATTACTAGAGCATTCTACCACACTGTATGGTCACATAACTTTGCTAAATTCAAAGTATTTCTGTAATGACGGTTGATCAGTTTTTGTTGCATCTCGTGTGTGATGACACTTAGTCGTTTTTACGTTCTAGTAAAATAGACCTACCATCTCTCAATTCAAGATCGATGACAATTTATTTCATTTTGAAACAATTTTCATATAGTATTGGTCGATTTGATAACGACTTTCCTCAGACAAACTGGTTGGATCGTGGGAACATACATTGATTACCACTATTGTTGAATCCTCTTCTGTGTGTTGCTGGAGAGTCTTTCTGATTGGCCCGGTGTCTTGTCACATGCTCAGCAGAAGGCAGCAGACATGTGATCTGTTCACTCTTGCAGACTTGGACTCAGAACAGTCATAATGAAAGCAGTCTCCAAGCAGCAGCGGTATTGTTGCCTGCAGCTGTGGATGCTCGTGCCTTTCAAGTAATTAGAGCATCTCACCGTCCGATGTAAACTCTCTGGCCGATGCAGGAGTGGCTTCAAAGTCAAGTCGCTGCATGAAAGGGAATATTTTAGAATTTCAAAAACTGTAATTTAGAGAAAATCTGCAGCAGAAAATGAACCTTTTGGGGGTTTATCAGCCTGTCCTTACGTCTGACAGTAATGTCAGATTGTGCCAGAGAGCGTCCGCTCATATTATTTTTATGCACTCTCACGCTCTGTAAGCTGATAGCCCACAGCTCCCAGGCACGTTTTCTGCTGACCCCTGTTTTACTTCCACTCCGTGTCTTTTTAAAGCTATCGGTAAGTCTTGACACAGCTTTGAAACACTCTGTCACGAGAATGCTGATGTCAAAAGAATTCATTTTATACCCTAAAGTACTCCATATGAGGAGGAAGAATCCCCTAAAAGAAACAGAAATATTAAGGAGGCGGTCTAAGGTTGCTCTAATCAAACAGGATGAATAGAATTTCAGCTCAATCTTAGGCTGTATTCAGACTGGAGACATGTAGTTTGCTGAAATGGAACCAGTGGTTTTTTTTTTTTTGTTTTGATAATAGAGAACTGTACTCTGGTCCAGGACCAGGAACCGCTCTCTGACCCGTCTTTCAAGGTGCTCTCAGTTAGTTTCTAGTACGGTTATTTTCCTCAGTCTGATTCGGGTCTGTGCTCGAAGCGGAACAACTGGACCAAAATGGCCAAAATGTCTTTTGTTCCCCCTCCGCAACCTTGTAATTCCTGGCCAATGATTGAAGAGATCTTTAGTCACGTGGTTTTTCTTACAAGCTTTGGTTCTAAACAGAAATGTCCAGTAGACAGGAGTCTGAAAACAGACTCGATCTATTCTAAAATCCTTCTCAGACGTCTTTTAATTATTATAATGCCATTTTTTTTAACAATATTTTTAAAAAAGTAATTTTCTAGGACATAGTTTCTGCAGAGCGACAGTATTATTAGTAATTCACTGAGTTGTGGGTGGGACCAATGGCTTAGAGCAAGCCCGCCCCTTCCCATAATCCATCTGGTTGCACACTCTCCTGCTACTTTACAGTACAACATTGGAGATATCCAGCCTATCAGTTATCAGCTCAGACATGGAAAACAAAGACGTTCATGGATCTATTTGTATACAAGTGGATGCATAAGTATGGGACAGAGCGAGGAGCTTATATTTGTCACTAATATGAGTTTTTTTCTAACTATATATTTTTTTCTGCTCTTAATTTGCAACACTTTAGATAAAAAAATACATAGAAAAAAAATTTTAAGCTTAATTTTCTTCATTTATCTCTAACGTCATGAGAAAATTATCACCAGAACATGAAAAGAACCCACAATTTTCATCAAAATGTTCGCAGAGTTACAAGATTTAAATGAGTTCTCCTGAGTCTGTGATGTCCTGTTCACTTGTTAAGTTGTTTGTTTGGTTACACGAGCTCCCTGGTGCGTAATGATGAGGCCAGAGGAGGTCAAGTGTGGAATGAAGCTTCGGGCCTCTCCAGAAGGTCAGCAGCAGCAGACAGCTGGGCGCTTCGGCATACAAAACACGCGGTCGCTAAACAGAGTAGCTGCGACCGCCACGAGGCCAAAACATTAAAAAAAGAAGTCTCTGACGCAACGTACTTTCCTAATGTTGCCAGAGTGCAGCAAATTACCTCCATCTCTCCTTCTATTTTAGCTCATGCGCATCTGCTGCAGGGAAACACAGCCTAGGTAAGCCGTCTCGTCTTGTTCCCATTTGCGGACGCAGCACATGATGCAATCGCGAGAAACAGGCATGCAAATTTGTTTTCATCCACAGGCGAGGACCACAGAGAGAAGGAATCTGAAGAACTATTTGTTAGCGGGCAGGGGGGATGGAATGCAGCCCGCACATATTCTCACCCAGATGAAGCCAAGTGTGACCAGCATATGGAAACCTTTATCAAATGCATCAAAGCATCTGGTGAGGCCGAAGCGGAATCACTAAAACACCTACAGAGCGTTTTCCTGTTTTTGACTTCACATGGCGGTCCACAATTATATTTATCAACTCATTTTCCAGCCTGTTCAAATGTCACTAAACAATATTTTCTTTGTTTATTTTGAAAATGAAAGTTGTGTTAATCCCGTTAAAAGTCCATGTCCTGCCTTTAGGTGGGAGTTCGATTGAGGGCTTCTCCGCCATTAAAATGACGGCGTTAGGACGACCTCAGCTTCTGGTAAGCTCAGTGTTACACTGCAGCTCACGTGGCATTTAATGTAAAAAAATGATGAATTTTTGCTTTTTTTAAGCTTCAATACTCAGAGGTTCTGATGAAATGGCAGCGATTTTTCACCTTCCTGGCATCACAGCAGGGAAAAGATGGCATGGAGGCTGTGGAGCAGAGGCTGGAGCTGACGCAGCTGCAGGTAGAAACTCTTTTGGCTCTTCTGCTTCAGTCTGGAGATCTTTATTCACCAAATATGAGATCTGTTCTCCAATTTAGAACAGAAACACCACGGTGTGAAAGGATTTCTGCATATGTTTCTACAGATGTTTTAATTCACAGACTATAAAAAGCTATAATAAGAGAGATTAGATGGTTTTACTTTATAAAGTATGGAGGCCCAGAGGAACAAACCAGATCAATTAAAGTTATATATATATACATGAATACACACATATATATTTATGTGTGTGTGTATACATACTATATGTATACATACTATATTTATATGTATTCACTATATATATAAATATATATATATATATGCTGTTTATGCTGTTTATATATATATATATATAGCCTATACATATATGTATATATATGTGTGTGTGTGTGTGTGTATACATACTATATATATGTATGCACTATATATATATATATATATATAAGGTATCAAAGTCAAATTTTATGAATGGTCAACAGGTGTAAGTCCAGAACTTTCACATCATCATGCTCTGCAGCGCCGGTATAAAAGCCCCGCCCATCTTTGATTCTGTTACGGTCGGTTGTTATGTTAG
>NC_050520.1:2450575-2507026 GCF_002922805.2 Oryzias melastigma
TATATATATATATATAGTGCATACATATATATAGTATGCATACACACACACACACACACATATATATATATGTATAGGCTATATATGTATATACACACACACACACGTACAGTATATATATAATAAAAACATCAATTAAAAAAGCAAAACAAATACGACATTACGTTTTAGAAATCCTTGAAAATATAGTCAAAAACTGTCTGTGTGCTGCCTCCTACTGGTTGAAACAAGGTATTAAAGTTAAATTTTATGATTTGATTGGTCAACAGCTGTAAGTCCAGAAGTTTCACATCATCATGCTCTGCAGCGCCTGTGTAAAAGCCCCGCCCATCTTTGATTCTGTTACGGTCGGTTGTTATGTTAGCTTTAGCATAACTCGTCGCTGTATTTGCTTTCGGTTGTCACAAGTGGACCAGTGGACTTGAAAGTTAGTCAACAGTGGTTTAGTGTTATTGGTTTTGAAACTCCATCTCTGACTACGTAATTCTTCTGTTCAGCTAATTAGAAGTCAAATAAAAGAACCTAATGCACTGAATTAACCCCCAAAGTTTAAAAATTAGTTTGGTTAGTTTTAATCCAGGTCAGATTAGCTACTTATTCATATGAAGCGAATCATAACCTAACTTTTTTCAAAATCTAATTTTTAGATTTTACCGTTTCTAGTGCTGCATATTTACATCAAACCTAACATCTAACAAAATAAATCTTCACCCAAGTTGTTTGAAATAATTGAGCCCAGCTGCCTCACAGTTCAAGTGTCTTTGCAGCTGAAGAGGAAACTCCATATTTTAAGCTTTTTTTCCGGTTTCGTTCCCAGAGTTGGTAAAAATGAATGGGAATGAAGACAGTGAACATTTTCAATTCAGGTGTTTTCCCAGCTGAGTCTAAGCAGAGCGAGCGCTCGGCATGAAATTCACTTTTCCAAATCCAATTTGAGGATTGAGAAACGATAAAACAAATAATCCTTTGGGATTAAGACAATGGAACTTTTATAGAAATAGACGTAGATGGAGCCAAGTCCATTGAGTAAAAAGCAACGCATGAATGCAGAACTTAATGCAAATTCAAGAGGATTTTTTTTTTTGTCATTTGCATTCCACCAGTTCATTTATACACACGATAAATAGAAGAAAAACCAAAACAATAAAACTCCTATAAATAATAAGAGCTGTTGCCATTGGCATAATCAGATTTATTTGACAGTTCCTGAACTGCTGATATTATATTTATGCTTTTTCATTACCCAGGGAACTGAAAAGCTGGTTCGTTTGTTTGGGGGATCATTTTTTTTCTTTCTGTTTTTGGGACTTTTTAACCGATTAAAAAAAAAAAATGCTTTAAAGTGAAGTTTCTGTGTGAAATCAGCTCCTCGTTTTAACATTCCCTATTAAACGAAGTCGGTGCCATCAAGCGATTTTATTATTCATCAAGGTCAGCTCTTCAAATTTAATTAATATGTCTTGGGTTTTTTCATTTCTTCCCATATTTGAGCCGTTTTTGAACATATCTGTGCCTTGTGTTTGATGAATCACTGCTGCTGTTTGGCCAAAAGAGAGAGCTTTGATCTCAGTGAATAAAAATAATTGCCTTAATTCCGTACGGATGTAAGTCTTTTTGACCTCAGAGAATAAAGGAAATTTAGAGGGAAAAACCCCAGAAAGTGCTTCATATTTGATGTATGACAAAAAGAAAAGCTTCATTTTGATTTCCTCATTTTGTTCCCTCTGTTGTATTTGAAATGGCATATTGACTCGATCTCTGAGTCTGGAATAGTGATGCCTGGTTGGAGAGCGTTTTAATTTAGTTTTTATTTAATGTTGTATAAAATACAGCGAGTTGGGTTTAAATGCAGACCTGAAAATCACTGTCGTGCATCTGTTTGAATCATTTGATCAACTTGGAGCACAAAAGTAAATAAAGGATCACTCCTGCAACACGTCCTTTGATTAAACAATACATACAATACATAGGCTACGTAAAGATCCACAAATTGTGTTTTTTTAACATTTTTCTTAAGATGGAGGACATATATTAAGAAAATTTGCACAAAAATACATTTCTGAATATTTAATTATTGAAATAAAATGTCTTTATTTCTTGATGATCGGAGTGAGTCTTTAAGGTGCCCAAATTTAGGGTGTGTTAAGCAGCAATATGTATTTGGCTTTAGAAATAGTTTAATAAATAAATAAAAATCTTCTTTTAATCAGCTCAAAATTCCGATTTCCAATTAAATGTCATGTTTGTGTTTTAGGGATATATTAGTTCTGTTTTTAATCATGTCAGTCTGGCTGTTGTTAACGAAAAAAAAAATTCCACCTTTAATAATGAAAAAATACCACATTCCAGAAGCACTGACATTAATAAAAGGACCAATTTTGAAAAAAACTAAAGATAATTAGAAAGTTATGAACATTCAGGAGCTGCAAAAACCTCCACCGATTGTGGATCTCAGTGACTCACTTTTGATTTTCATCCATTTTCATCTATTGTTATAAGTCAGCATGTAATTTGTTTTGTGCTTCTGTGGTTAGATTTTAATGAGTTTCTGACTTTAAAATAATCTACATACAAACAAGTCAAATGTTTCCTGCAGATCTTTGCAAATAAATGGAATCAGATTCTGTATGTGATCGTAGATACAAGTAATTGAACTGGTTACTTACACTCTCGCATACAAATATATACAACAATAACGCATCAGTGTATTTCAATAGGAAGACATAAGTGAAAATTTATTTGTGTTACAGCAAAAATATGTGTGAAATACATCTATAATTTTTGGCGGTTAGACTCTGGGCTGATGGTATCTTCCATGTTTGGGATGAACTGGGATCATAAATGAATAAACCCCAGAGTCCAGATGACTCCAGACAATTCCAAACCCAAATCAAATTTTCCCCCTACCCCTACATTTAGCCCTCCAAATGTAGAGTAATGGAAAAATAGTGTCTTCAAATTCTGACGTTACTAACCTTTGATGGTGTCATCAGTAGTCGCCGATCATCTATGTTACCGTGTAGCTGACAGCACTCAGAAAATACATAACTTATTTTTTTACATTTTATTCTAAAACGTCACAATAAAATAAATTATATTTATGGATAATATTTTATAAAATCATCTCCTTTGCAAAAACAGTTTTATTATCATTGTAGGATTTCTTGACCAAAGTGGGGGCCAAAGGCGACTTTCATGGCTGGTTTACTGGAAAACAAGAATCCACGGGGTAAGACAGAGAGACAATAGAGGACATTTGATTTCCATTTGTACATTTGGAGTTTTATTCTTGTATTATTTGATGTTTTTGGGTGTGAAGACTCAGGAGGGTCGAGAGAATTCTGTATTTTACACTGTTAAAAGAGAAACCGGATTACTGCATTGAAGCGTTTTAATCTTCATTCAATTCAAATTTTAGGTTGATGGTTTTACTCAACTTAAAAATGTATTTTGATAAAAACTAATATTTTTAAAAGGTAACAAATTACAGAGCTTTTGTTAATTGATCCAGTGTTTCACTGTTTACAGTGTGTCATCTTCTTTTTATTTGTTTTAATCCTGTAAAGTACTTTAAGTTACTGTTGTATGAAGTCTTTTATGAATAAAGTTTGATTTGATTCAATAAAAACAAGACATTTACTGCTTTACAGCTGTTGACAAAAATCACTCAAAATGTAAAACACGTAATTTAAACAAAAGACAATTTAACTGTTTTGTAATTGGTATTTATTACGAAGGTGTTGCTCTGACGCTCAGCTGCAAATATAAATATGTTTTATTTCACGTTTTTTCCCCCATATTTTTGTCTTTAGACTCATTGACATTCTGGACTGGAAAAGTCTTCTAGATGACAGAGAAAACGCATCAGATCTGCTGGTTGTTCCAAATTTGGAGGTAAGTATTTTCACCGAAAATGGATGCTTCTAATGGAAAATAACCACTTTGGTTTATTTATTAACATTGTAAAAAAAAATAAGATGTTTAATTAAAAAAAACAAGACAAAATTAAATGAAATTACTATATAAAAAAGGTTACAGAATTGTGTTTAAAGAAGAATTTTAGATTATTAAAAAAAATATTGGTGTTTGAATTATTTTTTGAAACCCAAAAAACAACATTTGAAGCTGAAAATTATATATTTTTTGATTGACAGATGTTCCACTCTCATTGCTCCAAAACCGCTCGAGATTCCCTCTCCCGCTCATATTGGGAACTAGAAACCAGTAGATCAGATGAAAACACATTTGTCCATTTCTGATAAAACCAACACGGTGTGAACTTTAGTCTGAGCTGTTCAGCTACCTGAGATATTTTCTTCCTGTGTTTCTGCTGCCTCTCATGGTTCGGTCTCCTCTGTGTTTTTCCAGCTCGGTGAATTGGAGCCGCTTTTTAAGAAGTTTAGGACGGATGAGGAGAAAGAGATGAAGAGGATAATGCAGCGCCTAGACGTCCTAGCGAAGGTAGCTTCATTCAACCCCTCAAACAGCGCCACTTCTGTTATTTTACACAGTAAATGTGGCATTTCTCAAAAAAATGAATCTGTTTTTAAAAGCTTGGAAGATGAAAAGTGTCTGACCTGAAATGCTTTCAGTAAAAAACACATTATCTCCAGCGTGACCACAGCTTCTCCTGTGACTGGGTTATTATTAGCAGCCAATGAAACAGACTTTAAATGCTCCAAGATTTAAAAAATGGAGAAGAATGTTTTATTGAAGAAGTCATGAATGATTTATTTATTGGACCCTCAGAAAAAATAAATCTGTATCTTTCTTTTTGAAAGCAGACTCCAACATTTGTGTGGTTAAACAGACTTTAACATAAATTGTCTTTTTAAAGTCCCCCTATGACAATATTTTATATTTTTAAAAGAAACATTCCTGGTAGTCTTTTAATTATGATTATGGAGTTTTTAACCAAAGTCCCACAAAAAGACATTTTTCATGTTAACTAACTTTTTTATGTAGCATCGGTGAAGATTTATGCTAGAGAGACACAGAGCTATCATAATTAGACAGGGGTGGGGCTCAGCTCAGCTCCAAAAGCCACGCCCCCTCAGAGGAGATTTTGGAAACAGAGGCTTCAGATCAACTTAAAAATGGCTTTAATAATTTTGGTTGTGGTATTTTGGTTAAAAAACTTCATAATCATCATTAAAACCCTACTGGGAACGTTTTTTTTAAATAAAAAAACATTGTCAAAGGGGACTTTAAAATCCCACTGCAAGGAAAATTGTGTTTTTGTGCCATTTTTCTGATACGGAGGACATATGTAAGAAAAAAAAGCTTAAAATTGCATTTCTGAGTATTTCTTTATTCAAATCGTTGTGAATGAAGAGCTGATGAAGAAATGCTGTTCAGAAAAGATCATATCTGTGATGTTGAAAAAAGGGAATTTCTGATGATCTCCTGCCACTCTACAGAAAAGGTTTTTAGATTTCGTCTAATGATTGAAAATCCTTTGAAAATAGTTTAAAAGTTGATCATAATCTTTAAAAATGTGGATTTAAGAATCGTTCTTGTATTGCTGCTCCACCGTTCTTGTAAACATCTCCTCAGGAGGATCAAACATGTTCTAATCTAAGAGGATCTGATCAGATACTCTTGAATGTTCTCGTTCCAGCACGCTGTGGAGAATGGAGTTCGGTTGATGGTGGATGCAGAGCAGACCTATCTCCAGCCCGCCATCAGTAAACTGACCGTGGACCTGCAGAGGCTCCAGAACCGAGAGAAGCCGGTCATTTTCAACACCTACCAGTGCTACCTGAAGGTCGGTGGATCCGGCCTCAAGCTTTTTCTTAACTACAGTTACTAATTTGATCATTATCTCATGTCAAACCAGAAGTCATCGGGTCAGAACAGGAAGTCGTGACCAGGCACTAAAATCCCTTTTCTCCGGGTCAGGATTTATTTCCACACATTAACCTGAAACGCAGAAGTTAATGTGTGGAAAATTGAGAACGCTCTGGCATTCAATAGCTTTGAAGAAGCAGTACGTTGGAAGTAATATCCTTCTGTCTGAGGACATTAGAGCTTTATGTTGTCATGGAGGAAATGTTCCTGAAAACATGGCTTCAATTATTGGTGGCGATTCAATTACCGCAGCTTTTCCTTTGGTATTGAAATCAGGCCGACCCGTGGAGCGTCCGGGCCGCTGGGATCACTTTGCTCCCTTCTTTTGCAGATTATCTTTTGGACTGCTTTCATGCTGAAGCTCAAACTAACTTTTTTGAGCCTTTTTACTTTATGGCTAAAGAAGAGTCATGTGCCTGTACATCAGCTGTTCTTAGTGTCCCTCCTCAGTCATTTTTTTGTCTTTTTTTGAACAGATTTCAGCAGCGATATTTATGCTTAATTATCTCTGTTGTTGTGAAACTTGATAATACAAAGTCTAAAAATGGAAATACAATTGATTTTTTTTACCGTTTGTGCTTGTCTGTGTGCAGGAAGCCTACGACAGCATGACCGCGGACGTTCAACTGTCGAAGCGTGAGGGTTGGCACTTTGCTGCCAAACTGGTTCGGGGGGCGTACATGGATCAGGAGCGGGAGAGGGCGGCGGAGATTGGATATGAAGACCCCATCAACCCTGACTATGAGGCTACCAGCAGGATGTACCACAGGTAGCAGACAAAGCCGAGAGAATCAGGCTGCAGAGAAAAATATGGGGGCCAAAAATAAATAGCCGGAAGTCCCTCCCCTGCTGGAGCCGATTGCAACAAAAATATATATTTTTTCCATTTTTTTCACTCTTGTTGCCGACATTTCTCGGCTCCAATCAGCTGATTCTCTGAGAAAAAACGGTTACAGTTTATTCACGATCAAAGGTGTAAAAGCCGATAGTTCTGAAAAGGTTTCAATGTCTTTTGAAAGAGTTTTCTAAAGTTTAGGACATTTTCCGCTTCCGGCTATAGATTGATTCTGATGCTGACTTGACCAGAGTTCCCTTGAAGCTGATGCTTTTCTTTTTTTATCAGGTTTTTGGGTAAAACTTTTCTGCAGCTTCTTCCACAATTGTAAGAAGCTGAAAACAGTGAGCTGTGTTACATCAAAGGGATTCTAATAGTGCAAGATAAGGTAAATAGCTTTCAATAGAAGCTGGTCTCCACTCGACACCAGTCTACCACAGCCGCCGGGTCTAACGTGTTCGTTACTGTTTGGGTGCATTATTTCTCATTCTGTCTGCTTCAAGTTAATCAAAGTTCGCTTCCCCACACTAATCTGGAGCAAAGCCACGCCCCCTCAGAGGAGATTTTGGAAACAGAGGCTTCAGATCAACATGAAAAATGTCTTTGTAGGACATTTAGGTTGTGGGATTTTGGTTAAAAACACCATAATCGTAATTGAAACACTACTGGGAACGTTTTTTTTAAATAAAAAACATTGTCAAAGTGAGACTTTAACTCAAGCTCATTTTGTCAAATGTGTAAAAAAACAAGAGGAACTCTGAATCTCCTTCCTGTTTGTGTTCAGGTGCCTGGATTACCTGTTGGATGAGATTGCACTAAACAGAAGAGCCCGTGTTATGGTTGCTTCCCACAATGAAGACACAGTGAAACACACCCTAAGAAGGTACGACTTTAATCCTTCCTAATCGCAGACAACCCTGGATCCTCACCGAGTCAACATCTCTGTTTCTCTCCTTCAGGATGAATACGTTAGGCCTTTTACCCAGAGAAAACCTGGTGTACTTCGGTCAGCTTCTGGGCATGTGTGATCAGATCAGCTTCCCACTGGGTGAGCAGAAAGTACACTCTGAAGCTCTACTGTACCATCGGTGACTGGACACCAATCTTTGCTGGCCTGCACTGGGGGTATCTGACAGTTATAGTCCCTCCTGTGCAGGACGTGTGCTCGCTGTCCTCCCCTTCAGCTCTCAGCTGCATCTCATGAGGCCTTTCGGCTGCACACATCTATTTGCAGCTTCTGCGAGGCGTGCACACACAGAAGCGCAGAGATGTGACTTATGAACTGAGACACCTCCGTATTGACCTGTTGTCCTAACGAAGCATTGCTGTCTTTGACTCACTCCTTCTCACTTTATTTGTCAGTCGGAGACAGACCGCCGTGTCAGGCAGCTGTCAGCGTGCGGCTCGGGCTGCAGGCGGCGTGTTGGTCATTTCAAATGAAAAAAATAACACTTTTGTGTGTCTTTGTTTGGATATGAACCTGTGGAGAACTGGAAATAAGCAAACTGGTGGTATTTTTTTGACACTTTGTGCCACAGACCTTCCTCTTGTTAGTTCCTGGTAATAATGGATTAGTTAAAGTCGGACTCAGATCATGCTTTGATCTATTTTCAAATTGTTCCCAGTGTTTTTTTATTATAATTATGCAAATTTTAGCCAAAATAGTTTTTAAAAATAGTCATTTTCTAGGACTTTTTTGTTCTAGTTTATTTGAAATTTGCCTCTGAGTTGTGGGCGGAGCTGTTGGCACGAAGCAACACCGCCCCCTTTTCCCTGTCACAACAGATAATGTTGAGAGATCAGGTTTATTTATCATGAAGAGTTTTACAAAAATATACAAAAAAAGAAATCCCTCAAAGATTTTCTCGTTACCGGGGCTTTGATCAACTTTGGGGGGTGAGTCTGGATGACAGCCGCTTCTGCTGTGTTTCTGTGTCTCTGTGACTGAGTTTGATTGACCCGAGAGGGGGGAAATATAGGGGACCTCTTTTTATTGTTGTCTCGATGAAAATAAGAAAAACATGACGGTTCAGGAGACCCGAGCGGCTGTCTGTCTGCTGGCGTATTGAGCGAGCTCCGCTGAGGTCCGGCTGCAGTCAGACAACCGCATTAGCATTAGCCGTCATATGGGAAATTGCAATACATGTTAGCGTTAAGCTAGCTAAATCGATCTCTATTTATAAGAATCGATTGTTGATCTATTAAACTGAAATTGATTGATCGATTTTATCAATCCAGCCCGATTTGGAACCGAATTCTGGTGCCCAACCCTATCTGCAAGTGGAGGCATCAGAATGGGGCTTGTGGCTTGCCGTACTTTCCTGTACGTCACACTTACAGCTTTGTCTGATGGCTTTTTTTGTCTGCTCCTGATTTGAATAAAGAAATACTTATAAATATAAACATGAGCTTAATTTTCTTTATATATGTCCTCCATTGTGATAAAAATGTAACAAGAGCATGATAAAAACACCAAAAACACGAGTCTTTAAATACTGCTTGTGTGATATTAGAACAGTGTTGTTTACCGCCCCACAGGCAGCCTTTTAGAGTAAACTCAGCACATATTAATCTTCCAAAAACAGTGGTGTGGTGATACATTATCCCTCGTTTGTGCCGACTTTCCTGTAACCTTTTTTTTCTCTCGTCTTCCATCTTAAATGAATGTAGGCCAGGCCGGCTTCGCCGTCTATAAGTACGTCCCGTACGGGCCGGTGAGCGAGGTGATGCCTTACCTGTCCCGGCGAGCGCAGGAGAACCGGGGCTTCATGAAAGGTGTGCAGAAGGAGCGAGAGCTGCTGTGGAAGGAGCTGAAACGCAGACTGGCCTCTGGGGAGCTCCTGCACAGGCCGCTGTACTGAGGGCGCAGAAGAGGAGGCTCCGAGCTCCATAGCTCCTGTCTGATCCGATTCTCCGAGGTTCCCTCACTTTATGGGCCTTCTTTGGGTTATTCTTCTCCTTCAGTTTTCGTTTTCATCCCCCACTGCATCCATAAGTATTCTTCATTCCTGTCACCTGGTTGTCTGTGGAGCTCTGGAATCCATCAAGACGGCATTTTTACTGCTCCAAAAGGACTGCCTAAAATGTCAACAAGCCTGGGCCGGCCAGCCTCCTTTATGATCCTATTTATCTTCCACGGGGAAAACAACCTGAAAATAATGGCCTTGATTTAAATTTTCAGCAAAAAAGGGGATTCTCTAAGCAATCGTGTTTCTCTTTTTTTCCCCGTCAGCCACGCAGCACCTGCAGACGCCGCCTGTACGGCACATGTGTGTCCGGGGTTTCAAATATTGCTCATTTGTGAGGCGCTGAGTGTAAGGCTGGCTGCACACACGCGCTCTGTTATTGTGTTCACCAGAAGAAGCTGTATTGTTGGTCAGTGAGGTGTTGCAGGAGAAAATACGCCGTTCAGTTCTCACTGAGCAAATCTCATTTTAATGGAGGAACATGCAAGCCTGGCAGATTGTTTTTTTATTTAATAAATAATACGTGAAGCAATAAAAACAGTGGTTTGGAAATCAGCACTTATGTAAATATATTTGATGCTCTTTATTTGAATATTTGGGTTTATGAAACTGCTGAATAAATATGAACAGAAGGAGGAAATACTTTTAATTCTACAAAGACTTCTTGTAATTGATTGTACTTTTGTGGATGCACTGTATAAAGAGGTAGCCTAAAAAAAGAAGAAAAACAATAGAAAGGAGCTGTGCAAAAAGTCATTTTTACTTAGCAAGAAATGTTATAATAAGAAAGTAGGAAAAGGAGTTCCACAAAAGCCTTTAAAAAGGGTCAAGTAAGCTGAAAAAATTAGAATGACTTCTAATTGAATGTTTTTAGAGAATTATAAGCAGATGGTTTGTATTTCTTAAGTTATTTTGAACGTAATTGTAGTTTATTTCAATAAAAGTGACAAAAAGTAATAAGTGGAGTTAACTAATTTTAGAACAAAATGCGATTCTTACTATAAGTCGGTCCATTTTAATAAATCCTAATAAGATTTCAGGATGTATTCAGACTGGAAAAGTCCGTTTGTCCGGACCGAGTTCGTTTAATTTGGTCCGAATCGAGTCCTGAACCTAAAAGCGTTTGGTCTGTGTTCATGACTACCTTTTAACCGGACATTTGTGTTTTGAACATAAGCTTGTGAACAAAACCACGTGACTAAAGATCTCTCCAGTCATTGGTCAGGAGTTACGAGGGTGGAACAACAATATCAGAAGCAATGTGCATCACGTTCTTTATGAAGCCTGCTTTCATTCGACCACATTTCTCCATCTTTCTCCGCGTCATCAGTTGCTGCTACCCTTCTCTGTTTACATCCCATAATGCCATGGTTTCAGTGGCTCTTTGGTTCAGTTGTTCTGATCTGATCATGGAGTCTGTTCAGACTGATCAAACTCTTATTGCTGGTTTAAACTTCGATTTGTAATCGCTCACATCCACGATCTGGCGCTCTCGTTCGTACTAATGTTGGCTGGATTTGATTGCGACTCTCCGCTAGAAGTGCGACGTTCTTCTGACTTCTGTTCAGACACTTGCAGCATCTGTGAGCGCAGATACATGAAAGGCAGAGGAGGAAGTGATGAGGTCATCCGCTGAACAGAGGGAAATAAAATTAAAAGAGGAACAAACTGCATTCTCTTGTGCTATGATATGAGAAAGAGGACATTTTTCCAGCAACTTGCTCCATTTCCTATCTAGTTGTCCACTTTGTGTCTCTCTGTGTGTGAAGTTCTGGATTTCTTAACTTCTTTTCATCATTTTCAGTGTTAAAATATATTTTTATGGACAGTTTTCTGCATAGTCCTGTACTCTAATCACTGAAATAAATTGGAGTTAAATGACGAGTTTCGCATGCCATCACACTCCGGTTAACATTCCTGTTGCGATTGATGTCACCAGCAGGGGCAGCGTTCTGCAGCGACTGAAGCCGCTCTACTCCGATGGCCATGCGACCACGAATCACGAATCGCTTGGCAGTATAAACCCGCTTTTAGCGACCCAAAGCTCGGTCTGATTGTAAGCAAGCAGAGACGACCTCCAAAGATCGGAGAGCGGTTCCTGGTTCTGGACCAGGGTCCACTTAGCTAACGGTCACAAATACAACTGCCACCACGTGATGGTAAGGCATCGACAGAATCTACAAGACTTCACGGCGCCGCTTGATTTTTTAAAAAATTGCCGTGTTCATGGATGTAGACAGTGGCAGTATGGCCCATAGTTTTCTATTGTAAAATGATTTGGACTCATTTTAACAATAGGTTCCTTATTTCTAGATCCTAGTTTTAACTCAGACTAACAATTACTGATATTTTTTTAGAAAAGTTTGGAAAGACGAGGAGCAAAAATAAGTTAAAAAATCTTCAATCTTGATGTGTCAAATATGTTATTCAGATATTTGTGAGAGTTTTGAGCACGATTCAGCCTTCTGGCTCATCTAGGACTACATGATTATTGACAGACAATTAGTATTTGAGTCATGGTGTAACCAAGCTCCATGATAATTATGGCTGTGTCACTTTGTGTGTGCAGTTAGTGCTCTGTAGGCCATCATTTAATTACCCATGATGCTCCACTCAATACAGATCACAGAACGTGGGCGCGTTAATCATTACTCAAAGAAACTTTGGTGGGTTTGAGTTTTCTGAGGCAAGGCGCCAGAGCTGTCACAGCTGCTCCTCTCTATCAGTTTAATTAAGAATCAAGCCGACTTTTGATTTCATTTTCGCCTTTGGGATCCGCATTTTTCTGGGCCTGTGCAGCCTTTTCAGCTGTCTTCAGTTCGCGTAACAGATACTGCAAGTTTGTCACTCCAGACAGAGGTTAGAAAAAGCCGGTTCTGCCAGCAGAAGCTCCGCTCCTGAACCAGTTTGTGGGGTGTGTCTGTTTGCTCAGAAGGACGCTGCAGTCGCTCCAAAGCCACACAAAGATACAACAAGCCTGGATGTGAACACAGAAGCCACACTCCGCTGAACGCTTTTGTCTCTGCTTTCCAGCTGCCACCGAGCCGGAATCAGGGACGGCGTGCCAAAACATGAACCCGGAGTGGAATATTGTAGCTGTGAGCCGCCCAGGAGTATCATGTGTTTTTATGTCTTCCCAGCAAACGGAGAGATTACAGAAAGCGGCGCCCATCCACATTCATTAGAACAGCTGCAGCCAGCGAGCAGATAATGTCAAAGCCTAAACTTTACTGCGCTGGAGATAAAAGAAACATTTTCTAAAATGCAGTTTTCAGACAACTCTTCGTGTCTCAGATGATATTTTCATTTTTATATTTAATTTAACATTTGCTATGGTTTGCATGCGTTACAGATCTACTCTGATAATCTTTTGATCTAATTCCCAGTGGTTCTTTAATTATGATTCTACTGTTTTCATCTGAAATACACAAACCTGTGTAGTATTTTAGGACATAGTCTCTGCAGAGTAGCACGAGTTCATTAGATACTTACCTCTGACTTGTGGGCGGGACTGTTGGCTCAGAGCAACCCCATTCCCCCTTCCCATCATCCATCTGTTTACATTCTCTTCTGCTAGCTTACAGCTCCACACAACCTAAAGTCAGCGGTGCAACAAAACTGGCGAGCGATATCGGAGCGATCCAGCCGTACAGTTTAGAGCCAGATTCCACCTTTGACGAGGAAAACTTTGACCTAGATCAGGGATAGGCAACTCCAGGCCTCGAGGACTTCAGATAACCAAGCCCTACTCGTGACTGATTACCTGGTTCAGGTGTGTTCAGCCAATTAGAACATAGTGGACCGGGGTACGTTAGAGAACTCGTGGCTCTTGGGGCCTGGAGGGGCTGATCCCTGACCTAGATGGGTCTAGTCATCGACACGTGGATGAATTTGAATGGAGCAAAACAGGACGTTTGTAGCTTTAGTGTACTTTTTACGTAACAACTGAGTTTCTTTTCAAATACAATTTTTGGACAAAGGAACACTCAGACATGCAGTTTTAAGCATTATTTCCTTGATTTCTATGTCCTCCATCATCAGAAAAATGCTACAAAGAACATGTTAAAACACAGTTGTCATCGGAATGGGTCTTAGGGTGAATTCAGACTGGAAAATTCTAGAACAAAATCAGAATCTTAGTTTGATTTGGTCCATCCTCATGGGTGTATTCAGACTGGAAAACTTCATTGGTGTGGACCTAATCCACTTCATTTGGTCTGGATCGAGTCCTGAGTCTCGTCTTTGGTCTGTATTCAGACTCCTGCTGAACGGACATTTCTGTTCTGAACTATAGCTTTTTAACAAAACCACATGACCAAAGATCTCTTCAGGCATTGGCCAGGAATAATGAGGGCGGGACAAAGAAACAAGAGGCAAATCCAACAGTTTGCAATCCTTGTCAGGATAGTTCTCTTATTGAACCTTTATATCTCACTTGACCAATGTTGAACGTCTGCATCAGGATCACGTTCAACACTTTTTACTGCTACTTTTGAACGGTGGATGCTACAAGACGGTTACTGAGGAGATGACGGCTAAGAAGGTACGGCGATAGGTGTTTATGACACATGGATTGTTGGGAAAATGGTGTAAGAAACAATGTGTTTCACGTTAAGATTGATTTTTTATCCGACTGTTGCATCGCTGCACCACATTTCTCCGATCACTGACTGCTGTGGCCGTTTTGGTTCAGTTGTTCCACTCCGAGCATGGAGTCTATTCGGACTGAAGACTCCAGGAGTGAACCGGACCTCAGTCAGATTGGAAATTAACCAAGACCACCTTAAAAGATGGATCTAAGGGGGTATCCTGGTCCTGGACCAGAGTCTACTTGGTGTATTTCACCCTTATTAACAAAATAACATGAAGGTGTTGTGTCGATACTCAACAGTATGTATGTGGATGGAAGTTTTAAATATATTTGTTATTGTTTTTAATTGTTTTCTCATTTTGATGTTGTTGATTATTTAGTTAAATAATGACTTAAGTTTGCACAGGCTTTAGGAAAGGGCTATAAAATACACTCTAAACAATTGATGGAGCCCCGTTCTATTGTATATATTTAGTATAAAATACATTTCTTCTCCCAAGACCTTTCTCTAGCAGAACCCAACAGGAAGCTGTTCTGTCTGTCCGGTTTGTTTCAAGCCTTCAGTTCGTTTGTCCACACATGGCTGAACGGGGTGACGACAGCAGAAAGCACACAGAGGACACGTCCACAAACAGGCTACGTTCGCCGCATCGCAGCGTAATCAGAAAATCACTTCTACGCGGTCAGTCAGAATAACAAGCTCAGCGTAAGTCGGTGGAAATCCAGCGTGACATCTTGTCAATATTTTATGACAACATCTGAGGCTAACATGGCTCAAATGTCAAACGAGGAGGAAGGTTGTTAACTTTCTGCCAGACTCTGACATTTTACACTAAAATAATTGGCAACAAAATCTCAAATAACAGCAAAAAAATCATCGGAACAAATTAAGAACAGCTTTAGTTCCCCCTAAGTAAAATATATAAGTTAAAAGTAACGTTTATAAGGATTAAAGTAGATTTTATAAAGTCCAGAAAGCTGTGCCAATTAAAAATGTGAGAATTCTGTTATTTTGTTCCATTTGTGTGATTTCAATGATACAAGTATCTTCTGTTTGGGGATGAATTAGAAGCTAAAATTATTCCACCTCCAGAAAAAACAACCAGGGAATTCCACATTTACAGTCTCTGTGCTTTCTTCATCTGATTAAAACGTTCTTATTCATGCAATAAAATGTGCAGAGAATAAATATTTAAAGATGATCTTAAATATGTGATCATCTTTTCAAGGTCTAAAGATGGTGGAATAAATGAGCAAATCCGTGCATGGAAAAAACTCAGTTCGAGTTGCTTTAAAAAACGAGATTTTGTTAGATTTTATTTAGAGTAAATATTTTAATATTTTTGTTCATGAAACTCGTTTACAACAAGTCTGTCAGGCTCTGAGTTTTTAGATTAAAATATAAAGTTTTAAGTATAAAGCTTCATAAAAATAAAAACATATGTTTTCAAAAATGTCATTTTTTGCATTGTGAAAAGTTTTTGTGTATTTGCAAAACAGACGTTTTCAGAAGCGTTGTCTCTCATCTCATTTTCTCCCTATCTTTGATTTTGCGTTTGTAAGTTTTAGTTTAGTGCGATGAATGTGCCACCAAACAGCCCCACGGATTGGTCTAGATTAGGGGTGTCAACCTATGGCCCGATGTTTTATCCGGCTCAGTCACGAAGAGAAAAATAAAGAAGAAAGTTTGCTGCCTATTTCTATGCAGAGTTATGCCTGGTTCACACCACACGTGGAAGTGCTGTGACGCGGCGCGAAACGGCGGCCGCTTCCATTCGGCGCCCTCGTTAACCAATGGTGTAGTTCACCCAGACGTGAAGCACCACGGTCCTCCATGGTCGCAGCGATTGTTTCGCCGTCGTGAGCGATCTGCGTCAATTCTGGCAGAAAGTTCCACCAAGACGCATCTGGTGTGAACTACACCATAGGTTAACATGGCGCCGAATGGAAGCGGCCTCCGCTCTTCACGGCGTGAGACACTCGACTGGATAAATCTAGAATCAGCTTGAATCTTCTTGTCTGTGATTGGCTGTTTGTTGTGGGACATTTATTACACTAAACTGAAACTTAAGAATCAAAGATAGGTTAAAAGTGAGATGAGAGACAATGCAGATTTTTGAAAACAAATTTTAATGCAAATATTTATTCCTCTTGCAAATGATGCAGTTTTATTCTTCAAACTTTACACTTTGTTTGTCATTTAAGAAAGTTTGATCTCTTTTGTTCACAATATAGTGGCACAAAAATGACTTAATACGGAATTACAGGCAAACCTCGTGAAACTGTTGTTTGTTTGTCTGAATGTGATTCCTGTTTTCGCCTCCCATGAAGGATTTCTCCAGCTTTGTCTTTTTATAGAAGACAGCTGTGATAGAAATGTGTTTTTTTCCTCTTAATCATGAAGTGATGAATCACTGGGCTCACAGTCAACCTCGCAGCCCAGACCCACACTGAAGGAATCTCCTCGCCGCCTGGAGCTCCGACGCCAACAAGTGAGTAAACAAATGATTCCTAAAGATAAGAGACGGGATGTGCGATGAGTTATCTCCACCGAATGACAAAAATGGAAGGTTTGTTTTTTACTTTCTGTCATGTTTAGTGTCAAAGTGAAAAACATCAAAGTGAGACGTCATTCCATCTTCATCAGCGATGAAACCAACACAGAATATGTTTTTTTCTCTTCGTTTCTGTGACAACAAAACTGAATCCGTTCATTCTTTTATCATAATTGTCTGGCTTCCTCTTTTTATAATCTCATCTGGAAAAGAGGAGAACAATTAAAAAGCACAATGCCCCCCCCCCCCTCTCGAGAGCGCAGCTTCTCCTCCTAAACCTCAACAGTTTGTTCTGAGCCAATGAGCGCCACTCACATATAATACATCATTAGACCAATTTCAGCATCTCTGTTTGAGAAGCTCTCTGCTGGCTTTGAAGGAGCCGGGCATGGTGCAGCATGAATGAGTGGGAAAAATGAAAGGCGGAAAAGAAAACAGAGTTTTCTGTAAACGATACCGCAGGAACGATACCAGCATCCATCCCAGCGGCTCCTGACATGAACCTGGAGAACATCTCCCTCCTCATCGCACGCTTAACGCATGAAGACGCCAATAGCTTACACTCACAAGGTGTATTACAGCAAGTTTGTGATTTTCTGTCCTTTTTTATCCAAAAACTTCCTGTAAACACACATAGATAACCCTGTTAAGCTGTTTCAGGAACCTTTGGTGAGTGGCTTGATATATTAAAATATTGAACATTACTTAAGGTCCATATTTGTACTAGATTTACAGAACAAAGTTCAAAAGAGCATGAGAAAAGTACTGTAAAGAACATAGAAGTTGAATAAAGTACAGCTGGACAGTCTGTTCAGGGTCTGAGAGGTTCAAAAATATCCCATTTGAACAGATGCACATCACAAACCTGGAAAAAAGTAAAAAAAACAAAAAATGTGTATGCATCGACTCCCGCTGACAGCAACATGAAAGAAAAATCTGCAGGTGAAGCAGGTGAAGGTGGGACTGGGCTTCAAAGAAGTCCACTTCCCATCAGGACCACGGCTGCAGAGGAAGGCGGAGGCTGAAGCTGGGGAGAGGTTTCACTCAAGGCTAAAAGCGGGAAATTCAGAAAAACCACATTGGAACGTCTGCGTGAGCTGCTGCAGACCGGATCAGACGTGTCAAAAGAGCTCTGAAGGGCTAAAAAGATACAGAAAACTTTTATATAAAGTTAAGGCTGATAAGCTGTTGAATGATGCTGAAAAAGTCAGGTGACGTGTTTAGATTATTACTTGCTTTTGATTAAAACAAAAACTTTCATTTTTTTAAAACACATCGTTACAATCCAGATATAATGATATACTTTCATTGGGAGGTTCAGATTTGTAGAAGCTCCAGTAACGTAAAACATTAGAAAATGATTATTTTTATTGTTCATAATTATGTGGAAAAGATTCGGTTTTAAATTTCCAAAAATTGGCTTTCTGATAACTTTTTGGACTATTTTGCCATTTACTAAGATTTTTTTTTGGCTTTTTTGGAGTTTAGCAAATATTTCAGCTCCATGCTAGCTGTTTTGGCTAACCTAAGTTTTGTTTTGTTTTTTAGGCTAATTTAGCATTTAGCTAATATTTTAGTTGGCTGCAGCTTCAGTATTTTCAGCTATCAATTTCAGCACCGCAGGGGCCAAATTCAGTTTACAGCATTTACACTAGCGTTATTGTAGCTAATGCTATATATCTAGTTCATAATTATGTTAAATGTTATGGTTTTAAAGTTTTAAAAATGTAGTTTTAGAGTGTTCAATAAATGTTTATCCTCTTCGACCCTCGACCTAAGATGTGTTTTGGGTTTTGGCCCCGTGTGCGATTGAGTTTGACACTCCAAAGTTAAAAAAAAACAAAATCTCTGCCTGCGTCCCCCCTTCCAGTCTGTGTGGCTGCTACTAACGCCTCGTTTCCACTGAGCGGTCCAGACCCGATTGAACCGGGCCGGAATTAACTTTTGAGCGTTTCCATTACAAAAAGGGCCCGTTAAGCAGGACTGACTTGCCGATTTCTGGTCCCTCGTTGGTCGTAGGTCCATAGAAAAATGGAATGGACCTGTTAGGGCGGAGCTTCTGTCGTCACACGCTGTAACGGTTGGTGGAAAGGTTGTACGACAGCAGCGATTGTCCGACCAGCGCTTTTCCCGACTCATGATCCAAACTGAAAGTTTTGTCCTCTTTCTTCGCCTCCGCAATCTTCTTTCAAAGAATAATACATTTTTTGCCCCATATTCGCGGGGGTTGGGGACTGGAGACACGGCGAATCCACAAATACAGAGATACCCCATCCCCCATTTCCGTCTCACCCCACCCCCGTGGTCAAAGAATGTCCGTTATCGATCCATACTCATCCAGAACACTTCTGATCCGGCTCTGTAAACATTTATGGAAGAACATCGGAGTTTTGGTCGACATAAAGAGTTTTTTTTGCTTTTTAATTCAGAACTATGAACCGTTCTGCAGCGTAGAGACCGTCTTCATCCATAATCAACACCCGCTCTGGATTATCATTATCCTCAGGTTTTCTTTTGAATTTTCCGTCCGTTTCTGAGTCAGCTGATGCAGCTTCCCTCACCTGTGGAAACACTCACCTGAGGACGTGGATGCCTCAGCTGCTGTGGACAGTTTTCAGAAATAGCTTACAATTGATCTTTTTAGCTTATATTTCAAGTAAGTTTTACACTTTATGTGGCTGTTGTGAAATTTTTGGTAACACTTTATACTAAGATTCATTGACAATCTTTATTAGCACATTAACAAACATTATTGATGTGTTGATAGGCTGTTTAGAAGACCAAATCTCTTCAAAGATGAGTCAACATTACATGTGCGTGTCTTTTATCCATCCAGTGCGTGAGCATTTATAGACGTCGTCATGAATAACTATAGATGGCGGCCTGTGTGGCGGGCAGACCCAGCGTGGAGCTCATTGGTTTAGGAATCCAGCTGTCATGGCAGAACAGCAGGAACAGCATTAATGTGACCAGAGGAGCGGCCATGAAAGCAGGAAGAAGTTGAGCTGCAGGACTTTGTGCTGCTCTGAGCGGGAAGTTAGAACTGAGGAAAACCAATCAAATGTTTTGTTCTTGTGTTCAGTTACTAAAATGAATGTTTATGTTCACGTTTTTCTTTGCACTTACTTAAAATTTGTTTTAAAATTGTGATCCATCATTTGATAATTTGCTGTTTTGTTCTGGTTTATTGTCACTTAAACCATAAAAGAATGTTTTGAGATTATTTAATAATTAATAAGCGTTCAACTTTGCTAAAAAAAAAAAATCAGATCCGGATTTACAAAACTGTAAAATGAAGTAAGTAGGGGTGGGATCATATAAGTTCTCTTCTTCTTGCTCCTTTTTAATTATTAGCTAATAATTAGTATATTTAATGAATCAATTGTGACAAAAATGTGTCTTTGTGTTTTTATTCTCTAATCAATGCATTTCATTAGTTCTGTAAAAAGTTTGAAAAATCTGTTTGTTTTGTCCACAATCCAAACCAGATTTTTCAATCAAAATCAATCAAACTTTGTGGAAAGATAATTCGTTTTTTTTCATTGTCCATAAAAGATACAGGTCATTTTCAAACTCCCTCCACTGACTGTATATGAGAAATGGAGTGAGTGAGTGTGACATCACCAAAATAAAAACTTCCGTCTAACTCCAACAAAATTTTAGCTATTTTATGTACCACCAATATGGATGCCGCCATGTTGGAACTCGTCGGCAAGCAACAGTTGTCCGAGTCATCGTTTCTATGGCAACCACTCTGGCCAATAAGGAGTGGGCCCACACCCCTATCAGGAAAAGTGAGCGGAGGAGAATCTGTCGAAGGTTTCAAACATTGTTTGTGAGATGACATGTTTTTTTTTGAGGCATCTGATTGGTCAGCTTATGCCTTAAATAAGTTAAATACAGACACAAAAAATGAAAATATGAGAATTATCAAGAAGATGTAGAAAAAAAGTATCACAGCAAGAATGTTTTCTCTTACAAATTTTGGCTTCTTGGAGCCTCTTCCTGTTTGGAATGCCAGGGGGGAGGGGCCACTCAGTCCAGTTCTCATATACAGTACAGTCAGAGACTCCCTAACCCTTCAAAGACTTTAGTGCAGGAACACGCAGTGTCCTGGATCTTAATGCAGTTTAGACCCATCTTCAATAATCTTAATTATTTCAGTTTTTTTAATATATATATAAATGTGACGCCACCTATTTGCCAAAGTAAAATTATAATAAATGTGAACATTTTATGAAGACCATAAATAATTGCAGAAACTTCTGGAAAATTCCAGGAAACTGGTTTTGAACATTCTGACAAAAAGCCAACTTCCTGTTCGGGAGGTACGGTGGCTGAATTTGGACAAACCCAGAGTGTTCATCAGTGAGGTGTTTTTATCTGTAGCAGCACTTAAATGCAGCCGTTCTTTCTGCTGTCCTTCATCCTTTCCTCCATTTTTATGACTTTTCTTGACAGCAATTCTCAGCGTTTCACCCCCTGAGCACAATCGTCCATGAATTATCCAGCACCTTTGGCGCGATATCAGAATGGTCACTCCAGGCGTCTCTAATTGTTCCTGCGTTCAGTTTCTCAGAATCAGACCTGTCGAGCTGCATGTCAATTTGCTGTTGGATTCCTGGTAATAAATTTCACTTCTCTAAAAAAAGAAAAAACAATTAATGGAAAAAATATCAAAGTTATTGTTCGTACAGGTACCACTCTCTGATCCGTGCTGTCAGGTTTTTGTCCTTCACAGAAAGCAGAAAACATTACTTTTACCCTTTTGCTTTTTCCAAGAACAGCTCAAACATTGATGCTGCTTAGATTTCCTTTTGTTCTGCTCTTGTAAAGCATTAAACAAATCCATACATGGATGTTAAGGTCAGGTGTAGAATAAGTAATTGGAGGTTTTTAAAAAAAAAAAAACATCTCAAAGTCTCAGAAAATAAGGAAATCTACAGAATCCAGACGGACTGCAGGAGGACCGACTGATACATCAACTAACTTTTTAGACTTTTATGGCATTTACTATGATTGTTTAAAATATTTTGGAGTTTAGCTAATATTTCAGCTGCATGCTAGCTGTTTTGGCTAATTAAAAGTTTCCTTTTTAGGTGTTTTAGGCTGTTTTGGAGTTAGACTAATATTAACATGCTCTCTGTTTTGGTTCGTTTAGGCTTTATTTCAGTTTTTTGGGGGAAAATTTGAAGTTTAGCTATTTTTTCAACTACATTCTAGCAGTTTTTGCTAACTTTGTACATTTTTTTTCTTTTTTTTAGGCTAATTTGGCATTTAGCTAATATTTTAGCTGGCTATCAGCTTCAGCGTTTTCAGCTGTTACCTTTAGTGTTTTCAGCTATTAGCTACAACGTTTTTCAGCTATCAATTTCAGCATCAGCAGCAGTAAAATTCAGCTTACATCATTCACACTAGCATTATCCCAGGTAATGCTAGTTCATAATTGTATTAAAAAGTTACGGTTTTAAAGTTTTAAAAATATAGTTTTGGAGTGTTCAATAAATGTTTATCTTATTTGTCTCGTGACCTAAGGGTGTTTTGGATTTTTGGCCCTTGTGCGATTGAGTTTGACACCCCTGGTGTAAACAGAGAGCTTTCAGCAGCGGGGAGGGGAAGGGGTGGCGGGGCTGCTCCGTGTGAATGGTCAGAGTCAAATTTCTAATGAACTCCTGCTGCTTTGCAGAAACTATGTTCTAGAAAATGACTTAGATTTTTTGAATTAGGCTAAAAACAGCAAAATCCTAATTAGAAGACGACTGGGAACACTTTGAAAATGGATCAAAGATGAGCTGCTGCTCTACAAGTCATTTGAGAAGTTTGTGCCTCAGAGGAAAATCAAGTGACATAATTTATTCCTTTCATTAGTAGAATAATTCGGAAGCGGGACAGGTGCTGTGAGTCACTGAGACATAAATGAAGGTCTTTATTTTGAAGGACTGTAAAGCAGAATCCTTGTGCTGAAAAGCAAAGCATGCTGGGAGCTGAAAGTCCTGCCGGCGGTATTAACTCAGTGAATCCATCCCTGAAGAGGATATAAATTATTGCGTGGTTTATTTCAGGATGATGACTCAGGGATCGCCTCTGTATTGTTACACAACCTCGGGCTGAACGTGAGGTGGCAGCCTGTGAAAAGCCCTGATTCTGTGGAGAAGAGGAGTGTGGCTCATCTTCATCGATCTCTCCCAACCCCTTTCGTTTGTGTAGGCTCCACCACACAGGACGGTGTGAGAAGGGGAAAAAAATGGACATCTCATTCGCTCTTGTTCGCCGTTTGACACCCACGTCTTCCTCCCAGCCGTGATCAGGATGCCTATATGAGGAGATTGAACCCACATGTGTTTTGCCTCTCCGAATCCTCAGCAGAGTTCAGCCTCACGATGCAAACAAAAGCCGCCAGAGGCAAACACCAGGGGGCAGTAGCAGTCTTTGAGGTTCCCCCATGATCCTCGGCCCAGCAGCTTTCATATGTGTGGAAAAAGAGATCCTCTGCAGCAGCATCTTCTCCTCCACAATCCTCAGTCCTAAAAAGCCCTTTTAAAAGGCTGTAGGAAAATTCATTGCGCTTTCAAACTGACCTATTTTTGGAGATTGGTTGCTTGGCTCCTGTGAAATTTTTCCCTTTTTTTTATATATCTCCCCCAATACGCTCTCTTATCGTGATGAGGATTTTGAGAAAATGAGTAAAATATTGGCAAGTTGCTGCAGAAGATTTAAATACATAAAAGCTCTGTTGACACTGGACTAAAAATAGAGCAGTGAGACCCAGTATTTCTCCTCAAATAACTAGAAGGTCTCTGAGCACAAACCCACCAATTCTTTAGGATGTTACGACCAGGAGTGAAAGTAGGCTTTATTTCACAATCTCACCATTTAGATTTTTTTTATCTTAAACTAAGTTTATATAGTATTTAAACTGACCGATCACAATAGCAATGAGAAGTTTATGAATCATTGATTGTTGTTTTTGTCCCGTTGCAGCTCAATGCAGCATTCACGTTTATGCTGAGGAGACTGTCAGCAAATTGAATGTTCCTGAAGATAAAATCAAACGCACCCCATTACACGTGCATGTGCTTTAGACATGTTTACGGAAACCTCATTCTTAAGTCGAAACATACCGACGCCCGGTCCAGGATCCCTCCGTGTCACCCCCCAAACCCCCGGGTGTCCCCAACACATCATCAACAAATCAAGGGTCCACAACCCTCGGCACTGGATGGAGCACCGGACGCAGTAAGGGATGTGGAACCAGATGTGGCACCAGACGCTGCACCCGGACACTGCACTGGACCCGGTACCAGACAAACACCGGGATCGGATGCGGCACCAGATGCTGCACCGTACGTGGTACCAGATGCGGCACCAGACGCTGCACGGGACACAAATCGGACGGTGCACTGGACATGAACTGGACGCTGCACCAGAAATTGCACCAGCAGCAGTACTGGACGTGGTACTGGATGAGGCACTAGATGCTGCACCGGACGTGGTACCGGACACTGCACTGGACAGGAACCTGCCCAGATGCGGTACTAGACCCAGCACCGGACACAAACCGGGCCCAGCCACGGAACTGGACGTGAACGGGGACCGATGGTTCCCGATGACCCGGGAACGAGGATATGTGCTGTTACGGATCAATCCAAACATCCAAACAAAGTGCTGCCTGTTCTGAGATTGAGAGTCCATTTTTTTAGTTTTTTCTTCCATAAGAGCGACCGTGGATTCTGTCGTGTGTCATGCAGAGAAAACACAGCTGATCTCTCCAGACGGAGCCCATTCCACCTCCAATTCTTATACCGGAACGCCGCTCTGGACCGCTCCGGTTTACTTTCCCCCCTGGTTCTGACACTTCTTCGTGAAAGTCCAAGCATGTCCTCATATCTGTGCAGACATGCATCACAGTTCACACAGTAATCCCCTGAATGTTTTTAGGATTAATGTCATCTTTATTTTTGAGGGGACACTTCTGCCGTCAGGAGTCACTCCGACTAACGTGTCTTTCCAGGATGACATGATGTGTGTGGGCGGCGGATTGATTTGGTCCAACGAGAGAGAAACAATCAAATGGAAGAGGCGGAGGAAGTGAACGTGGGGGGAGCGCCGGCTCTTCCCCCTGACTTGATGGATTTAGCTCTCATTTAAAGAGACACACTTGGGACAAGCGGGAAGGAGATTCACTTTTCCTTCCTCACAGACACACATGTAGACGTTTGTGGAGACTAACGCCCCACCTCTTCTCTCCCTGACATTCTCTCCTGGCAGAAATGGCTCCGGCGAGCCGGGTCGGGGCTCGGGGGGCTGCATTAGTGAGCCCTCTGGTCAGGGGTTCCCCATTACTGAGACTGAGGAAGGAGTGCAGCATCTATCTGATTGCCGGTGCGATAATAAGAGTCAAGCTGAAGGAGGAGAAAGGAGAACAGCGCTCTTCGGAGCGTGCAGCATTTGTGCCAGAACACTGTTAGTCTGCCGTCCCAGGAAGGGATTACCTGAGCGCTCATTATCACTCATGGTGAAGATCATCATTGCAGTAACTCCACTGCTAAAGCACTGCAAGGCTGCAAGCTCCAGTAAGCAGCAGAGACCCAGTGAACCGAACGACGACGCCGTCCAACCAGGAAGAAACAGAAGTGTGATGCTTTGTGCATAATTGTGAATTGACAGATTCCTGTGACGGCAGCCGGCAGATGTGCGACGCTGTTGGTCTTGTCTCTATTGTTTCATCTGAGTGAAAGCTGCTTACAAGCTGCTGCAGCGGTTTACAAATCTGTCTCTGGAACACAATTTCCCTCGCTCAGATTCGCCCTCACACCCATTGTTCTGGGCCTGCTGTGCAGCACGCGGGCATTACAGCCTCTGATCTTACATTATGCGTCAAATTCATTGCTGGTTGATTGGAGCAGCAGATTTACAGCTTTGTGCATATTAATAATCGAAATAGCAATTCAAATAAATTACTGTTTTTTTCGCCCCACTTAAGGCAAAGGTCAGGATGGAAAAAACCCACGTGAGCTCCAAAGGTTTAGAGGGCAGAATAAATATTTGCTGGAGAGTCTGTGTTCACGCTCCTGCAGAACATTGATCCAGCGCATGAACAGTACTGTGAAGGTTGTCGGCTTCATTTGGAGCACTAATTTACTTTTTTCTGTTATTTAATAGAACACTTGGAGGTCTGCAGGCAACTACCCCAGCCAGCAAGGCCACATGGTTTAAAAGTGGGCAGAAAATGTTGGCCCATATTGGGTTGTGTCGGTGGTTTCCAAGGTGGCCCCATCTCTGTTTGCCCACATTGACATAAGTAGGGACTCAGTGGGACCAGACACGGGACTCTCTTGAAACCAGTCAAAAATGTCTAAAACTAAGATATTTTCGAGATAAAATGACTCAACAAGATATTTAAGATTTATTGTCTTCAAAAAAGTCATTTCTAGCTTGCTGAAAGGTTATATTGTCTTAAAACAACTGTAATAAGATATTTACACTAGATACTAGACAAAAATTACTTGGTTTTGTGTTTTTGCAGTTCACTGTAGCATGCTAACGAGCTCCACTGCATCTGGCTAGCGAGTTCTGCTTTAGCATGCTAGCGAGGTCCTATGCCCCACTGTAGCATGCTAGTGAACTCCGCTATATCGAGCTAGCGAGTTCTACTGTCGGAAGCTAGCGAGTTACGCTGTATTGAGCCAGAGAGCTCCGCTGTCCACCAGGTGGCTGGCTAGCATAGCGATCTAACCTACTGAGTCCCCACTTAAGCCAATGTGGGCAAACTCATCGATCGACTCTGTCCTCCCTCTGGGTGTCGAGGAGGACCGAAAAGGTGCTGCATTGAAAGCATACCTCGTAATCAAGAATTACACACGCACAAATCGGGTTGAGTCTGTTTTCTCTCCATAGATTTGGCCCAAATGGCTCATGTAGGACTGAAGGTTGAAAATTGTCCCTCTTGATGAAGCTCAGACTCTCCCACTACCACCACCTTCACCGCTGTTTGTCTAACAGGAAACAAACTTACTATCCATTTACAAGTTTTGTTGAAAGCTTTTGAGGGAATACGAGCGTTTGAAATGCTTTTTTGTATGTGTTTTTGTCACTAACAGTGTCTGTATCCTTGAACGCTACCATGTCAAGTCCTCAGATCTCTCTGACAAAAGAATCTTCCTGTGTTGTTCTGCCTCTTTTGTGACAATGAATCTTCATTGTGTTCTTGGAGCCTTTTTGTTCGTTGGGTCACTTGTTTCTCTGCTGTTCCATGTTTTCTCCACTTGGAATACCTTGAAGAAAATGAGTTACCTTTGATTATAAAAGGCTTTGAATTTCACTGTGTAACTGCACAATTCAATAAACTAAGAATGAATTCAGATTTGTCGATTCCCAGTCTGCCTGTGTTGCTCCTGATCCTCTCATCTTTTGATCTATTTTCAAAGCAGTCTTTTAAATATGATTAGGTCGCTTTTAGCCAATTTTTTTTTTTTTTTTTTTTTTTTTTTTTTAGGACATCGTTTCTGCAGAGCGGCAGGAGTTAATTTAAGATTCACCTCTGAGTAGCTCCAAAATTGCTCGCCATTTTTGTTCAACCGTAATATTAGGTTGGGGGTGTGAGGAGCAGTAAGCCAGCATCCCTGCCCTTAGACTCTCCTTCTCAATAAGGAAAAACTAAAGGAAGATTCTTGGGGGAAAAAAAAGAAGAAACTTCAGAGAAGTCCATATGAAGGAGAGATCCTCTTCCAGGATGGGCAGACGATGTACCAGGACTGTTAGACAGAATCAGCTTATCTAACGCTAAAACTACATGTTTGAATAGTGTAGCAGGTGGGCTTCATCCAGCTGGGGGTTCATATCGAGCCAGAGGTGAGGTCCACGGCCTAGGACAGGAGCACAGACGATTCTTATCTAGATGGAGCTGGGAGACAGCTGAAGGCGCGAGTCGAGCCAGAGGCGAGGTCCACTTTCAGGGGATGAAGAACAAATAATCCTTCTTCAAGATGGAACTGAGACAGCTGGCGGCGTGAGATGAGCCAGAGGTGAGGTCCACGGCCACAGACAGTAGCACAGACAATCCTTCATCCAGATGGAACTGGGTGACAGATTGGGGCACAAGATGAGCCAGAGGCGAGGTCCAAGAACAGGTACAGGAGCACATACAATTCTTCATCCAGATGGAGCTGAGGGGAAAGCTGGAGGTGGAAGTTGAGCCAGAGGCGAGGTCCATTACCAATGACAGGGGCACAGAAGAGCCACCTGGAATCTGGACCCTCTCCCGCTCCCGCAGAGGAGAGAAGGAATAAGGGTCAACACATGAATCACACTGCAGAGGCTTGGATAACTAAATGAAAAATAAATGATGAAGAATAAAGACGTTTATGGATCTATTTGGTGGAGGGATCGGTATGGCGCAGAGCAGGAAGCACATTTCCTGTGTCAAAATCGAACTTTTCAAATGTTTTATTTGTCAGATCCTTATTCACGACAATTTGAATAACGAAATTCTCTGAAATGCAACTTAAACCCCCATCATTAGATCAAAAACACAATTTTTGATGGCGTCGGTCTTTAGACTTGTCTTTAAATGTGATTTCATGTAAACTTTTGAAAGTTTCCAAATGTGATTTTGTCTAGTAACCCACTTGCTTCAGAAATGCTGTTCCTCTTCTCCGACTGCCATGCCGCTCACATAAAACACTATTAGTCAGAAAGTCATTTTGAAAGCTGCCATCCAAATCTTATTCCAGTCTGAAATATCACCTTTAAAAAGCACAACTCCATTATTGTCTGTAAATGACATTACACTTTGTTTTTCTGTGATGCTGCATGATGATAAGTGTGCAGAACGTCTTCTCAGGGTGTCCTGACTGTCAACCTGATGCAAAAGACGACAACCAAGAGCCCAGATGTCTACCAATGCCTCGTTCTCTCAAGATGGATCTAGAGAGAAGTGGAGCTGCTTAAGCAGTTGTTGTACTCTGGCTCATAACCAATAAAAGTTGTGCACCTCTGTATGCTGTGCTGCACTGATTCTGATGGATGAACTTCAATCACTCACTCAGTTACATCGGCATAGCAGCTCTTGCTCCAGGGGATACTTTCTTGGAGCTAATTCTGCTCTCATTTCCACAGAAGAAAGAAAAGGAAAAAAAAAACAAGCTTCCTCAGCTTTTTACACCCCCATTCTCTGAGTTATGCTGCAAATAAGGGAACCAAGAGTCAGAGTAAATACAGCAACAATGGGTATCTGAGTTCATTTGACAATGACATATGGAGGCAGTCCCTGATGGAATAAGCTCAAACATTTCCTGATTGTTTTCCTGCTCTTTTATTCTCCGACAAAAACGGTGAGAAATTTCTCCCGATGCGCTCTCAGCTTCAGATGGAAGGTGCGATGAGGTGTGGCCGAGGTGTAAGAAGCTATTTCTAAAGGTAAACAAAGCCCCCCCTCCACCGTTCAATCGCGTCTGTCTTGGTCTGCCGCTCAGCCTCACTTCTGTTTTTCCTTCATGGCCCCAAAACCCTCGGCGACACGCAGACTCTCACACAAATTTGTGTCATTTTCAATCCTATCATCCAAATTCACGCTCCCCCTCAGCTGTTTAATCACTGAAGAGGATTGTGGGACACAGTGCTGGAAGACAATAACAACAAAGCCGGAGATATTGGTTGGGCGGCGGTCGACACAGATTTCAGGCTCAGCAGCTCAAAGCGCTCCTGACCTTGACGCCGTGTCAGAGGAGGGAAAGCGACCACTCTTTCCTCTCCGTCTCACCTCATCCCATTTTCACTCCTCTAAGTTGGTCTTTGATAGAATTAAGCGGTCGCCATCGCTTCTCATGGCGACCGCTTTGCTCTCCACACGACACATTTTCTGATTTCTTTTTTCAGCCAATATGAGGCATTTAAAGCAATACAGTTTAAGTTATTTGAAACAAGTTGAAACTTTTGCTTAAGCCTCGCTCCCACTGAGCGGGTCGTTTTCATGGTAGACCGCTAGTGTGTCATTGTGTTACTGTCGTGTGACGACAACAACAATGGAGGTCATCCAGCAGCTCCTCTTTTAATTACTTTACTTTTTGTACATCGTGTAGAACTGGAATTTGATGTTTGAAAGGAGATTGTGGAAGAAGAAGAATACCGCCTTAACCCTTTAACACCTGACGCTTAATCTTCAGCACACTTTAACTTTTCAATCGCTAACACGATCAATCTAGTGGATTCTGAAGGAGAGAAGGTGGCTGATGTGATTGGATAACAAGCCCCTAGTGGTTACATGGTGAACTGCAGTGTTAGAAATCCTTTCATTTTCAAACGAGCTTCAATCCTGAAGTGAATCTGGTTTTCTAGAGATGTGTCTTTACATACAAACAAGAACCAAACACTGATTTCTGACAGAGAACTTGATGACTTTAAGGACATTGTTGCAGTGTACGACTTGTCTTCTAGGTAATAACTGTTCATTGGAAGGAAGCGACATGGCTGTGGTCTGTTTGGGGGGTGAATAACGTCAATGCCGTGTGAAGGCAGACGTGTGCGCTGGGACAGCACATCTGTATTCCTCTCACCTCCTCTGGGATCGGAACACCCGGCAGGTGGAGGGTGGTCTGGCATTTAGGCGGCTGACAGTTTCAGCGCCGTGTGTGAGTGAGTGTCAAGAGTGCGTGGGCGCTCAAGCGCGGGCGGAGGGGAGGATGATAAGCCGGGAGGAGGCGGTGGGGAGGATTTCAGCCGAGCCACGAAGCAGATGGTGCAGATTTGAGGGGGTGTTCTTCAGTTTCAGGTTTATCCAGCAGTTCTGCTGGAGTC
Source organism: Oryzias melastigma (assembly GCF_002922805.2). NCBI lineage: Eukaryota > Metazoa > Chordata > Actinopteri > Beloniformes > Adrianichthyidae > Oryzias > Oryzias melastigma. The sequence goes on from NC_050520.1 coordinate 2,481,167, forward strand.
TGGAGATCCGCTGCCCGCCGAGGATTCCGCTCCTCGCTGGCCGGGCGGCGAGCATTTCTAAAACCTGAGTGGCACGGTGCCAGGCCACATACAGAGACAGGTTTAGCTTGGTAAAAATATAAGCTCTGAATTCTGAGAAGCAATGCATCATCATCATCATCTGGCATTAGTCATCACACAGCGGAGGGCAAGGGTTGGGTGTGGGATGAAACCAGGGCATGTCGGATTGCAGCTATTTCCAAAAGAGGTGTGACGCTGTCGGCATCACTTCAGTTATGGCTTTATTTCATCTTATAAAGCACAAACACGACGCAGCAGAATGGCTTAAGCCTTTCCTGCGCATCATTTTGGCTCATTCTAGCGTGTAAAAGGGTCGTATCATTAATAAATGTATGCACCAATTACTCTACAAATAAATTATTTAATCTTCCCATGAATTAAGCATCCAAGCAATCAGCTACATATGGGTAAGTCAATCAGTGTTGATCCAACAGAGGCATCCAACTGTTCTCTCCTGACACCATTCTGCCTTTCTTCCTACTGGATGGATAAACATGATGGGAGAGAATCTGGGGATGCGGCGTCTGATCTGCCTGCCTACGGCGTCGCCTGGGGCCAATTTTCATCATTACTTCCATGTTCTTATCCTACTGTGGCCCATCTTTGACATATTGATGACACTTTATGACAGGTATGTGCTTATAATAACCTTTAACAGTCAGAAGTGCTGTTACATAAAAAGAGAATGTGGGGCTTGTGTGGTTCAGGAACAGATATAACTAAAAAGACCCAATTAATGACCCGGGAAAAAAAATGAAAATAACATGTTATATTTAACTTTATTTAAATGTTAATGAGTAGATAAAATATGTAACAAACCAACACGCAGGAATCCTATTTGAACAAAGGGAAGCAACGTTTAATTGAGCTCTAAAATCAATAACAAGCAAAAAGGTACAACAATGTTTGCATTTCTGAACTTTTGTTTTCCTAAATATTTAGGAGTCAGCGATTGTAGCATTCAGAGTAACGGTGGGTTGATAAAATCAATGAATCGATCTAAACTTAACAGATCAATAGTCGATCCATAAAAGTGGAGATTGATCTAACACAAAATGCTAAAGTGTGCTAGCTTGATGCTACTGTACAATGAGATTTCCCATAGGAGGGCTAATGCTAACGACATAAACACACATTGCTGACTAAATGAACTTCGTTATAAAGTCACAAGCATGAATTTTCCAAACTCTTTTAAAGAAATATTTTTAAAGTAACCATTTATGGTCTTAAACTCTGTTTTTTTTTTTGGTTATTCTTTCCTCTTCTTCTGGAATAAGGTGTAATGCTACAGCTCGATCGCCACCTAGTGGCCAAACTGAAACGTCCTCCAGGAGAGGAAGAACAATCGTCCATGTAAAACTGTATGATATTAACAATCTCAATATCATTTCACTAATACATTTTATAGTATGTGATCTGTATCAGATTAATATCAATATTTTCAAAACTTATAGATTATTATTGTATTTTGAAACAAATGTGCCTAAATATGTAAACACAAAACTGAGCTGAATTGTGAGGATTGAAAGAATGGAAAAAATTGAATCGAATCTGGAAACTGATGGTGATACTCAGCCCTAATCTAGAGTCAACAGGGGTGTAATAAACTGGTGATTTAAATAAACTAGATTAATTATTTTTTCTATGGAAAAGTTTGTACTTTGAAGTTTTGATTGTTAAATCAGATTGCTTGTAATTTTCTATGGTTTTGTGAGTCATTCACACATTCACTCCATATGTGGACTTTCATTTAAAACAATCGAAAGGTTGTTAAATATTTTTTTTAAGTTTGAGATTCAACCGCAATCTTTCTTCGATTTGATTCTAAAGCAGATCAGAGTTATGAGATTCCAGTATGCTTCTGGAGAAAGTTGTAATAAATACGACACAGTAAATGACAGTTTCTTTAAAGAAACTGGTACTGAAAATGAAAAAATACATATAATAGTTTTAGGTAAAAAAATCGTTGTGTGTATTACATTCCAAAATTTTAAAATAAATTAGAATATAGTATTTTATTTTTGGAAAAACAAGGTAGTCATTGGAAACTTTTGTGATTGAACTTTACTTCCTGTAAACTTTATGCAGTTTTTTTTTTTTTTAAATTCAAAACAAAAATAGAGATAAATGCAGAAACGTGTAAGTAGAACACAAAAAAAGAACAAATTCTTGATATTAATGAACGTGTCACCTGGCAAATATGTAAACAGTAAAAATAAAAATGTTGATTTAAAAACATACTGTCTTATCTGAGCCGTGGAGATTCCCTCAAAAATATTTCAAGAAGAAAACTAATTTGTGTTTTAATAATGCAAATAAACTCTTCTGATCTCATCTAGATCCTTGTATAACCTGTAAGTAAATCTATTAAATCATATTTAAATAAACTAAACCACCATCTTGGACTGTCTGAAATGATGTTATCTGTATTAAGATATTATTTTTTCTTAAAATATTTTTGCATTATATTCTATTATTTATTAAGATATTTTTATTGTAGTAATTTGATCATTTCTTTTAAAACATGGTTTGATTTTTATAGCTTCTTTTATCGTCTTTATGGACATTTCTTGTTGATTTCTTCAAATCAAATTAAACTTTATTTATAGAGTTCTTGTCATATATATAGGTAAAAAAAGCTTGTTTATTTCTTTCAAACCAAAACAAAGCAGAGACCTAACCAAAAAATAAAATGTAGGAATTATTTTTTTTGTTTTGCATATTTCATTTCAGAGTTTACTAATCCTGATATAATTGATTATTCTTTTCATCTGTATTTATTTCACAGTTAATCCTGGCGTGTTACCAGCTTCCAAACCTTCATTTTCAGCTTTACTTCCTTAACTTTTCTCCTCCTTCCTGAATCAACATGTTTAATTCCTTCTCATTATTCCATAAATCCTCTTTCTCCTCCAAGTCTCAAACAAACTCCTGATCCGTCTTTCTTGGCTAACGAGGTTGATTGGAGCGTCGCTGCGGAGCTGAACCCCCGAGAGGAACTGGACATCAGTTCAGGCGGATCGTTCCAGGACGATTAACGCGCGGCGCCCGGCTCCACACGTTCAAACCAAAAGCAGGAGAACACGGCTGCACACGGCGACTCTTAATTTATACCTCTGATAGTTCAGAGCAGCTGATGACTGCAAACAGGTTTGACATTTTGAAGTGCAAAAAGCGTTTTTTTTGTCCTTTAATACTGTTAATTTACAACTCTGGGATACTCTCATGTGTTTTGACATACTCATAAGCTGCTTATTTGCTTTGCCAAATACCACTGAGTGCAAAGCAGTCGATGAAGTGTGATATCATTATTCAGCATAAAGGTTAGAGAGACGAGCTCAGAGGCTGCTTGGCATACAAAGCAGCAGTTAAACCAACAATCTTGTGCTCTTAAATCTGTAGATGTTTCCTCGTGAAACTGCATCCAAAAAGCAGCTTTAGTACTAAAAGAACAAGTGTTGTCATGACACTGAATGGTCTTTTTTATCCAAGTACGGTAGTTTCTTGAATAAACTTTCAGTTGAAGGGGAAAAAATGTGACATTTTTGACATATTATATCTCATTCTGACACTAAGAAAAGTGGCTTTTCATTGACAGCTTTGCACCAATATATAGTGTTGCATTATGGGACATCGCGGCAGGTGAGGCACCAACATCGTCAGTCAGATTTACAAACATATGAACCCTACAGAGTAGCTTATTCACAATGTAATTACCAACAGTTATTATTTATTTATCACTAATCAAACATGGAATTTACAACAATAAAATTCAAAGGAGAACAGACGATCAAATTGTACGTTAAATAAATAAAATGAATGTGCAGGGAAGCTAAAAAGCTTTTATCTTAAAAATAATCTTTTTTTAAGATAAAAGATGAAAGAAAACAAAGTATGAATAAAACATACTTATAAAAGATATTATATATATATATATATATATATATATATATATATATATATATATATATATTAGAAACAATTTTCATTAACTTTTTTTTGCATACATATCCAATCTGTTCATTCCTGCCTAGTATTTAGTCTATCTATACGCCCCCAAAAAACATGCTTTTGAAACATTTTTTCGTATTGATTTTGTTCCTGTAAACTTTTACAAGGTCATTGTTGTATTTTGCTCTGCCTTTACTTTAACTTCAAGACTCCATCTTTTGAGGATTCAACCAGTTTTGCAGCACAATAAGCAAATCTATGCTCCTTTTTAATAAATATATTTTTTCCTCCAACTTTCTGGTGGATATTCCCTTAAAATCCAAACCAGTTATGTTTTAAAACGCAACATCTTGGCCTTTTTTTGACAGTCAATGCTGCACATCCGTTTTTCTTTTCCTGAAAATTGTCCTCTAGTAAAGGTAATGTAAACGTTACTTTTTTAAAATAGTTTTACAAACTTTGACCAGTCCTGGAAGTATTTTGGTTCGGTTGGTGTTTGTCTGACATAAATCCACTTGCCGTCTCGGGCTGCTGCTGTACAGGCTCTCACATGTGAGCGCATAATGAGGCTTGCTGCTCTTCTGGCAATAACTACAGTACTTTGGTCCACTACTTTCATCAAGCATGCCTCATCAGCAGCAGCAGCAGCAGCAGCAGCAGCAGCAGCAGCAGGCCAACTGTCATTTGTGGGAGGCTTTAATCCCCTTCACAGTCGGCCAGATAACGTGACAAATTAAAACCCCCTCCCTGCGTTAACAAAGCTGTCTCGCTGTTTCACTACTTTGATTATAATGCAGAATTCATTTCTTCAGCTCCCATCTTTCCTTAATTATACATCACTCTTTGGTTTGGTATCACTTGAGCCCAAAGAGCAGAATCGGGATATTTATTAGCAGAAGCTCTTCATTATTTTTAGTCTTGTCCGATTTGATCCCCGCTCTTCCTCTTGGACATCTGAGTCAATACTTGTTTTTCTTTGTAAACAAACTTTAGAGGAAAAACATACTAAGGATGAACTCTGGCATACCCATATATCCACAGCAGGACGAGAGGTAAACACTCGTGGATGCCATCAATACAGCACGAGCGCTCATTTAAATAATACCACGATTAATGGTATCAGAGGTGTCTAAGACGTCTATGAGATAAATATCCCTGCAGGTAAACAAACCGAGCGCCGCTTCCTCTCAGGGTGAGTGGACGTCGGACCAAAACAAGATTACAAAGGAGCAATTATAGAAGAATGGTCAATAGTTTCCATTTCAGAGAGACGAAATGAGCCCGGCTCAACCTGCAGTTTAAACTCGCAGATAATAGGTCATTTACAGAGTCTGTAGAAGATGCAGTTCTAATATTTGTCCCTTTAACTTTGGGTTCAATAGGATCAAAAGGAATAAAAGGAAAAATCAGTTTGAGTGGTTAGCTTTACGGATTGTGTTGGCAAAACAACTTTTATGAGAATGCAGGAAACGGCGCTTGGGTCAATACTTGTTTCTGGCTTCAATTTTTCAAAAGCATTTCAGAATATATTCCAAAAATAAATGGAGAATCAGCCATAGACTTCATGCTCCCTTGTAGTTTCATGTTTTGTGGCTTAACGCTTTGAAACGGCGTCTGTTAAACCAGAAGTTTCCCTGAAAACTTTCACTAGAGCTGGGTATCGATCATTTTTTTATTCTTTAGATCTTCTCAATTCACTTCAATTTTGAGTTTAAACATTTAGACAAGTTTGTTTAAAAATACTTTAATAATCTACGGTTTGTTTTGAATATATTTATATTAATCTGATCCAGTTCACATACTGTAAAATCGTATTAGTGACTGTTAATATCTCTAAAGGAGAAGTTCTAACAAAAATGTTCAGATCATTAACATGTATACACATTGTTCTGCTTCTCCTGGAGGACGTTTCAGTTTGACCACTAGGTGGAGCTCATGCTATAGCATTACACTATTTTTTAAGAAGAAGAAAGTATGAGCAAAAAACTTTATTTTAGACCACAAATGATTACTTATTTCTTTAAAAAGTTTAAAAATATACATGCCTGTGAGTTTATAAAGATTTTCATTTAGTCAGAAATGTAAGTTCAGGTCGACCGAGTGTTAGCATTAGCCGTCCTATGGGAAATCCCAGTAAACATTAGCATCATCTAGCAGACTTTAGCTTTACGTGCTAAATCGACTCAAATCAATTAATCAGTTTTATCAAGTATCAGTTTTTCATTTCAAACAGGCTAACCTAAAAATGATGCAAGCTAAAATTAACTTGCTAAACTTGCTAATTTCTAAATATTCTAAAAAGGTTAAAAGAACATTTGCTTCTGTTAGTAGCCTGTTTGGAGCTCTTAGGGAACAAAATAAGGTAAAAAATGTTATTTTTTGATCCGTTATTTTAGCAGCCTGTAAAAAATGATGGAAGTCTCTTATTGTAGGAAAAAGTAGAGATAGTAGACTTCTTATACGGACTGCAGTCCAGAGTTTGCAGCATTTCTTTTGTCTTTTTTAGTTTGCGACTTTTATTTTGGAGTTTTCTCTGAAACAGTGATGATGACACTGTGATAAACCAACAGCAGTCGATGAGCAGCAGGGTCGATGGTTTCCATGTTCACACAATTTAAGTGTATTTGTTGTGCTGTCTTGACAACATTTAATGACAAGTTCTAGAATTAAAAAAAAGATCAAGAATTTGTGGTTTTGATATGACTGATCCTATAAATTCCAACGGATATTAGAATAAGGCAGCTGTGGATGAGTCTTTTTACTCTACAGAATTTAACTTGATCTAAAATTTTTCACACAACTATATTTGTCTCAAAGTGCTTCACAAAAGTCACCAAAAAAAAAAATATATACCGGACCCAACAGGAAATATTAAGCTAAAGTTGCTAAAAAGCTCAAATATTTGATATTTGATTATTCCAGAATGCTTGTTGTGTTTTGTTTTACTGTAAAAGCTTGACTTTCATCCTAAACAAATATGTAGTTTTCATGCATTTCCTCCACTGTTGCTTTAAATGTTTATTTTTGCATTCTTTTTATGTTTAATTATCTGTTTTACAGTAATTGGTTTTATCTTCCTGTAAAACAACTTGGACAATTTAAGGTAAATAAAAACAAAAGTGCTAGATAAATAGAATAGACTGTTATAATCTTAATGAACACCGGACCAGGTGGTCACTCACCCAAATTAAGAAAGGTAAATATGAGAAATGTATTTAAACCTTTTAAACAAAAGAAAGAGACGATTGGGACGGTGATCCTAAAGCAGAAGATCGTTGTCTGAACATCTTCTGGGCTTATTTGACTTCATTTTCAATTAGATATTCTGAGTAGATGTCTTGTAAAAAAGTTGTTTTTGCTGCCAGTGAAGCATTTTACTGCTGATTAAATTTGGTTTCGCCAGCTTCTTGGAGATCATGTTATCATTTGCAGAGGCTTCAAATTATCTGCAACATAAGAAAAAAAAGCGACTTTGCACTGTTAAAATGTAGATCAAAGACTAATCCATTTACACGACAGAGAATCCGAGTAAGTCTGGATCTTCGTTCATCAGGTGGAGCCTCACACCTTCAATGCAATCATCTTTACTGGCCGTCGTAAAGCTCGTGTTGACAGCATCTCTTGTGGCTGCTACGTCGCAGAAGATTTCCAGCTGTGCAAAGAATTGCTTTTCAACCTTTAAAATTGCAGTAAGTGTCATTTTCAGCAGTTTTATTTGATATCAATGCAGTTGGGGATTATTGTTAGCTGTAAACCTGCAGGAGCTTCAGATATGAGTTTAGGGGGAGAAAAGGTGGCAGAAAGAAAATGTTCTTTTTTTTAATTACAGAGCAATTAAAGTGAGACATTTTCTGCATTAAAGAAAGCATTTGTTCCGCCATAAATTGAGTGATTCTTAAGAAAATATTGAACAAAAAAGATAAAGTTAAGAAAAACACTTATGTATTTGTGTGGAACAACTGTTCTTGATTGGTAAAATCAACAACTCCAAGCAGTTTTTGAGAATATTTAACACAACCAGAATCAAAATACTTAAATACATACTAAGTGTGAATCCATAAGACCGGAGACAAATTTGAAACAGGATAAGAAAAACTATTGATCCCACATGAAGGAGTAAATAGACTTTGGTAGTCTTGATTTGTTTGTTTTCTTTGGTAGATTTTGGTTTGGTAGTCCTCCCTGACTTATTTTATGTTTGGCCGAGCTTCCAATTCCCTTTTGTTTCAACCAGCACACTAATTCTTTTCCCTTTTTTCTTTTCGGGACACATTTTTTTTCCCTCTTATTGAATCAGCTGTTTCTTTTTCTCTGTTATGGTCCCATTTTTGTGTTTCCTACTAAACTTGATCCAGGTCTGCCCACTGGGGCCATAACAGTGACGGGCAACAAGAATGAGTCAGATGTGATGGAGAGTTTAAAGGTTTTCCAAAATAAACTTCATAATTCAGATTACAAATAAACCCCAAAAAACGAAGGTGGTGTTTTTCCCCACTACTTCCTGTCCCATGGAGCGGGATCAGCCGGTATCAGCCGGTAGCCTGCGGGTTGGACCACTGTGGTATTTCTCCTGCTCAGTCTCTTCCCTCTCTGATACAGTAGATGAGTGAGATGCTCAGTTTTCCTCTTCTCACCCACAGAGTCCAGAGGAGAACCCAGAGCAGAACCAGCTCATCTGACAGGATAGATTAGCTGCTTTCTTCTGAGCATTTTTATGACTTTTTCCAGCCTCCCCCCAAACCCCAGTCTGCATGCTCTGGTCTGCTAATGAATAATTAGTCACCAAATGAAACTGATAGGCATGTCTTTATGAATAGATAATGTTTCAAGGCCATGTAATGAAAAAAAAAAAACCCTCGATCAGTTTGAGTGCAGTCATGTGTCGTGTTTGATGGCAGTTCTCATTTTAGAAGCTCACAGGCTCACTTTCCTGTCATGACAAATCGGTCGTGGCTTCACAGCTTGAATTGGGGTTTAATTCTAGATGACTGCCTGCGGGCTATATATCAGTCCTGTGGAGGCAAAGAGGCCTCCTCTAAACACCGCTGCAGAGGAGAAACATCTCAACACGCAGAATCTTATTGTGGATTTCCACAATGATCGGCCGTGCGGGTTTATGGGTTCAAACGGAAGACAAAGCATGACGAAACAGCTGCTAAAATTCCACCCCAGCCGTCCAAACATTCGAGTGTGGAAACAATTCTCCCCAGGCATGTGAGCTGCCACTGTTTTTGGAAAGCTTTCACTTCCCCAACCTTGATCTGTTCAATGAAGAAATCAGAGGGAAAAAAGAAAAAAAGCTGTCTGACAAAGACCTTCAAGAGAAAACATTCTGCCATCTGAGAAAATATAACAAGAAGGGGCATAAAAGCAACAAACAGGAATCGAGTCACTGGGGGGAGGAGGGGGAGGTGCTATAAGTAAGTGTCCCAGTCAGACTCATGGGTGGGAGACCAGATGCAGGAAAGAATCCCAACCGAAGTAGTAATACAGCCCCAAGAGTTTATTAACACAGAAACCGAGAGAGGAAGAGGGGAATACAACAAACAAGATTAAAAACAGGCACGAAGAACTACAAAACAAGTCAACTCTGAAGACAAAGAGGGACAGCAAAGTGCAGGCAGCTGTGACAGCTCAACAGGATCCACAGGTGAATGAGTGGAGTCACAGCTGCCTGCACAGAACCCCCTAAAAAAGACAAAATGAGAACAAAAGACAACATTCAAACAGGCAAAACCTGACAGAAATCGGGATAAACACTATCAAAACCAGAAAGAGCAAAACACATCCAGAAAATTCAGTTTCTATTTACTTTAGTCAAATTTGGGGAACATGTTCATTTATTTATCCATCTTCTGAACCTACTGAATACCTGTTGAGGTAAGGTTGCTGTAGCCTGTCCCAGCAGCAGTTGAGCAAAGGCTAAGAGTTACACCCGGACAGGTCGCCAGAGCTTTATTCATTGAAATAAATTGGTTTTAAATCCTTACAGTTTAGTGGGGTGGCAGCGGTTCGCCGGTCAACTCCTGATCGGAAGATTGCGGGTTCAATTCCCGCCCATGAGTTGAAGTGTCCTTGGGCGAGACACTGAACCCAAACGTGCCCCTTTTACATACTGCAACTTTTCAACCGCTAACACGATCGACATATTTCCAGTAGATTCTGAAGGGGAAAAAAGCGGCCGTGTTAACAGATGAAAAGTTACAGCAAATCAAAGAACGTAAACACTGGAGTTCCGATGTTAAAGGGTTAATTGAAGGGAAGCTCTGACGCTACGATCATCTCCATCGCAAACTTACGATTAAGAACTATTTCCAATGAAATGTTTATGGAAATGCATTCAAAAGTCATGTTCGTCTATCACTAATACACATTTTTAAGACACTTTTTAGGCTCTACTTACAAAACGTGTCCACTGAACATGTTGAAATTTGAATTATTTGCGATAAATTTCCCTTTTCTCAGCTTCAGAATCCACTGGAATGGTGTTAGCTGTGTAGTTCAAAGGCCGTGTGTTATTTTGCCGTTGACGGAAATTTTCCCCGGTGTTAAAAGGTTAACTTTAACATTTAGAGTTCACAAAAATTCAAATGTATCGATCCATCGAATGAGAGAAATTAGAAAGTTTTACTTAAAGCTGTTGACAAACTTAAACGTCTTTTCAATTTTTAAAATTTCAATCAGTAAAACTGTTGAAATTCAAACATTCCTGTCTTGCTGATCTAAACTTTTTTGATTCAATCAGACAAAAGTCGTTTAATGAAACAAATGAGTTGTGAGAAGACGTCAAGGATTGTTGTGTGTACGTGTGTAGCCCACTCTCACATGTGGGATGTGAAGGGTGATGATTAATGACATTCATATTAGCCAGGACTGCCAGATTTTTCCCAGCAGCTCCTTAACAGGCTGAGGTTAGACAGATTTAGCCTTTGCTCATCGTCTCACCCCAGACCACAGCCAGCTCAGAAAGACTGATTCCAATGAGAAACATGCATAAATCATACTTTGTCAACAGTTCTGCCCATCCATTATACATTGCACCCCACTTGGCTTAGCAATTATATTGATTCACCAAGACAGGAGTAATAAACAATGAGCGTGTGCACCATCAATGTCCATGTCGGCTCTATATCCTGCTCTGCTGTGGGAATCCCAGCATATGCCTCTCATACAATAGCTGCTGTGTAAATGTCTTCATGTGTCAACATCACACACCGCCACGCTCGTGCCCCTCCCCCTCAACAAGAGCCGAGATACCAGATCAAGCCAATTAAGCTGAAGGGTTGCTGGTCTGCTGGTACCAGCATATGTTTACGATCTCATTAGAAAGACTCCTTCCAGGTCCTGATAGGGGCTACCTCATCAATATTCTGGGCCGACAGGAATTCCCAGATTGTTAATTTGGCGAGGCTCTGAGCCAGCCCACCAGGATTGGAAAACTACAGAAACACCTGTGACTCAGACGGGCGATGGTTGTTTGTCTTGCTGGTGGATGTGGAAAAAAAAGACTTATAGCAACAAGACTGTGTTTAGGCACTACAGGAGCGACTATGTTTACATTTGTGTCATTTGTTGAAGAAATATTTGACTCTGGAGAAACATGCTCTGAGAAATCTTGAAAAAACAGCTCTTTGTTTTTGTGAACGGCCTTTTTACTGGAGATTTGATGTTCTGAATCGAGGCTTTAAAGCATGGGGCGTGTCTATGATCCTTCCATGTGATCCATTCATTTAAGTGCTGGAGCTGAAAATAAGGACGTCTGAAGGTTCCCTGCCCGGCTGAACCACCTGACTGATCCAAGTGGTTCGGATTTTGCTACAAAAAACTTTAATCTCAATACGGTTGCATTTGGTGAGAGTTCAGAGACAGTTTGTATGCAACTGTAGAACAGTGTAGTATACAGTGGTCATATTTCAAATGTAAAGCTTAATTATTGGCCAAATCCCAACCACCCTCACCTCACTGTGTCCATTTAATCGTTTCCAGATGATAATCGCCATATTGCATCCAATAGATGAGCAAATTAGAGCAAATTAAGCCTAAAGATTTGTGTTGTAGTGAACCAATTATGACAGGCTTCAATGCTTCACGAAGCCTCACTTGCCCATCACCAATTTTTGTCATACAATCTTTTCATGTTTTACTTTTCTTTTACTAATATAAATATATCGATAAATATCTCAATAGATAAATATTAATAAATATGAATAGATGTCTCGATAATTGATGGTTATCTCAATAGATATTGTGATGGATATCGTGATAGATCGATATATACTTCATTTTATTGCAGATAAGGTGTTACATTTTTCTTTGAAAATAAATAACGGAATCATCAAGATAGAAAGTGAACTCAAGCAGACATTGATCGTTTGGTCACTAATGCTATTGAGCAAAAATCCAGATTACAAAATTGAAATCAAAAATATTAATAACTAATACAAATTAAAGAAAAAAAACCTAAAAACAAATGTAAGAATTTGTCTTTAAGTTGCTTTTTAATAACAAACAGAAAAAGAGTCTAAGGGGCCAAAATGTGCTGAACTTATTTAGGCATCAGTGCTGAATGTGTTCTTAGAGGCGGTGTGTGTAATATGTCGTCCATTTAACATTCTCTCGGTATTGTAAAAGACATTTTAAAATGTAAAAGTGCATAACTTCATAACTTTGAATCCCTTAGTTTTTCCAATCCTATTTATTTATTTCTTTTAATCAAACTTCCTCATGTTTCCCATCAGGAATTTGCTGTGTTCTTTAAAAGTACTGATCAAGTTTATTAATAATATCGGATATAAAAACAAAATAATGAATATTGTGAAAAAAAACACATTATTTTAATTTACGTTTCCAACCTTTAATGTGGGTCTTTATGTATGAAACTCACTTTGGTGGATGAATAAAAAGCAGACCTTAAATCAGGATAACTTTATGTAAAGTGTTGTTTCTTGTCTACGATAGAACCCTAGGACTCCAGGGGGGTATCATGTGTTGCTCGCACAAACAGCAAACCCCAAAACAAATCAATAAGTTTACAAGTACCAACCTTTACTCATAACACATTTGATGCCACACAGCCTCTTTTCGCTGCATCTGTCCCAAAGGAACCATTCAATATCTGCTTTTTAGGTCCGAATGACTCTCAGTCCTCCACAAGTCGCACCAACATAATCCTAACGCCTGAGGAGCTCAAAGCGACGCGCGTCATTATTGGTGAGCAGAAATTGTATGAGGTGTCGTAATTATGATGGAGAGTCTCATCAAAACACAACTGTCAGTGTGTTAAGGCGGGATAGAAGTGCCAGCTATTGGAATGAACTTCCTCTTGATGAGTTATGTGAGCAAGAAAGCATGTCCTAATTCAGAAATATATTGTAGGTTGATAAATGATTGATTTGCTTTGATGTTTTGGTACTAAATCCTTTGATATTGTTGCTGTATCATGTGTGCCTCTTTTCAGACATTTTTTTTATTGTTCTATCTCAGTCATAAGTGGATCTACTTAAACTGCTTGGTTCATCTTCGTAATAAGTTTATTCTCCAGGAAGAGGGAAACATAATTTGAGACGTACTGTATGTAGAGAGATAGAGAATTTATAAGTTTACAAAAACGGATAACCATGTAACAGTACAATTACGGTGCCAAGAGTAAACAAGATTACTATATAAAAAACATTGTAATACAGTTGTAAATGTATACAGAAAACATGAATTGGTTGAAGAGGGGGGTACTTAGGCCCCTCCTCCAGTGTTTCCAAGTAATAATGGAACACTTTTGTATTTGTTCACATTTCAAAGACCTGAAACATTTTCACAAACACAAAATCTTCAGGAATTGTTGAACAAATCTGTCTTAAATATCTGATAGTGAGCACTTGAGATAATCTATCCCACCTCACAGGCGTGCCTTATCAGGATACTGATTTTGTTTTATTGGGTGTGTGTTTGGGGGGTCCTGGGGACATCGGGTTTTGGATTGTGGCGTTTGGAAAGTTGGTCCACACCTCCTCAATGGTTGTGCCAAGTTAATGGATGCTGGCAGGTACATCGTACACACCAATCCATAACCTCCCAAACATGCTCAATGGGTGACATGTCCGGGGAGTGCTGGCCATAAAAGAATTTGGATGTTTTCTGCTTCCAAGAATTGTGTTTAGATTTTTGCAACATTGAGCCGTGTATCATGCAAAACATGAGGTGATGTTTTTGGATGTTTGGCCCAACAATGGCAACAATAAAATGCACCTGTGCTCTTCGTCCATTACATGCAAATACCCTAACTCCACTGCCACCGTGGGTCACTTGGCAACCTGATAAATTCTGTGTTGCACTACATGAGTCAAAAGATGGTCACACCAGATACTGCTGGTTTTTTTAAGTCCCCCAGACCCTCCAATAGAACAAAATTCCATGTCTTAAAGTGGCTTTTTATTGTGGCCAGTATGAGGCACACCTGTGCAAAATCATGCTGTCTAATCAGCATCTTGATGTGGCACACCTGTGAGGTGGAATGGATTAGAGAAACGCTCACTATCACAGATTTAGACAGTTTGTGAGGAATATATGAGAGAAATAATTTTGTAAGTCATTCTGTTTCAGATCTTTGCTCTGGGTTTCCCCTGACTGGTGCAGACACTCCTCAGCTGGAAATAGTTGGTAAAATCTGGCAGTAATAATCCAGTGCTGTGTTTTCAGTTTTACAAAAACTCGACTCAATTTAAGGTGGCTCACGTGCCACCTTAAATTATTAAAGAAAGAATCAAAAACGATACATCTCCAATTGAAAGAGACTGATCTATCGTCTAGTTGGACTTGTATTTTGCCCCTCCGATCAATAGATGTGCTGACTCTTGGACATTGGTAACTGCTTTGTTGTGCAGACGGATCCTCTCAGCCTCCAACATGCATGCAGGGTAAAGTGCTATGTTGCATGTTTGATAACACTTCTCAGTACAATCATCACCTGCTTCTTCTCATGTAGGGTATATTTTCACGAGCTGCGCAGATGTTATTTTAATTTAGTATTTTCCAGTGTCATGCACCACATGCAGGTGCTAGCAGCAGTGGAGCTGGCCTGCTGGTTATCAAAGTGCAAATACTGAACAGGAAATCCGTGAAAAGGCTTAGATGGTAAACTTGCATAAACATGTGAAAGGATCAATAAAAATGAGATGTAAGTTGAACCATAAATATTAATGAGTATGCAGATGAATCCTGTGAAGCATTAACTGAGTAACACCCGCAGAGAAATATATCACTGTAAAGGCATCCGCATAATTAATGCTCTCTTTAATTGAAGATTGATCTCCACAGAGAAGCCCTGGAGAAAAGCCATACGTGGAGTTCTCCTGCACAATAGAAATATGCTACAATTGAGCTCAGAATGAGCCTGCTGTTAGCCGGGTCACCTGGGGTTTGTTTAATGTGATGTGTAGCAGTTAATCCTCATTTAGCTCAAACTAAATGCTTTGGAGGTGAGAGTGGTGGAGCTGCAGCTCCGTCGAGGTTTCACAGGCGCCCAGCAGGAAGAAATGATAATGTCAGCACCATCGACCCAATAACCTGCAAAGACAAGCCTATGGCGGCCCCGGTCCCCAGTCCCCCTCGAAGCATCAGGCGCCGGTCTTCCGCTTCATAACTAAAGCTTCCATTAAGAATCTGGCCGAGCTTTCTGTTCCAATCCTCGTGTGCAGACGCGTGGATGAAGAGACGTTTTAACGATATTTCAAAAATGTTACCTTTGCAACTCAGTGTAATGCGTTTTAAAATGCAGTGCAGGCTTGGCTGCAAACCAAGAGAAGGTCATAAAAGAAAGTACCAGAGGAGCAGCTGTTACACAGACTGCTGTCCAAATACTATGAAAGTTTGATTTACAGAATTGATCAAACCATCACTTCTGTGACGGTAATAGAGAAAAAACAGGCACTATGTGAAACTGTAACAGGGAACTGGTGAGGGTTTTGTTACTTTTGCTAAACACTCCCAGTTCTGTGTCTGGACAGTTCAGCTGGTTAGCAAATCTGGTTAAATGGGTTATTTGGTGTTAAGTTTGTTTGTGTACACAATTGATTTAGAAGAAATAAACAAGGCGCCAGTGAAGAAGCACGACTACTCCAACCACCACTACTTGTTTTGTCGACTGTATGACAACCTCCAACTCCACCAGTATTGTGAAGTTTGCCGACGACACTGTGGTGGTAAGTCTGACCTCCAACAACGACGAGACGGCCTACCAAAAGGAGATCAAAACCCTGGAGGCATAATGTCAACGTCACCAAAACCAAGCAGATGAGGAACTACCTACCTACCCCCCTCCCAATCAACGGGACACCAGTGGAAAGAGTGGACAGGTTTAAGTTCCTAGGTCAGGGTCGGCAACCATCATCAAAACCTAGAAGGAGCCGTATTGTCTTACTTTAGCCTTTGAGAAATTTGGATTTGCATTCACCACCTTCTTATTTTTTATTTTAAATATGAATTTTGTTCATTTTTTACCACGAACAAAAGCAAAAATATCAAAAGGAGCTAGCATCTCTCAAAATCTGATTTCTTTTTTACTTATTTTCAGAATAAAAGATGCTCTGTGCCAAACAGGACCAACTCATTGGACAGCTAGTAACCAATAAGCTAAAATGTGCTTTTAACTCATAAAAGACCAAACTTTTTACCAAAGTTTTTCTTTGCATATAAAATCTGTTCATTCTGGAGGTAGAGTTGATCAAACAAGACGTCTTCAGGTCAACAGGATGTAAAAACCTACATAGTTTATCATTTATGTGAACCTCAGATATCAATGTATACATTTAACTCATCTAAATCAAACAAATGCTAATTAATTAATCCTTACTTTTAAAAAAATGCTATTTTATTTTTCTTGTTTATTTTTTTGCTCCTTTTCCCCTATTTGTCCTCAGCAGTCCATGTGGTCCACGGCCGAGATGAACAAATTGCCCCTAAAGGGGCCAAAGAAACGCTCCACCTGCACCATTAAGAGAAAGCACCACAGCCTGGTTTGAAAACACAACTAATCAGGACAGGAAAGCTCTCCAGAAGGTGGTGCCATCAGCTGAGCGCACCATCTCCCTGACTCGGAGACCAGTCACAACAAGAGGACCAGAGCGAACAAGACACGAACAGACCCAAGGCATCCCAACAACGGATCCTTCTCTGTGTTGAGGTTAGGGAAACGTTTCATTTCACAGGAGGAGGAAGAGCTTCGTCCTGCAGGCCATTCCACTCCTCAACCAGAAGACCAGTCTTCCACCTATCCTAACTCACAAACATCACTTTGTTTTTACCGCCGCCATTTCTAAACAGGAACTATTATAGTTCTGTGCAACTTCTAGAGCAGTTTCACTTTAAAATGAAACAATCAACACTTTGGAGCACACGGACACTTTAAACTTGGACCTTTTTTAAGCTGCTAGATTTTTTATTTTGCTTATATATTTTACATTCATTGTAAATTACTGCCAACTAACTTTTATCTTTATCCTCATACTGTCACACAATTGTGCAATACATTTCCTGCATATTAAACTATGAATGTATATGTATGTGACAAATAAAATGCTGATGTGTCTAGTGATATCAGGGAATTGATCCACCTTTTACTGCTTTATATTCCATTTATTTCCAGCTGTTTTTCTTCTTTTGATTTAATTTTATTGTTTGACATATGCTACTTTCTACGCTGTTCGTTGTATTTTTGACAAGGGACAAAAGTTTCAGTATGTGACTCTGATTTAAGGAAGTTTTATCCATGGATAATCTGCCTGAATGTTTGTGGAAAACTTTAGCAAGAATGTATTTAAAAGAAATATTGAGAAAAGAAGCATTCACCGTCATATAATAGGGAAAATCCTAAAGGGCTCTTTTTTTGCCTCTCTTTTTCATCTTTTTTTGTATGCCTCTCGTCATGCTGGCAGTCCAAATTTCCCAGAACTCCAGAGAATGCTACTTTTGTTTGCGCTTGTCGTTTGTCAGAATTGAATCTCACCTTCACCAGCCTCATATTCATGCAATTCCCCATCGGGCTGCTGGGAGTGCGCAGAAATGTTGTTTCCCAGACTCTGCATACATGGCTCACTGCATGGGAACTGCAAATAACATGCTATCCTGAGCGCATTAGCTGTGACTGTGAAGGTGAACAGAGGCAGTTCATTCACCTCTCACTCTTGGGGATTTCTGAACATCATTGCAGCCAATACTTCAGTTTCTATTGAAGTGAACATCTATTGAAAAGTAAAAGGATTATTTGTCCTCCTTTAAATTCAAGATGTTACTTAGACGCTATGACTGCTTTATAATGAAAAGGCTGTTTTTGATAGCTCGTATTCTGATTTCTCCAGAAGGCAACTTTGCGTCCACCGCGGACTGAAGTTATTTAAAGCTGCGGCTGTCAAGGCAGCAGCCTCATCAGCAACATATCGAACGTTTGATTGCCACTTCATTTTTTCTCATTTAGCTTCAGACGTGATGCAAAACTACTTTTTTCACCCACTTAATTTTGCACAAATAATGTTTATGTGGTGCTGCTATACTTACCCAGTCCATGATTCAGATGGAAGGGAAACCAATTTCCGTACAGTAATGTCGCTTAAAGTACTTGTAGAAAATGGAAAATGGATTGCATTAAAGCGCTACGAAAACTGCACAGCGGAATGGATATTGAATCTTCCTGCGGTCTCCCGTGAGCAGAGGGGGGGAGAGAAATTAAAGCAGTGGAGTGGTAAGTGTAATGACACCCACGGGAGCGGCCTCAGAAACTCACATTTGCAGGCCCAACGAGCGACACCTGACATGAGGCAGCGGCCACAGGAGGGAAATTCACTCCCATCATCGCAGCGATAAGTGACGCTTTACAGTTTTTTTCAGCCCCCGATGGATGTCATTTTGTGAAAAATCCACCTTCAAAATCTGAGGTTCCTGCAGAGAGGATCCTCTCATTTCTTAACACCACGTGTGTCAAAGTCAAGGCCCGGGGGCCGGATCCGGCCCTCCGGGGAATTCTATCCGGCCCTCCAGATCATTTCATTTTATTATTATTAATGACCCGATGTTATCTTGCACTCATTTCTAATTTGTATAATTCTGACAAGATATATATTTTTATGGAGAGTAAAATATTGAAAGTTATTTAAGGTTTAAGTTAATTTATTCTAGAATAATAATCCTGTATTTTTATTATTCATAATTATGTTAAAAAGTCACGGTTTTAAAGTTTTTAAAAAATTGGCATTCTGCTAGCTTTTTGGACTACTTTGGCATTTAGTACGATTTTTTACACTGTCTGGGTTATAGCTAATATTTTAGCTACATGTTAGCTGTTTTGGCTAATTTAGGCTTTTTTCAGTTTTTTAGCTATTTTAAGTTAAGCTTTTTTCAGCTACATGTTATAGATGTTTTGACTAATTTAAGCTTTTTCAGTTTTTTAGGCTATTTTTAATTTTAGCTAATATTTCAGCAACATGCTTGCTATTTTGGCCAATTTAGGCTTTTATAAACGTTTTTTGGGGGTGTTTTGGAGCTAGGCTAATATTTACACGCTAGCTATTTTGGCTAATTTAGGCTTTTTTTTTATAACGTTTTTTAGCCAGTTATAAAGTTTGGCTAATATTTCAGTTGCATGTTAGCTGTTTTGGCTAATTTAGCAATTTTTTATCAGATACATGTTAATTTAGGCTATTTTGGAGTTTAGCTATTTTTTTCAGTGACATGCTAGCTTTTTGGCTGATTTAGGTTCTTTTTAATGTATTTTTCGGGTGTTTTGGAGTTAGACTAATATTTCTGCTACATGCTAGCTGTTTTGGCTGACCTAATTTTTTTCAGTTTTGAAGGCTAATAGCTGGCTATCAGCTTCAGGGTTTTCAGCTAATACCTTCGGTGATTTCAATTTCAATTTCAGCATCTTCAGCAGCCAAATTCAGCTTACAGCATTCACACTAGCATTATCACAGGTAACTATATATATAGTTCAATATTATGTTAAAAATTATGGTTTTAAATGCAGTTTTAGAGTGTTAAATAAATGTTTATCCTGTTCGCCCCGCAACCTAAGGTGTGTTTTAGATTTTGTCCCCCTGTGCGATCGAGTTCGACTCCCCTCCTTTACACAAACAGATTAGCTGGATAACCAAAACACCTCCATGATGGCTCAGGACCAGCAACACACGGCTGCCTGGCTGGCAGCAGCCAATCTGCCTCCAAGACGAGCTCAGGAGGAAAAGGATCACAGAACAGAAAAGGGGAAGAGAGAAGGAATCTGCAAAGAGAGGAAGGAAGATCCATGTAAGAAAGGACAGTGAAGGACACACATGCAGAAGAGAAGCAGAAACCCAGCAGATGCAGCTACGCCTGATTCTGAAATTGAAATTGATCCAAAGCAGAACATAAGATCCATCATATTTCTACGTGTGGCTGATGCAAATGAAGACTGATCTGGAAATGTAAAAAACGCCTTTTAACCACATGCAGCACATTACTTAGATTATCCAAACAGCGTAAACACCGTCTTCTACAATTAATCAGTTATGCTCACTCTCATTAAATCTGTGCTTCATTTACAATTTAGATAATTGTGTCAGTGGAGATTAAACAGATAGTGTTGAACTTTGGAAAAAGGAACTAGGGACATTTCTATGTGAAAATGAATTCCAAACATTAGCAAGACATTAAATATCTCGTGTTCAATTTTTATTAATTCCCTCATTTGGTGAAGTCTCATTAAAAAATATATATATATTTAAAAAATATAATGAAAATGTCATTATTTTGATTTCTATGATACAAATAAGTATTAGCGCTACCATAAAAGAATAAATAAAAACAATATTTATGGGAAGAAAGTCAAGAAATTAGAAGAAGAAAGTCAAAACATTTCATTGCAAAATGTTTCGAAAAAAGGTAAAACTTTACAAGATTTAAATTGTAGTTTTTTTTTTAATTGTAACGTGTTTAAAAAAAAAAATACAGTTGTAATTTCATGAGCTTCCTGAGCGATGGAATGTCCGTATAATTTCTGAAAATTCTCTAAAACACAAATCATACAAGTATTGTTCTGTTCTTTTTGTTGAAACATTTTAAAAACTAAAAATATAATTTTACTCTGAAGAAACATAATGTTTGCTAAATTTCAACATTTTTCTACTGATAACTTTATGATTTTATTCTTGTCAATCATTTTTTTAAATATAACTATTATTTTTTTTATATTTTTCTTACAATTTTACAACTTTAATCTTGTGCATATTTCATTTTTCTTCTTTTATGGTGGCCTTAATACTCCATTGTACTGAAACAAACATGAAAAACGTTTTTGTTTGGCAAAAATATTCCAGAGCTGCTGGAAAAATGTTAATTGGTTTTCACACACACACAAAAATCACTGATTTAGTTATTTATGTAAAATATATATTAAGCAGGAAATCCAATTGGTGAATAGAAATACTTTTAACATGCCGGAGCTTCATGTGTATAGATAAATAATGAATAGCTGCAGTGCGTGTCAGTGTTTTTATTAATGCAGTTTCCTCTGACAGAGCTGCTGGGCCTTGACTGTCTCTCTGCATTCATTTTGATTTTAATTTGAATGTAATCAATAAATGAGAGCTGAAGTGATTAGAAAACAGTGTCGGGCTTGTCAAAACGGCAGAGTCCAGTTTGGATTCAGTCTCTGCTAATGCTTTAAGCCAAGCTATCGACTGAGGACTGCAGCCCTGCCTAACAGATGGAGGCAGCGTCTCATTGCATCTTACTGGGTGGGTCACCAAGTTTATCAAAACAATTTTAATTAACCCAGATCTCTGCAGGGTAATGTCCTAATCTACGTGTGCTTGGCTGGACACAACAGGGTTTCTGTTATGCAATTTCTCCTACTAGTCAGTCAAGACATACTATACACACTCACACACACACGCTACATTTGTTCTTTTTCTGATAATATATGGTAAAAAAATCTTAAAATGGCACAACACGTTTTCTGAGAAGATAAAAACAAAAACTTGTGAGCCTAAAAATCCTACATATGTTAAAATGTTTTTGTACAGGAATGTTAAAGAAAATTTGACAAGCACTAAGCAGATTGAGGGTAATAAATGGCATGCAATGTTTAAATAACAAAAAAAATAAAAGTGTGCCATCATTTGCCCTAAACGGTTCCTGTAGACCCTCTCTCATTCTTTCGCTTTTTTATGTAAATAGCTCTTATATGAAATGAAGGTTTGACACCGGAATTTTTGGCGGCTGACTCCCATTTACCCATCGATCTAGCAGATAAAATATTTTTACATCACATTGCTCGTCCGGGATATGTCCGTTTTTTTATGTTATCTTTTTCCCTTTCTCCACTGGACTTCAGCAAGGTCTGCCTGATGGGGACATAACATGTGGGGGCTCGTCCAGGATTTGTAAATCCCTTTTCAGGATATGTCCAGTTTTTTATGTTATGGCTCCTTCTTTTCATTTTTCTCCTGGACTTGAGGAAGGTGTGCCTGTTGGGGACGTAACATTCCACAAGCTCAAAATTAAAAAAAGAAAAAAAACTTGTTAATCTTACTGGTCGAAATCCAAGATGCTTTGACTACATTGAGTTTTTTCCTTTGGTGCTGCCTAATGACGTTCACTTCACCTGGACTTTAAAAAAGGACTCACTTCACTGTAAAATAATTTACACTCCATTGCAGAGACAGGAAGACAAAGGAAAAAACTCCAACAAAAACAAAGTAGCATGTTCACCAATAAAGCAATCAAAAATGAAACCCAATGGTTCGGTCATTCCCTCGGCCACACACACTGTGAAGGTCACCCGTCATCTTAAAATAAAAAAAAACTCAATATGTATTTGGCTTCTGAAATATAAAACAGACATCCATACAAGAGACAGGAAATTATTTTCCTTGTCAACCAAAAAGAGAGTTTAGACCTCGCAAAGATGAAATTGAGGAGTGTGTGCACGTTCCCTGAGCGCGGTATGTTTCTGAACAAAACAGAAAATACGTCCTCAAGCCTGCAATTCCAAAGTAGCTAACAAACCCGCCTAATAAACTTACCATTCTTTCTGAAGTATAAGTGAACTATATCTGTACTTGAATTTCATTGCGCCAAGTATGACAATAAAGACATTATAAATCCAATTTTTGGGAGAAAAGATCAACCTTTCTGAACAAATTCATGTCCACTGCCTCTTTTTTGATGTGTTTCAAATTCGTAACATTCATTACAAGAGGCAAAAATCCAAAACACACCTTAGGTCACGGACCGAAAAAGGATAAAGATTTATTGAACAATCTAAAACCACATTTTTAAAATCTTAACTTTTTACATAATTATGAACTAGATATAAAGCATTACCTGCGATAATGCTAGTGTGAATGCTGTAAGCTGAATGTGGACGCTGAAGATGCTGAAATTGATAGCTAAAAAAAAAAACTGAAGCTGATAGCCAGATAAAATATTAGCTAAATGCCAAATTAGCCTAAAAAAAATTAAACTAAAAAAAAAAAAAAAAAAAACTTAAGTTAGTCAAAACAGCTATCATGTAGCTGAAAAAAAATTCAAAATGTCCTAAAAATTGAGAAAAAGCCAAAATTAGCCAAAACAGCTGGTGTGCAAATATCAACCTAACTTTAAAAGAAAAGCCAAAATTAGCCAAAACACCTACCATGTAGCTGAAATATTAGCTAAATTCCAAAACAGCCAAAAAAATAAACAAAATTAGCCAAAACAGCCAGCGGGTAAATATCAGCCATACTACAAAATAGCCTAAAAAATCTTAGTAAATGCCAAAATAGTCCAAAAAGCAAGAATATTTTAAAACTTTAAGGCTGTAACTTTTTAACATAATTATGAATAATAAAAATGCAGGAATATTATTCCAGAATAAATCAACTTAAACATTAAATAACTTTTTCATATTTTACTCTCCATTAAAATATATTTTCTCAAAATTATACAAGTTAAAAAATAAGAACAAGATAACATCGGGTCATTAATAACAATAAAATAAAAGGATCTGGAGGGCCGGATAGAATTACCTGGAGGGCCGGATCCGGCCCCCGGGCCTTGACTTTGATACATGTGACTTAGATGCTTTCACGCCCTTCAGTGACTGAAAACTTTCTTACATGTGGTGTTCAGTGACTTTTTAGAAAAAGAAGAATGAAAGCTGCCAAAAGTGATTTTTTGGGGGGTAATCCAAGTGACTTTTGTGGCAACACAGACAGTAGCTTCAATGACCTTTTCCACATAGCATGTGTAGCAGAACATGGTTCCAGCGATGCTTCATGATTTTTAGAAGCCAGAGTTGAGCAGAACAGACGAACAGCAGCAGCAGCAGCAGCAGCAGCAGCTCGGTCTGATGGTATCAGTGAGGAGACAGGGCAGGTGGTTTAACTTCAAAGGCTCTCTGATAGAAAGCAGATATGCCCTCGTCAAAGGTGACAAGATTTGATATGAAGAAGCATAGCAATGAGGATAAATGGATTTACATATTATGCTGATAAGGAATTGTTATCCGTTCAGATCTTGAGGACTTTGACTGCAGGCACCAAGCCCATCGTTTGTTTTGTCACCTTTTTCTTGACATTGAAGTGTCAGTCTGCCAATCAACATCGAAAGCGTTCACGAGTTAGAGTCACGTTCAAGCGGTTTCTTTGCAGATGCGGTTTTCTGTAATCGTCTCATTCAGGCCTAAATAAAGGAGAGTGTTGGAGCGTTCAGATAGACCAACAAATGACACAGCGGCTTAGTTCACTCTGTGAACCATGTCCTGTATGTCTCTCTGTTTTAAGCTGATTTGAAAAGCCTCTGAGTGTTCAATATTGACAAACACTGAGCACTTTGTGGGCTTGACAATAGCGGCTTCATTGCAACAATCTGGGATTTCACAACTGACAATTTTCACTTAATATAAAAAAATATTGTTTCAATGTAGAAGGTTAGGTCGTCACGGTCTTCATTTACCATCAGATATAGGATATTGTCTCCTAATCTGGTGCTTTTCCACTTTAATCTGCCTCGCATATGGTCTGGAAGATAAATAAGACAAGCATCACTTTGCGCCTCACAGCTTAGTCCCACTTTAGTTCCCAACATGTCTTTCCTTTGGCAGCTGCAATGAGCCAACGTCGCATCTACTCTTTCACAGAAATAGTTTGTGTGGTCTACTATTTGAGAAGGACAGAAATGAAAGTTTGACGAGACGTGGCGCATGCATTTCTATGCTGCCAGAATCATTTACATATAGCACCTCTTGGCTCAGCATTAACATTTTCCTAAAAATAGTGCTACAAGTCCAAGATGAATATTTGTAAGGAAGTTCTTCATCTTAACAAAACATCAGGAAGAATAACAACTGCAAGCCAAGTTCCAGCTCTTTCTACCTGGAATCTCAGTGTGGCAGGACCGTCGCTCTGTTTGGCCTGGATTGACACCATCTGCCAGTCTATTTACTGTACAGTAATTGTTCAATTCTGTGAAAATCAGGATGGCTCGGAAAGCGGATAAAAGAAATCCTCAGTGAGATACTGAATTTAGACGCTAGTGGAGATGTGAAGACGTGAAGATGCAGCTTTTCTATAAACCGGTCTTAGTGGATTCACACATTACTTCATGGATTTCTACAGCTAATGCCGCTCGCTGCTTTAAGTAAAGCCACGTTTGGAGTTGTGCTGTTTCCATAAGCAGAAACATACATTCTCTACAGACTTTTCTGAGTTTTAAGTCTATGTGTCCTGCAGCAGTTCTGGATGCCAAAGATCAGATTGTTTTCGTAATTCTTCGTTCTTATTTCGCCTTTGAGCGAAAATTTCGCCCAGCGAAAAACTCAGAAATTCACCAGTATTTGCATACACA
>NC_050520.1:2507123-2509684 GCF_002922805.2 Oryzias melastigma
GAAAAACAAAAAGGAATGGCAGCAAAATCCCCTGCACTGTTCAAACATTTTCCAAAATCCACAAACCTAAATACACGAAGGGCATATCCAAAGATTTTTTTTATATTATTATGGGATGGCTTTAAGACCTATGGCTTTTGTAGCAAAGTTTGAAATTTGGCAAATAATTCCAGAATCTTTACATACATTCACACACGCTACAACAAAGTTTCCTTGACCTTTGAAAGAGAACACTATCATGAATAAAAAAAATAACCTTCTTGTAGAGATTACAATCATTGACTGTCTGTTGGAACTAAACACATCATCCCCTCCCCCTGGTGTTCCAAACAGGAAGTACCCACTGGTCCCAAAAAGTCAAAATCCCATAGACTTCTTTTGCTACCATTCAACACTGCACGGCTATCATTTAATTTCCTTTCTTACACAAATAAAAAAAATAAATAGAATGAGATAACAAAAATAGCAACATGTAAATTAGAAAATAAGACAGATGTGACCTTCAGAAAGTCCTTGCTGTGAATTTATTAATACTTATGTTTTATTAATTGTTTAAGTTTTTTAATGGTTCTTGATGGAAAAAAAGTACTAAATTACTACTGCGATTGATGGCTTCAACTGCATTTCCTTCCCTTTTTCATTGCACAACAGTGTGCACTCCAGGGTGTGACCGAACACTTTATAATGTCGGTCGTTTCCTTTTAACCCGAGACCTGACCCCTTAACTCTGCCGGCATGGCCTGGCTGTGTCTTGCAGCCACTCCAGTCAGTCATTATGGTCCCTCTGTGACCCACTCTGCTAAAGATACAACCCCAGTCCATGTTTTGGCATTTGACCTTCACCTTCAGGCTGTGTCAGCCTGCACTAAAACACTGAGGTGGCAGAAAGACAAGAGCTCAGGCAGTTTGAATTTCAAATAATAAAAAAAAAAGGAGATGACTCGGACGTACTGCCCATTTTCATATTAGTTTTTTACAATTTGGAGACGACTACAGATTAAACTCAACTCTCAGACTCAACTTCAGTGATATTAAATGAGTTTAAATTAAGACAGGAAAAAGAGCTTCTCTTTGGATTTATAGAACCATTTCTGGTGACACGATCACTTTATAATTTCTCTTGTAGCTTTAAACCCATAAAACTGGCTCAAAAGTTCACATCAGAAACTCTGTCATATAAATTGGGACCAAACTGGTGATGGATCAACCTTCTAATCAATTATGACAGTTAGCATTTTCAGCAAGCAAAAATATATATATATATATAGAGAGAGAGAGAGAGAGTATATATATATATAGATATATACCTATATCTATATATACTGTATATATACAGTATATATAGATATATACCTCTATCTATATAAATACAGTATATCTATATGTATATATATATAGAGAGTATATATATATATATATATACACAGTACATATGCACTGAAACGTGTGTGTGTATACGTATATTTGTATGTATTTATATATATATATATATATAGAACATATATATAATTACATACATATATACATATACATATATAAACCAGATTATATATATATATAATACATACATATATACGTATACACACACACACATGTTTCAGCGCATATGTATGTATATATATATATATATATATATATATATATATATATATATATATATATATAATGTGTAACGCCTGGTTTACTGGATGCGGAACAGAGGCTGCTTCCATTCGCCGCCCTTGTCAATCTATGGTGTGCTTCACACCAGATGCAGAGCGCCAAGGTCCTCCGCGGAAGGCTCACGACATGCAGCAGATCGTTTTATCGTCTGATCTATTAGCCGCCAGCAATCTGCGTCAATTCTGGCAGGAAGTTACATCAAGATGCATGAGAGAATCTGGTTTATTTTTAAAAATATAACCAATTTTTTACAATAAAACATTACAGACCGTCACGGGAAAATGTGCGTCTGGTGTGAATTGCAGCAGAGAGCGGATGCCGCGCGCACTCCGCTCTTAGGTTCTCCGCGGCGCTTCCGCGTCCAGCGTAAACCTGGTGTTAAGAGTGCACATTTCACATCACGTATGAATATGTTTGGACAGGATATCCGTCATTTACAGCAATCTTGCTGCATGCAGGTTATGAGCCGTGAACACCTTTTATTCCAGAACCAGACTAACAAAGTGGAGTGCTGTTGTCGTGTTCTGCTCCTTCCTGGCGCTTGAGCTCACCGTGGTCAGGTCGGCTCCTCTTCCTGCTGACAGGCCGTCACACTGAAACTCTTCTCACCATTGACCTGGCAGCACGTCTGCACAGGTTTCCACACCACTTCTCAGCGGGTTGTTTGCATCAATTCCAAACCCGGAGGTTTGGCATGCAGGTCTGCTGCTTCAAACAGCTGCTCCAGCTGGAGGTTTTCATGTCTAACAGCTTTCAGAAGTATTTTTTCTGATGAAAAGCATGTTTCTGCTGTTTTTAACATGTTCTGGTGGGATTTTTCTGATGACCGAAGACATAACACTTAAATTAACACTGGCTAAGCACCAAATTTGACCAAATTTACCGTTTGAGGAGTCAAA
>NC_050520.1:2510203-2514067 GCF_002922805.2 Oryzias melastigma
CTGAGATGAACCAAGATCTTCTGATACTAGCTAAACTAAACTGCTAAATGACAATCTGAATATATAAGTGTCCCCATTTGGGTTACATCAGTTTTTGTGATCTTGAAATCTGGTCTGTGTCTGGAAAATAATATTGTCGGTAGTGCCCGCGAGGATTTTGCGCTGCACGCGCCTGTGGTGCGTTCAGGGGCCTCGTAGATTTCCCTGTATCAGCTTCTCTCCGGCTCAACGGAGTCACGGAACTCCTTTACCCGTGCCAGACAAAACCGTGCCACAACTTTACCCAGACATTCATTTTCCACCAAAAATCAGACGATGAGACGCTTTCCACTGGCAAAATCTTCAAACCTGACACGCCGCTCCTCGGCACCTGTGTCCGTCACATAACGCAGAACCAGAGCGAGCTGCGAGCTATCCAATCAAAGCTCGTGAAAATGATGACGTTTCCGTGCGCCTGCTAGCTGGCCTTGGTGTCGCCTACTCCAAATCTGATTGGTTGAAGCAACAGTTTGGTCGACAATTATTTTATGCTACAGGGCCCGCAGAACTGATTGTGAAGGCCTCCGGGCAGATTTCTTTGACCCTAGCAACAAATGGTGCTGCAATGTGATTGGTTAATGCTTAAATAGGAAAATACACGTCTGGAAGCAGCGCAACCAGGGAGACAGCAATGAAAGGACGAAGACAGAGCATTTGGAATTATAGAATACGTATTCACGGAAATAAATAATAATTAATATCAGTCTGTGATTCAAAAATTTTTAGGCCAGCAGAGAAGGCCTTGCAGGCCCTGACGGCCCGCCACTGAATTAGTCTAGTCCTGTTAATGATCTTATTGGGGGATTTCATCCATGCTTTTCTAATGTTGTCATATACAGTCATTGGTTCAGATGCAATGTAAACAATTGTTTTTTTTGTTTTGTTTTTTAGTATTAGGCCTATGTGGGACATTCAAGCACACAAAAAAGAAGAAATTGTTCTTTAGTTTACATTGACATTCATTTATGAAGCCAGTGGAAATCCATTCATTCATAACTCATGTCAGGGTTGTATCCAGCTAACGTTATCACAATTAATAAACGAATGGGAACACTTAAAATGGATCAAAAGATTATCAAAGTGGGACATTAAGGTATTTCCAATGTGGACCTGGTTCTGGTCTAGAATCCACAAATCAGAAGAAAGATGATCTGTTCTCAAAAAATATTCAAAGTTTCTAGAAAAAATGCAGCATCCAAAACTTTCAAATTTCCTTTCATGTTGCAGTAACTTTAATATTTTTGCTGTAATCTTGTTGCTTCTTGTTCTTCTGTTGCTTCAGATGTTCATTTACATTTTCTTTCAAATACTTCTTGCAATGTTTTTATATACTTTGTTTCCCATTTCTTGAATTTGTGTTCTGGGGTTTGTGGTTCTACTGAGATGTTTGGAACGTACTGGCCCTTTTGGGCCACCGTAGAAAATGGATTTGTTGTTTTGACAGGAGGCTGAGGCCTCTAACTGGATGTCCTCAGGATTAAACAGCAGAATGAGGCTCAGTGGTTAAAAGGTGGGCTGGATATCCTGTCTTTTGGCAAGAATTATCAGACGTGATGAACGCGGGTGTGATAAGAGAAAGAGACGCACAGATTTTTTTTTTTTTTTTTTGGTGAAAAGCAGGGATTAACCTCCTTGGGCTGTAATTAGATAGAGGAGGCACTTCCACTCCACTACAATGGATTTGTGCAGCGGGCTCTCACATGCTGGTGCTCCATTTTCTGTGATTCATTTGTCTGCACTGAGACCGCGCCTCGGACAAAGAGTTCAAGAAGGCAAACAGGCCGCCTGCCAGAGAGTTCAAGATCTGGCACTAGCCTGTCATTAATCCACAGCCCAACAGAAGAAAACACACACAAACACTTGTAGCCATTTAACACTTCTGCAAATACAGACATTTTCTACTGACTGGATGCCTTATATTTCATTATTGATCTTTGAAAGTGGCGTAATTTTTTAAAAACTTACAGCCAGTGCTGAACTTTTTCTTGGCCGCACAGACCCGGAGTAACAGTTAAGTTTAGGATTAAATTTAGTAGTTAGAGTTTAATACAATAAATGGTGTTCTGAGTGCAGTTGTGTCTGAGGCTCACCACTCCCCCAGCGGACGGGTCAAATGTGGAGATTTAATTTCACACATCTCCTGTAGGTGTGTGACAACTAAGAGAACTTTAACTTCAAATATGTGCCACCAATAAAATGTAGCTTTTTGGATGCACTTAAATGTGCAACGTGAACATGAATTTCCATCAGTTTTTGTGCTGGTCGCACATAAATCAAATAACATCAGTCAATTTCTTTTTGGATCTTTAGCATCTAACATACTTATTCTTTCTGTTATCAGCAATAAACAGCCAGTACAGCAGTTTGTTCAGTCACATCCTCCGGACACCAAAACAGGTGGATTTTTGGTGATGGACCTGGGTACAGTCAAGCTGGAGCCTGACATCATCAGCCAGGAAGGAAAATTATACAACTTACCCAACCCTAAAGTGTTGAGAATTTTATTAAAGCTTAAATTGAGAAAAACCTTAAACTAAAAATAATATTTTTTATCTATATGGTACCTTTCTGGACACTCAAAAATGCCTCAGAAAAAAAGAGAATGAGAACAATAATAAGTAGACAATTAAAACAACAAGCTAAAAATCTTAAACTGTTTGGAATGCCAGTTAAAAGTGTTTTTTTTTGTTTTAATTAAAATGAAGGGACTTTTGGTTCCAGTGAAGGAGGTTTGGTTCTAAACTTTGAAGTTTGCAGCCAAGTCCTCTTGGATTTTAGTAGCACAGCTTGTGTCAAATTTGACAGAGATGATGAAGAGAATGAACAGGGACCTGAAAAGGGTCTGACCTTTTGAGGCTGACAAGGTCACACTCCTCTGGACCAGGATTGAAGAGAGATTTTGACCCTGAACACGTGAGAAGCCCAAATGGTTAATAATAAATAAAAAAACAAACAAACAACAAAATCAGGATGAGGGAGGTTAAATAATACATTGCAGAGCGTTAAGAAGAGAAGTGTGCCTCAAATTTGAAAAGGGTGATTGCCAGTTGTGTGGAGTTTTTTCAACCCATTACCATATATCTGGACTTTTTTAAAAAGGAGTTAATGGTCAAATGGTCATTCAAAGAACTGCAACATTTGTTTTTCTAAATTGGTTTCAATGTCGGGATTCGCTTTTTCAAGTACAATGATTGTTGTTGATCAATTTCCAGAGCTTGACCCATTTAAGGAAATGATTGATTTGTTCTCCCCATGACAGACTTTGTTTTAAAGTAACCTTTTGTAGAGAACTGGCCGATTTAAATAAATGACACTTGGTTTTAAAGGACAACTAGAAGCGTGTTAAACACACTCATCCCAGCTGACTCACATCTGAGCGAACAGGAAGTCCATTTTGAGTTCCATGACGTCTGCTACAACAAAAATAACACTTTATTTTTATAACTATAAAAGCAAGAAAGTGGCTAGAGCAAGTCAAATCTTTATCTTTGATAGAACTGTAGTTAAATATTAGGTTGGATTATTAGTAATAGTAGGCAATAAACAAAAATATTGTAAAAAAGGTTTAAATTTTACTAAAAAGGGAAAAAATTTTCAAGAAAATTGTAAAAAAAGTAAAATTCTACAATTTTACTAGAATAGTCGTAAATCTTTGATTCAAAAAGTTGTAATTTTACAAGTAAAAGTCATTGTTTGTTTAGTTTTTCAAAAATAAAATGTTACATTAAGCCTTTAAAATGTTTCAACAAAGACAATCGGACAATATTTTTAAAAATATTTCAACCTAAATGTAAAATTTTGACTATTTTTTTTTTTTATAGAAAA
>NC_050520.1:2514520-2537909 GCF_002922805.2 Oryzias melastigma
ACGATTTTACTAGAATAGTTGTAAATCTTTGATTCAAAAAGTTGTAATTAAACAATTAAAGTCATTGATTGTTTAGTTTTTCAAAAGTAAAATGTTACATTGAGCTTTTAAAATGTTTCAACAAAGACAATCGGACAATATTTGTTAAAAATATTTCACCCAATGTAAAATTTTGACTTTTTTATAATTTTACTGTTTTTTTCTCAAATGTTTTTTATATAAAACATGTAAGAACAAAATTTAAGTTTTTTTTTAGAATTTGTTCTTAGAATTTTGCAACTTTTTTCTTGTAAATGTTTTCTCAAAATTTTTCAATCTAAATCTAAAACTTTTATATTTTTTTTGGAAAATTTTTGACTTTTTATCATTAATGTTACAAGTTCATTCTTGTATTTTTCTTTTTTGGGGTGACGTGGATTTTTTTAAACTGTAGTAACGCTTTGTAAAATGTAATGACATTTTTCAAACAGTTTGCTTTCATAGCTTTGTGCAAAAAAAACATAACTAAAGTATCCTTATACACATGATTTTTATAGACTTTTTTGAAATGGAACATTAAATCAAATACTTTGTCACATGCTGCAGTTTTAAAGGAATCAGTAGTTTTGCATTCTTGTTTTTGACAAATTTTGTTAGTGCAGGAAAGTAAAAACAAATAGTGTAAAAGTTCAAAATAAATAGACTCTTATATCTAGTATTTGTTTTCTTTCCAGTTTATTTTACTCTTCTAGCTTTCCAAATTGTGGCAAAATGTCAGCGTTAGGACTTAAAGATTAAACTTCACTGGCAGTAATAAAAAGGCAGTCATTTAGGTTATTGACCCACAACTCCAACACGCTGGTGCTTCATTTCCTCTGTGATTTGTTAGTAATTTGTCTAGATTAGGCGCTCTGTTTGAGCAGAGCTGAAGGAAGCAAATTGATTAAATCGTGGAAACTTTAAGATTTGATAGTGATAGCTCATTGGAGCATCCATTAACCAAAATGTGCTTAAAAATTAATCTATAACTGCGTAAATTATTATGCAGATGACATCTTCCTTCAGAAGTGAGTTGAAAAACTCTAATTTCTCAAAAGAAGAATGAATGAGACACTAAATTCTAGTAGATTCTTGAAGAAATAGTTAAATTTTTCAAATGGACCCAAACGTGGCACAAAACTGCTGGGGTCAAAGTAGGAAACCAGTTGGCTGCAGCAAAAAGCAAAAGGCTGATCAAAAGCAGCATTTAAGTTGTCAGGCTTATTTACCAGCCAGAAAATCAAAGCAATGACGAAGTGAATCCGCACATCTCCTCAACACCAGCTGCTACAGTGAATCAGCATCACGGAGCATTCAAACCCTCGGTTGCATTGTGGATAAAAAGCCAATATGGAGGATTATTTGTTCAGCAAATGAGGCCAAATGAAAAAAAAAAACAGCTAATGTGTTGAAACAGGAAAGAAAAGGCAGGAGGAAAAATCTTTATGGCTGTAACAAGATACAAACAGGCCAATAATCTGCTTTTAACACGATGAGTGATCATGGCCTTTTGTCAGTGCGTTAGTGCTGCACAATCAATGGTGGTGATTTAGCCCCCCTGTGAGCTGCAGGACCCCCCTCCGCAGCACAGGCCTGGATCTTAATCTATCAGGCACATGTCTCGCACCACACTGCACTGGCCCGCCTGCAGGCCAGGGTGGTTGATCAAAAGCACTAACGGAAGGGTGGAGAGGGGTGGAAGAGGCACGGAGAAGGTGGATGGCGGTTTGAAGGCAGACGAGGAGACTTGACTCGTCCACGGCCCTGCTGTCAGGTAAATGCCATCTGGGTGCTTTACAGATGAGGCTGCAGCTGCTGGCATTTTTAACACAACCCGGCACTGCTTGTCCTTTTCTTTGCAGGCTTGCTTGTTTCGGAGTCGCTGCACTGAAAATGCCGTAACATTTGACATTATACAAATCAGAAATACCAACAACATTGCACAAATTCCTCGTCTTTGATTTTTGTGTTTTTTTCAGCTACTCGTGTTAGTACTGAAGTGTTTTGTTTTTTTTTACATTAAAGCTTGATCTTTCACTACAGAAAACACATTTGCTAGAAAGAAATAATTGATTTATATGTCCTTTGCCTGCGGTTGTTTATGGCCACGGTGGAGTTCCCCTGCAAAGCAAAACCATATTAGAAAACTACAAATGGAATCAAAGTCAGAGCACTTTGTCCAGCCATCAGTTTCAGACAGCATTGTTTTTCTGATATTTGTTAACAGACCAAACCAGAAGTACTACAGAGCGGTGTCTCCTCCAACTAAATATAAACTGGATTTCTAAAGACCGAGGGAACACCCTACTAGGGTTGGGCACTGATTGGGTTTTATACGGTTAACGTGCCGAAGCGGTTCTTTGGTTTCAGTTCCTAATCTGTGCCAGTTTTGGTACTTCAGTCATAAAAATAATGTCTAAATCTTGCCAAATTTACACATTTTCATTCCCAAGTCAAATATTGACGCATGGTTAAGGACTCTGTGTCAAAAATTAAAGTTTTGGCTGTCGTTTTTTGATGTGCTAGCTGTTCCTATTAACCTCCAAGCCGCAAACCGATGGCCCCTCCGCTCTTTCTCCGCACACCAGTGGTGTTTCGCTCTTTCCCCACAAACCGGCTGTGTGCACCTCTATTGCTGCAAACGTGGTGATGCATTGCTCTTTCTCCTCTTTCTCTGTCACCTCTGTACTGAAGAGAGAACAAGTGATTGAGATGTCCAGAGACAAAGGCCCGATCCGAATACTCCCCTTCTCCCTTAGCCCTCAGCCTTGATTTGGAGTGGCAGTTGAAGTCGAAGTCGTGTCCGGAATTATTATTTTTTTAAGTTTCACACTCCGAACAGAGGGGTCCAAAGTCCGCTATCGCGAGAGTAAACCGCGTTGCTCGAAGAAGCGCTTTTCTTCCCTTTGGTGCGCTCTGAACCACAGATGTTTACATTTAAATGTAAGTAATGACTTTATGTTGCAGCACGACCTTTTTAAAGCTATAAAAACCCTGTTGTTATGGATATTCAACCGCTTGCTAATGCTAGCGGACCGGCGATGTTGATGACGTCATTGAACGGAAGTCACGTCTGAAATATTAGACACTATTTTTTTCATTACCCTCCGTTTGGAGCAAGCACGGAGGGATAAACGAAGGGGAAGGGCTAAGGGGGAGGGAGAAGGGGAGTATTCGGATTGGGCCAAATAGACCTTCAATGAAACTTAGCACCAAAATGCGGCACCGTTTGCAGAAGCTTCTTTCTGTTTCGGTAAAACCGTGTAAATCATTATTGTTACTACTTGGAACTGAACTTCGGTGTCCAACCCTAAACCCTTTTTTTTAACATCATGTTTCAAACCACATTTATTTATTTTTGGTGTTTTTAATATATTCTAGAGGCATTTTTCTGCCAATGAAGGACATAAATAAATAATTAAGGTCAAAATTGTTTATCTGAGTATTTCTCTATTCAAATTGCTGTGAATCAGAAGCAGACAAACAAAAGCCTTTTAAAAAGATCTAATCTTATCTAAGGCTTGACCAGATATCACAGACACTTCAGCAGGTTCATTGTTTGTAATGTGTAAAAATGAATAAATATTCCCTGGCTTAACGTGAAATGAAGAAGCAGTCAACAAAAAATACCCGGACCTGCCCACTGTCTCTATAGATAAACCCTCACAACAAAAAACTGCAGGAAAATGAAATTCTATGTGACATTGACTTCTGTTACCTTTCCTGTACAGCCAATGCATATATTACTATAAGACCGCGAGAGAATGTGCTGGTGAGGGATGAATCGCTGGAATCAGAAAGGTAAAATGAAGGATGAGGAATTATCACAGCAGCAGAGCAGCAGGTCAGAGAACACCGTGCAACTGCAGGCTGTGTAGAGATTGATTTGACACTGTCCGGTACATGACAGCAGGCTGGAGGATGCGAGCCTGGATCACTAATAATGAAAAGTATCACCAAGAGGCTGAAATAATGAGACAGAACACCTGTGCTGTGCCTGAGTTTTAAATTCAGAGGGATCATACAGGATTTCCAGACTGACTAACCAACAGAACACTGTTATGGTTGAAAAACTGCATAGGAAGGTGGAGGAAAACAGTGTATCTGGTTTGGGACTATGGGATTCCCTTACTGCTCTTTGCAGATGATGTTGTCCCTTTGGCTTCATCAAACCAGCATCATTGGGGTGGTTTATGGGAAGATGTGAAGCAGCTGGGATGAGGGTCAACACTGCTAAATCTGAGGTCATGGTTCTTGACCCGAGAAAGATAGTTTGTACTCTGGATGGTTGGAGGACTTTAAAGTATGGGTCTTGTTCACGAGTGAAGGAAGATCAGGGCTTGTGATTGTCCGCAATCACCGCTGTGCTGGTTGATTGTGGAGAAGATAGAAATGAGCAAAGCTCTCAATTTACTGGTCGATCTCTGTGCAAATACTCATCAATGGTCATAAGATTTGGGTCATGACCGAAAGTTTAGGATACTGGACATTAGCAGGCAAAATGAGCTTCCTCCGTAGGCACTCCATTCGAGTTGAAGTGAGGGAGAGAGCTCGGCATAGAGCCGCTGCTACTCCACATTCAGAAAATCCATTTGAGGTGGCGTGGATGTCTCATCCAGATGCCTCCAAGACACCTCTCTGAGGTGGTGTCTACTGGGTGGGGACTCTGGAGATGAACCAGGACACGCTTCGTCTCTTGCTTGGCTTGAGAATGCTTCAGTCGCCCCAGAGGAGCTGGAGGAAGTGTGGGCATCTTTGCTTAGACGGCTGCCCCCACGACGCAAGCCTGAATGAGCAGAATGATAAACGGCAGATACTCGCATAGCACTTTTCCACCTTCCTCAAAGACCCAAAGTGCCTTACAGTCACCGACCCATTCACACATGATGGTGGTGCCGCTGTCGAACACTGGCGCCAACATAGGCAATGTGGGGTTCAGTGTCTTCCCCAAGCACACTTCGACACATGGGTGGGCAAGGCGGGAATCGAACCCGCAATCTTCCAATCAGGAATTGACCGCTCTACCACTGCGTTACAGCTGGTCCAAAAGAAGGTGAACGGATGGACACAGATCTGTAATTGATCACATGACTGGAAAATTGATTTGTTACTATCTTTCCATCAATTGTCTAAACCTCTTTGTCCATTTTGGGGTCGTGGGGCTGCTGGAACCTAACCCGGCAAGTTCTGGGTGAAGGCAGGGTACACCCTGGACAGGTCGCAGGCCTGTCGCAGGGCCACAATCGCACACCCATTCACATTTACTTTTATACAACTTAAAGTAACCAATTGCCCTATGAAGCATGTTTTTGGACGGTAGGAGGAGTCCCCGGAGAAAACCCACACATGCATGGGGAGAACATGCAGACCTCACAAAGAAAGGTCCCAGTTGGTGATTCCGTTTCAGGTCCCCCAGTTGGGACTTAAATCGGGGCCTTCTTGCTGCCATAAAAGAGTGCTAACCACCACATCACCATGCAGTGCTTATATTTCCAAAAACAAAATAATAATAAAACAAGATTAGACAATGGATATCACTAAGAATATACAGCGATGGATGGAAGTACAGGATGTGTCTGAAGGAGCCAGAAGGGAAAAGAGTGCAGAAAAAGTTGGACCCAGTGGGAAATGAAACACATGGAGTGCCAAACTGTCTGCAGCAAATTCCAGGAACACTAGAGTCCCTGTCCAGTGAAGCTCAGTCCCAGGAAGAGCCCAGACACTGAGTGGGAGCCTCAGGCTTCCAGGCGTTCCTCGAGAACCCCCATAGGACCTAAATAATGAAATGCAATCTCAAGCTTTTTTTTCTTTTTTCAATGTTTCCCTGTTCAAACTTCCCTTCACCAAGGAAAGATAGGTTTAAAGACAAAACTTAAATAAAGGGAGCCCTGAATTATTTGACTATAAAGGAACACATTTATGAGAAATCATGTATAATGACTGACCCAGTCCTACTCCAATCATTGTTTGATCTATTGATACAGCATTCCTAGTGGTCTTTTAATTACTATTATGCATGTTTTAGCCCGAAAAAGGTCATTTTTGAGGACATAGCAGAAGTTTATCAGAAATATACCTTTAAGAAGCAGGCTGGACGGTTGGCACGGAGCAACCCCACCCCCTCTTCCCATCATCCATTTGTTTACACGCTCTCCCGCTAGCTTACAGCCCCTCACACCCTCAACCAAACATTAGTGCTGCAACAAAAGTTGCGAGTGATATCAGTTATCCAGCTTTGATCCAGATTCCAGCTCAAAGGAGGAAAACAAAGACGTTCATGGATCTTTTTGTCTACATGTGGATGCTTCAGAATGGACTGGAGCAGAGTTGTGGCTCCACCCAGCTCATTTTCTACATCATGGGTGGCCAAAGTCAGTCCTGCCGGTTTTCCAGAAATCCTGCTGCTGATTATCTGGATCGGGTGTGTTTGGCCAATGAGGAGCTTCAATGGCAGGTAGGTTGGAAAAAACAAACAGCATTTGCTCCTGAGTAAAGAAATATTCTGAAATGCATTTTTTTAAGTTTGTAGATTTTACTCAAATAATAGAGAGCCTCGTGTGAGTGAATTTCTCTAACTGTTTTAGCTGTATAAAATGAGGTTTATCCGTCTGAATTGCAGCCCTGTGCCATCTTGATCAGCAGCCATTCTTTTTCTTGATGAATTTAGGCTTTACCCTGAGGCTTCGAAAATATTTGAACTCTTGTGTCCTACATACCTCTGTAGCAATTTTCTCTGAAGGCTATGAAGCTCATGAAAAATTGATTTTGAAAGCCTTGAAATACTTTTACCCAGCCTCCGAAAGTCTCTGCTCAAACAGAAGCAAAAATAACAATAGCTGTATTATTGAAACAGGAAATGCCTGACAGAAATCATCCTCTGCCTCAAGTAATATGAGTGACTTTCCCGGGAGATTTGGGAGAACTCTGAAAGTGCTCACAGCCGGGGCATCCTGATAAAATTGCCCTGTTTGCTCTTAATTCTGCAATATTCTCCTCAGTGTTATTGTCTGCCTCTGAAAATGAAGGTCAGACGGAGCTTGTTGATGTGGTGTTGAACGGCACATTTTCGTTAGAGATCAGGCTGCCTCAGTCTCTGAGACAAAAGCTGAAATTAAATTCATCTGGTTCATTTCAGCCTCTTAAATCTGCAGGAACCATCGTTTTATTTAGCGGGTTTGCTGTATTATGATGCTTTCCCTCATTTGTATTTCATTTTTGGTTTGTTTTTTCAAACCCACTCTGCATATTTTAAGGAAAGATGAGGGAGTCCAACAAAAAAAATTGTTTTTTCTTTGTCTAATAACAATAAACAAATCATGTGACTATTGGGATATATAAAAAAATAAAAATAAAAAAACGCCCCTCTCCCCCTCCGTAGGTGGTTTCTCCTCTTAGCTCGTGTCTTCCACCAGAGTCCTGGGAGCGTGAGGGTCCTGCAGTATCTTAGCTGTTCCTAGCACTGCACTTTTCTGGACTGAGATGTCTGAGATGTTTCCAGGATCTGCTATTGCCACTCCTCCAGTTTGGAGGTTACAGCCCCGAGAGCTCCAATTACCACGGGCACCACTGTCACTTTCATATATTCATCTAATTTTATATACTTAATATTGAAATAATTGACTGAGCTCCATCCATTGCCTATAGTTTCAAAACAAAATCGAACACCAGGAGAGAATAATCAACAGGAAAAAAGAGCAGAATTTTCAAAGCAGGCTTTAGGAAACCAAATATCAAATATTTAAGAAACTATAATTAAACTGACCAAATGTCTCCTACCCTTTTGTAGTCATTTATGGCTGAGATTTTACTTTAACTGGGATGTTTTGCTAAAAACAACATTTGGCGACAGGATCCAGAAAAGGTTTTAGCAACAGAAAATATCAGTCGTCAAGTGATAAACGTCGCTTCTCACACTGTTTTCCTGACTATCTACATGTCATAAAACCTTAGCCACCATCTCCTCAGTAACCGTCATGCAGCACGTCTCAGCCGACCCAAAGTAGCAGTAAAAAGTGTTGAACCTGACGTTGATACAGGCCTTCAAAACTGGACAACGAAGAAATATAAGTTTGAATAAGTGAACTATTCTGACAAGGATTGCAAAGTCCATTCCATTATTCTTTCTCTTTAATCTTTAGTTTCGTGTTTTGTTTTGTTTATTACAAGCTTTGGTCCAGAACAAAATTGACTGGTTGACTACAATCTAAATACAGATCAAATGCGAAGTTCAGGACTCTATCAGGACCAAACCAAACAGATTTGGTCGAGACGAAGGAACTTTTCAAGTCTGAAAACACCCTAAAAGATGCAGTTCCTGGAATCTATGATGGTATCTAGTTATATGTTTTCTTTAGTTTGTTGGAAAAATAGAAACAAACACTTTTGTTCTAACAGTTTGCTTGGGTCTGATGAAGAATGCTTTATGCTTTTTAACGGTTTTATGTAGTTCTAAAAAAAAAACCTGCTGCTCTAATCTTATTTTGTCTGTATTTGTTGATAAAGTAGATTTGAGCTTCATACTTCATAATTAGTTGGTTTAAAGAGGCAATCCTTATAACACATTTTAAGAAGAATTTTGTCCAAAAGGTTAATGTGTGTTGTTTCAATCTTTCTTTTAAGATCCATTTGTCTCCACATAATGGAACACAGAAATGTAACTGGTACACATGTAAGATGTAACTATTATAGGATTTAACAGTACATGGTTTAGCACTCTATATTATTTTGTATTTATAAATGTATATATTTATGCAACATTCATAAGTAATTGACTCAGCTATAATGTGTTTACCAGAACTCATGTGATTCAGCTAAAAGAAAGAGTAGTAAGCCACTGTTCCATTCTGCAACGGCTAAAATGTCAATGGCTAATTACTAATGGTTGCCTTAGTGCTGTTTCTTAGCTCTGGACTAATTGGCTATTTGGACTGAGAGAAAGGGCAGCGCCTCAAGGCCAGTTACCCGTAGAAACCCGGGAATGGACAAACTGATTTTTGAGAGGAAGACAGAGGAGGATTAATCAGTCAGGTCTGCGCCGACAACCAGGTAATGGGTTTGGAGACTTCTCTTATGTACATCTTTCAAGGTTAGCAGGCAGACCTCATCTAGAAACGCCTGAGCCGTTAATGGAGGGGGGTCCTGGATTGAAACTGATGGTGGTGTGGTGGTAAAGGCGAAACACCAAGCAAGTGTTTTAAAGATGAACAGAACCACCTTGATGAATTCATGAAAAATCTAGGTCAGAGGAGAGGAATATTTTCCATTTTTCAGACTAAAACAAGACTGTTAACTTTAAAGTATCAAACGGTCATGAAGTCTGCTTTAGTCCTTCAGCAGCTCCTGCAATGACATTCTGTTTTTTCTGAGTTGTCCTTTATTTCTCAGATAAGCACGGCAGTTTTTGAATGTGATACATATTCGTTTTGACAGAGAGCTGAACATGATAATAATCACTTCCTGCTCAGCGAGAAAGATTATACTACGAGTCTGATAAGTAGCGAATGCCTGCCAGCCAGATTCAAGTCTCTGTGCTGACATAAAATACACACAACCAGCAAGTCGAAGTCAAACTTTCACCTCTCATATTTTCTCAGTGGTTGTGCAAAAATGGTCCAACAAGTTCTGAATTAGCAAAGATGCTTCCTTATTAATATTGACTGGTTTTATAGGAAAGTGTTGCGCTAACCTCCCAACTATTAGCCTTAGTCACATGCGCTCAAACGGGGGGTTGACCCATGCAACTGCTGCAGGTTTTGGGGTTGTCCAGGTCCGTGGAGTAGCTACAACCTAAGGCAGGGGTCTGCAACCTGGGGCCCCAGAGCCACGTGGGGCTCTTTCTCCCTTCCATTGTGGCTCTCTGGTTAAAGAAAAATACATGTTTTTGTTTTTAAAAACAAACGGTACTGAGCTAAAATATTTTAGACATCACATTTTTGTGCTTTGAACTACGGAAAATTTATTGGAAGACAGAAAGCACAATCAGAATTATTTTGAACAATATTTAAGTGCACTTTATGGGTTGAGAAAAACAGTAAGAGTCACAGTTGGCTCCATTTTTTTAGGTTGGATTCATGTATTTTTGGCAGAGATCTACCACAAATGGTAAAATAAACTTCTTTTTTTTTATCACTGCTGATATTACACATTGGCAGCAATGATCTTACACAAGGTTTTTTTTTATTTTGAAAGGACATTAAGGGAACCTCTGTAAAAAGTTATAAACTGTTTCAAATATTGAAAACAGGGGTATTTTCTCTTTATATTTATATTTTCATCATACGAAGTAGTTCATTTTTGTTTATCAGATGAATACAAATCCGTGTCTGATTTTTCTAAAGGATGAAGTGAGGTTTTGTGGCTCTTGCTGGTTTTTGGTACGTGAAAATTTGACATGAGTGGCTCTACAAGTGTTGAAGGTTACAGACCCCTGACCTACGGGGAGCACAGGTGTGTCTTATGCCTGGCTCACACCAGACTGTCCTCTCAAGGAACATCAGGAAAATGGAACATACTGTCTTGTGTGACATAACATTGTCATGAAGTATTCTGTAAGGATGATGTAAGTTACATGCACTTATGACGGGGATGCTGTTGTTCTCCACACTCCAGCCATTAGTAAGGTGATGGTATGGCCCCTTACTGACCACACAAAAATGCTGCATGCGTGTGGTTGTATGTGATACCAAAGAGCTTACAAGACGGCTATAGGAAGTCCACACAAACTACTCTGTCTCATTTCCTCATATCTCTGACAGTTAGGCTGCATGTAAGGAGTGCGAACTTATCCCGCAAACAGTCCAAACGGGCTCTTTGAATGTGTTCACAATAGAGCTGTGACAAACGATTATTTTAAAAGTCAATCACCGATTATTTTTTCTGATTAATTGACTAATCGGGTAATTCGCAAACTGGACGTAAAGCACACATCTTAACAATCATTACCTTTAAACTAACTAAAAACTAGATATATAGCATTACCTGTGATAATGCTAGTGTGAATGCTGTAAGCTGAATTTGGCAGCTGAAGATGCTGAAATTGATAGCTAAAAAGAGTGAAGCTGATAGATAAAAAAGTTGAAGTTAATAGCT
This sequence comes from Oryzias melastigma, assembly GCF_002922805.2. NCBI lineage: Eukaryota > Metazoa > Chordata > Actinopteri > Beloniformes > Adrianichthyidae > Oryzias > Oryzias melastigma. Next base: position 2,525,627 of record NC_050520.1, read on the forward strand.
GAAAACGCTGAAACTAATAACCAGCTAAAATATTAGCTAAATGCAAAAATAGCCTAAAAAAAACTTGGGTTAGCCAAAACAGATAGCATGTAGCTGAAAAAATAGATAAGCTTCAAAATTGAAAAAAAAAAAAAAAAAATATGTAAAAAGAGCCTAAATTAGCCAAAGCAGCTAGTATGGAGCTGACATTTCAGCTAAACTCCAAAATAATCTAAAACACCTTAAAAAATGCCAAAATAGTCCAAAAACCTAGCAGAATGCTATTATAACGTTCAACTTTACTACACTGACTCCGTATAATATGAAGTAACGACTAATCGACTATTAAATTAGTCTTCGACTAATTTAGTCGTCGATTAGTCGTCGATTGGTCGACTAATTTTGGCAGCCCTAGGTAAGAACAACAGCAGTCATCATGACTTTGATATTTTTCATCCGTCTGCCCCGTACAGGTTTGCTCATTTTTCACTCGCAGACAGCCCGTATCCACCACCAATAAGGACAGTTATGACTTCAGGCTGATGACGGATACAAATATGTTTCCTTGCTATTATTTAAGAGACTTCAATAATTTATAGTTTGTCTACCAATCTGACAGCAACAAGTTCTTCAACTGGACTCCCATTTGTCCATCCCTTTCTATTACCGTCTCCATTATCCTCAAGGTTGTGGCGAGGATGGGGAGTTCGGAGGACGGTGGCAGCTGGAATCCGTCTTAGCTGTCATCAAGACAGACCCATGGTAGACTCTAGAATGGTAGCTGGCCCATTATAGGTCATTGCTCTTGTGTTCTTCATTTCATCCAGGGTCAAAGCATGTGTTCCAGGCAAGAAAAAGCATACATCCCGGACAAACCCCCAGTAAATCAGAGCCTCACAGAGACAAAAAAAAAAAAAGCTGCACTGAAGTGATTCTTTCACAGCCTCACAAAACTATCACCCCACGTCCTCACACAGTCATGACGAAGACTCAGTAACAGAGTTTTAGAGTTTAGCCAAAGCGCTCCAGCACTCCCTGACTCTCAGAACGAGAAGGGCTGTAGGTCACATGCCTGGAGACATTAATGGCTGGGCAAACACTCATGATTTGAAGTTTGTTCCTTGATTAGATGTGACCTCTCTTGGAAGACCAAACACTGCCAAGCTGTGGTCCCCAACCTTCTTTGGTCCAGGGACCGGTTTAATGTCAAACAATGTTTTCACGGACCAGTCTGTGCAAGGAAGAAATGGTCAGCCAATATCTTTGGCTTCCGGTTATCCTTAAGTTTTGAGGGTAAAGTTCCTCTTCATCCTCTAAAAAAATATTGGTTTCAAACTGTATTTATGCTCTAGATTTCATGTAGAAAGCATTAAAATGTGATGGAGATTTGCTTTGACCCCTAACTGTCAAAGTGGAAGAGGAAAAGATCGGACAATGACTTCAGCCTTGTACGGCTTTTTAGAGGGTTCCAGCGGGGTCTTAAAAAGTCCTCAAGCATTGAATTCACAAATTTTGTCAATAATTCCTTAAAAAGTCTTGAGTTTTTCTATCTGAGCCATAAAATTGTACTGCTTGAAACTTTTCTGTCTCATATTTCAAAAATTAAAATTTTTCATCTACGATTATTCTAACTAAGCGATCTAAGCAAACATGGGGAGATCCAGTTGCTATGCACCAAAACACTAAATGCCAACCGCCGGTTTGAAGAAGAAAATGTCAAAGAAGAGCTCCAAAAGATCATGGCACAGACCACAAACATGATAAGAAGCAACAGTTTTGATCAGAAACTGGGAATAAAAGAATAAAATAGGAAATAAACTGAAATCGGTCTTAACTTTTGAGATGTATGGCCTTAAAAAGTCTTAAATTTAACTTGCAGAATCTTGTAGGAACCCTGTTTAAGGTGCAATGGGTAAAAAAAACAACAACAAAAAAGAAGGTCACCAAAATTGTTTTTATTGAGTTGCCCTTTACTACTCAAATCTACCATTTTAGTAACTGCATTAGCAGCATCTTTGTAACATTGGACAGCCAGTTACTAGATTATGGTGTGTGGGAACAACTGTTCTGAGGAAAAACTCCTGGTTTTATCTGTTAAATGCAGATTTCTTTTTTCTTCTGTTTCCTCACTGACTCTGTTCTGCTAAAGGAAACTCTCTGAATATGTTTATTTGTTGTTAAATTTGTTTGCTTGGGGGTTTAAATTTAGTGGCTGGATTTTTGACACGGGATCGAGCGACTTGACATGCGTCAAGAGTAAGTCGGACACGGTGGAGAGAATCCAGTACTTTCCAAAAAACAAACGTCCTTCAGAATCAGGTTATAAATAAAACAGGAAAAATATAGGTCGTGTTTTTTTCCCTCTGCGGCTCGGTACCGGTCCGTGGACCAGGGGTTGGAAACCATTGCTGTAAAAACTGTCACCAAGGCTTCGGTAATAATGGAGGCTGTGATCTTCCTTCAAAGAAGAGCTTCTGGTCCGAGTGCCTCGTCTTCTGTCCACAAACCCCCACACTGATACACAGGGGGATTTGAACCGCCCACATGCATGAACACAACAGAACGGTGGGTGATCATAAAAGAGATGCTTCTCAGTGAGTTTCCTGGAACTTTGATAGGATCCAGGTGGCAGGTGATGGCGCCTGATTGGTCAGCTTGTCTTCACTCAGATCATCAAAGTCTGAATTCCTACTACTCTCTATAAAGCGCATTCACCGATTTCTATTGCTGTCCGAATCTACAATTCAAAAACAGAGTGCCCTAGAAATTTCCCAGGAGTTTTTTGGAAAAACTAGTGGGCATCGATGCTTTCTGCATTAATCAATAAAGACCACAATGCATTGCAGCTGAACAATTTTTGCGAAAAAAAGTGTTAAAATTAATTTTTTCAATAAATTGTCCACATTTTCATCATCAGAACACAGTGGAGTCACAAATACACATCATGAAATGTTCGTATTGATTAGATTTTCATATCATAAAACTGGTGACTATTAGACGATTAAAAAAAAGAAAGAAAGGAAAAGTAGTGAGCATGGTGTCCTAATTGCTTTAAAAATAAAAAAAATAAAAACAATCCACAGACAAAATATATAGTTTTTTTTTAGTAGTTATGGATTAGGGTGGGAATTCAGACATAGAGATGCAGAGGAGTAACAGAACAATTATCATGTTCCTGTTAAACTATTTAAAAGTAAAAAAATCCTATCTATCTATCTATCTATCTATCTATCTATCTATCTATCTATCTATCTATCTATCTATCTATCTATCTATCTATCTAAATTTTGCATTTTTTTCAATAAAACAAATACTCATTTTTAAAAATTCATAATATTAAATGATTCACTATAAAGTTCTGAAAATTAGCTTTCGGGCCAAAAAGTGTTTTTGAGTTTTCATGGAGGCGGACATTTGGAAATGAGCAAGAAACGTCCTTCCACTGCCTCTAGTGGAGTGAAGATGAACAGCAGGGGACAAAATATGGACCTAGTTAAATACAAAGGTTTTTTTAAATTTTTTTTTATAAAACTTTGGATTATGTTATGGGATGAGGGTCTCTGAAATGGGTGTATCAAATATGATACAAATGGTTGTATAGCGTTAATGTGTATTATTTTTAGTTTTTTTTGGTCTTATATTTGCTGGTCCTTCTCACCAGGTCATCACTGTAAATGAGAATTTGCTCTGAATTGATCCTCAAAATAAAGGTTAAATGTAAAATAAATAATCTTTTGATCTATTGACAAAGCATTCCCGGTGGTTTTTTCATTACCTTTATATCGTATTTTCTGTCACAAATAAGCTCTTTTATTAAACAGCATCGTTCCTTATTCACAACTATTTTAAAAAAAAATAATCATCAAAAATGCAATTTTTATGTTAATTTTAGGGCTGTGAACATTAGCGTGTTAATGCACATGATTTATCAAAAATAATTAACAAGTTAATATGTATTAACTCAAATGAATCGGAGAAACAGTCCTTATTAACTCAGCTTCAGGCTTCCATGGTATAAGTTAAAACATTTCGTTGGGTCACTTACAAAAGAAATAAATATTCAATCGGTTTTTAGTTCTTTATTCTGGCTATTTTTATTGTTTAGATCAGTTTTCCACAAAAGGCGGACTATTTGATCCATGGTCCGGAGCCATATTCTACAAACACATTTTACCAGGTAAAACATTGTGATTAATCGTGATTAATCCCAACACAAAAGTGCGATTAATCAGATTTTTTTGTAATTGATTGACAGCAGTAATTTAAAATAAAATGCTCTAAATGTAGAGTTTTGTGTGCGATTTCAAATTGTGATGATTCACAGATAATGAGCGGTCGGAAACAATTGAGACAAAAATAAAAAGTTATAGCGATTAATCGCGATTATTTTTTTCCAGTTTGTGATTAATTAGTTAATTTTTTTTTAATCGATTCCCGGCCCTCGTTAGTTTTCTTTATACATCCATCATCAGAAATATGTCACTAGAACACCAATTTTCATTAGAGTTGGTCTTTAAACATACCCAAATCTCAGCCGCTCTTCTGAATGACATATTACCTACAAGCCGAGGACAAAAACTCGCCCCACGGATACAGAAATCACAGCTCTGTGATGTTTAGACTTTTCTCTGCATCTATTAAAACATTTGATACAATCCATCTCATGACATCTTTAAATAACTTTTTTCCTTTGGTTTGAAAAATCAAACATAATTTTTTATTCATGATTTTTTTCTTCTCACTCCTAAACTGAAACAGTAGACTTGTTTTATTCTTTCTAAGTGCAGCCTTCCAACGGGGAGCAGTCAGCATGCAGTGCAGGCTCTGCATCTGCACTGAGGGCACAGAGCACAGAGACAGTTCTATTTTGAGGCACATCCACTCTGCACTCTCGGGGGATTTACAAGTTTTATCCTGGTGCAACAGAATGTCAACACAAAAACAGGGAAGAAGTGAGCATTCCTCTTTGCATGAATGCCGCGCAAATAAAGTGGGCAATTCGGCTCCTGTATGACCAACTGCATATGTTCAAAATAAACCCGTTACATGCAATTTGATGAAACAAGATTGAGAATAGAAACAGACGGAAATGTTTGAAGGTATGACACACAGTACTGCCCTTTCAGATGATGTAAAATCGGTTAAAATGAAGAAAAAAACACTAATATTTAACACTGAACCCCTTAAAACTGTTATTCTGAGTATTATAAAAGAGAAAGTAAAGTTTTTCTTTTTCTTAAAATATATTTTTATCTTTGAGTAAAATAAAACTTCTTAGTTTTTAATTTTTTTACACTTAAAAACTGAAGAAACTCCTCCTTCTTTATTTTCTTCTCCACTGATAAAAATTGTCTTGAGATTACAAGGCAAGAAACCATAAATAATCTTTATGTTTAAGGACAGTGACATCTGAAAACCTCCACATTTTCAGCTCTTTCACAAATAATGATCATTGACACTTGTGGAAGAAAAAAAAGTATGTAAACTTGTTAGAATTACTTGAATTTCTACATGAATTGGACAGAAAAGGTGTTCTGGAGTTTCTTTAAGAGTCCCAACAATAGAAAAAACATTTGTTTTCATTGGTTTATTCCTCACAATATGGAAAAGTTGACGTCACAGATTGGACAAAGTAAGTGAACCTGCAGGCTAATAATGGCTGATCCTACTTTGGCCACAATAACAGGAACTGTTTCCTGTAGCTCTGAATCAGAACGGATCAATGAACCATTAGACTATTTCTCTTTAATTCAGGAATATTCTGGAGATCTGGTAGAGGTCTCTAACCGGATATTCTAGAAAAGTATTTCGTTCGGCTGAAGCCATTCCATTGTTGAGTCATTCTACCTCTTTTAAACTTTAGTTGGCAGCCACTAAATATCTAAATCAAACCTCGAGGATCAACATCCTGCTGGTTTTTAGGAAGTCCTACCTCATCTGGTGCTGATTACCTGGATCAGGACACTGGCCTTCAAGCCTGGAGTTTGAGACCTTTGGTCCCACTTTTTTTTCCATGAAACATCTTGTTAAACTTTGGAATTATTTTTCTGTCGATATCAAACCATCATGCCTCCTTCGCCATGTTTCACAGTTGGGATGAGGTTTCATGTGTACAGAAGCTGAAAGCTTCATGATGACAAGATCTATGAAGATGAGAAAATGATAAAGTTTCCTTGAGAAAACAAACATCGTTTTCTTGTTATAACAAGATAGTGGATCTCATTTTAACGAGACAACGATAAAGACAAAGAAAAAAAATAAAGTAGGGGAGGCTGGGTTCAGCTACCGTTTTTTAAAGTCATTTGAAGACTATTTTGAGTGAGGCATAGGTCACATGACACAGATCTTCTTTAGGAAAACAGATTTAGTATCAGGTTGAATACATCTGGCTTGAATTAACTAATTAGTGTACGGGTTCAATTACTTTTTCCACTCTGGACCCTCTGTGTTCAATAAACACATGAAAACATTCAATGTCTGCGGTGTCATTTTGAGAAGACTATTTTTTCAATTGTTGTGAACAAAATAAACTCTAGGACACATTTCAGTTCAATTTATGGAGAAATCCAAATAATTTCAGGGATTCATACACTTATTCATGCAGCTGTATTTGACCATTTTATTACAATGTTCATACATGCAAAAAAAATATGTTAACAGTTGTTAGGAAATGAATGGAATCAAACATTTGGGGATGATCTTTTGTGTTTGCAGTTTTAATGACCATTTTATCTTCCTCGTAAACGACGGAGCACAATTACTCTTTCACAACATCGTTCTGTTGTGAGTTGATGCTTTATTAACAAACTGAACTGCATTATAATGGAATAAACTGTTCTGTTTGAGAGATATTTATGCAAAAACAAAAAAAAAATGAGTATTTGAAGATAAAATAGATTTAAACTTTATTTAAAATAATAGCTTCTGTCTGAACCAGTTTAATGTCAAGTGTAACGAATATTTCCATTTCATTTCTGCTGGTTTGCATCCAAATTAATTTGATTGAATGTTTGGTCAAATGTAAGCATGAATTGATGAATTTCCTTCCAACTGAATTTAGGATTTCAGTCTAAAGTCAGAACATGGTGAAAAACAAGACCTAAAAAAAAAGACACAAAAAACAAGATTACATGAAATTTTGGCCATAAAAAAATAAACAAATAAAAAAAATCACATCATAAGATACTTCATGAGATATTTTCAGTATTCCACTGCGGTTACGATACGGTGTGTTTTATTACTATTCCCAGTTGGTTGACTGACGAATGTGGATTGTTCAGCGTGAAAATAATGCGATGAAGTTTGCAATTCAATACAGCATTAACACTCTTTCAAGCTCCAACGTGACCGCAGTCATATTGGTTGTCTCACATCCCTGGGATGGAGATGGCAGCTCATGCTACACAGCGCGGCGCCAGGACAAACGGCAGCGCCGGGTGGAGAAGTCAGTGAGACCCGAGAGCTCAGCGCTTTGAGCGGCTGAGCAGAACCCGAGCCGTGGAATCTGGTGGAGACTTGCTCTGGAAGAGTGACAACGGATCAATGGCTGTGATTAATTAACTTCTAATGAGTTCATCTGAGCGTTGAGAGACCCAGAAAGTTGGACACGTCCCGTTTTCTTGTTCTCTGTGACATTTCCTATCGACTACGTCTTTCCTCTCTAATTTAGTGATTGTTTTACTTTTTAAAGCAAATGCCTGATTTTCTATAGTGAATAATATGTAAGGGATACGGCCGAATGAGGAGTCCATCATCAGAAATGAATGGACCATGTGGAGGACGGTTGCTTCTGCAAAGTCCATTCATTTCTGATGATGGACATCTCGTCGTTATCCCACTGATATCACAGTAATTTATTAAAGAAATACGTAGTAACCAATTATTAGTACTTTTTTTTAACTTTTAAATATTTTTTTCACCAGAAGTGTCCTATTTAGTTCGTACGACCTCGCTCTGCTCTGGTGGAGGAAATTGATAAATGCTAAAACTCATTTTATCCAAATTATGAACTGCTGTACTTAATAGAAATATATATTTATATTTTAAACTTCCACTATTTTACCAGTTTTTATAAATGGCCGTTTTGTACACTTTTGACTTTTATGGATTATAGATAATATACTTGATATTTTGTTTTGACATCGAGTCACAGCAAAAACATCTTTGTAGAGGTGCTAACTCTGGCACTGCACTTTCAATATCCTATGTTGTTTTATTTTCTCCTTATGTCTTGTGTTCTTAAGTGTATGTTGTTTGCTGGAACTTGTACACAGTTATGTGTGTGAATGTAGTCATGCAGCCACTGGAACTGTGAATCCAAGACAATAAAGTATATTTGATTTGATTTGTCATGTAAAGTGATCCAAAGCTTCATTTCAGAGGACACTTCACAACATCGCGCTTGTTTTTGTCCAGATGATGAAGTAAAAGTTTATTATTTGTATGAACACACTAACATTTTCTTTCTTTAATATGTTCTAAAACTATTTACATACGTTTTCACTCTGTACCAACCACTAACATGAGTAAAAACAGACAACACACTATTTAAGATTAAAGACAACATTACTGTTGAGGGTAAAATTTCAGAGATCCTGACATGTCCATTATAGACTATAGAAGAACCATAGAAAACTATAGAAAAACGCATGTCCACCTAAACTACACTACTAGAAGTATTGGCTCATCCATCCAAATGATCAGAATCAGGTATCCTAATCGTGTCCTGGCCACAGGTGTATCACATTAAGCATGCAGACTGTTTTTACAAACATTTTCAAAAGAATCGTCCACTCTTAGGATGCCATATGTTCAACAAATCCAGTCATGAAATGTCCTAAATATTCCACAGTCGAGTGTCAACTCTATCAGAACAAAATGGAAGAGTTTTGGAACAAGAGCAACTCAGCCACCAAGTGCACAAACCAAGGTCCATAAAGACATGGAGGACTGGTGTGGATGAACTGGACTGACCTGAACCCCATAGAACAACTTTGAGACTACGAGCCAGACCTTCTCCACCAGCATCAGTGTTTGACCTGACCAATGGTCCAGAATTCCTAGAAACATTCCTCAACCTTGTGGTTCCCAGAAGAGAAGAAGCTGGAATAGCTGCTAAAGGTGGAGCCAGATCTCTATGGTTAGGGATGGCATGGCACTTCAGGTCATATGTGAGTCAAGACAGGTGACAGGAGACTTTTGGTAACAAAGTGTGCATTCCAAGAATCTGGTGTTCCGGTTACCAAATGGCGCTTGGACATAGAGTGTCCATGCTATCTGGAACTTCTTTTTGGGGTGTCTATTCTTACTTTTCAGTGGAAAAGCCAATCAGAATCGAGTATTCACCCAGACCAGAGGTCTGCAACCTTTAACGGCAAAAGAGCCATTTGGTCCGGTTTCTTACAGACCAAAACCAAGCAAGAGCCACGAAATCCAACTAAATCGTTTAGAAAATATACTTTATTTTTATGTGGCCATTTAGCTATTCCTTTAGAAAATGTATCTTTAAAATATTTAAAATAATTAAATAAAAAAATATATATATATTTTACTATAAATAACAATTTCAACGTCTTTACCTTTGACAACAGCAAATGCAATTTAATTTCAAAATAAAATACCCCCCGTGTTGAATAAAATCCTCCTGCAGCAGATTTTGAATTCAAAATTCAAGAAAACCAAGACGAACATGACACTTTCATTCATTATGACAACAACTAGATGCTTAGGGTGCAGCATGTATTAGAATGTGCTAAACTCAACTAAATCAATATATACATTCAAATTGTTCGCACCATTTTTTCTAAAGCCAAAGAGCCGGAATGAATGGGTAAAAGAGCCACATGTGGCTCCGGAGCCTCAGGTTCCAGACCCCTGACCCAGATCATGATATAATGATCAAACAGACCAACAGAGTGATCAGAGTTCCATGCATCCCTGGAACTCATTCTCTGAATTCTTCATCACTAGTGTCAGGACCGAGCGCCGAGGAGCCTCTCTTATCCTGCCGTATTCAGAGGGCCCAGCCTAACGGGACAGCACCACACGTTCCCTCATGTGATTACCCAGCAGTTATTACAATACCTCACAAAGTGAGAGTGAAAGCCAGTAGTGGAGAAAGCAATGGAGATGAATGGGAGCGTGAATGGGGAAGTGGATCGGGGAGGTGAGCTGCCCCGTGTTGCTTTGTGTTACACTTTTTCTCCCCATTTTTCAACTCAAAGGACCGAGCGCGGTTATTTGTCTCAGGCTGAAATTAGTAATCACACTGCCATCCATCATTGGCTGACCTGCTATTGATCCCACGTTCACCCTCTCTTTTCAACTAAATTATATTATAAAAAAAAAGAATAACAAATGTCTGGCCTGTCTGAGGGCGCACACATTCACCTGCTTCAGCGGGAAGAAAAACAGGCTTTTCTGTGGAGCTTTGGAGCCACACGTCAAGCAGTCCCATTCAGACAGATTAGCATTGTTGTTTTCAAGGTGAGGAGCATGGCAGTTTAAATCAGCGTGCGCTCTGAGGCAGTCACTTTCAGCAAGCTCTGCTTGTTGTTCACCTGTGGCACCGCATGGAAAAAATGCTGTTTCCTTGTCCTGAGCAATCTATGGAGCGGTACATGCTGATACAGGCGTTGACTCGTAAATATTTCTGCTGCATTCAGAGTCCAAATATAAACTTCAATTTAAACTGCATCTATCAAAACGCGGAGGGGAGCGCCAAAACGAGGTCAAGAGCAGTTTTTTTAGAGCCGTTTTCCATGACACACACAGCCACAAAGCCACAGTTAGCCTGCTATTGAATATTGATTTCCTGTAGCGACCAAAACACAGAGGTCGCTTGTCACCGGATGACCTGCTGGATCCCTCATTGGCATGACCACAACCGAAAATTAGCCTGTTCTGAACGTGAAATCAGTGAACAAAAGGCTCCACAGGCAGGTCAGTTAAGGTTTATTCATGCATTATACCGAGTAGAATAAAGGAAATGGAAATGTGACTGAAAAAGCACATCAAAGTGCTAATTATTACATTACAGCGTTCTAATTGCAGAACAAGAGGCTGTGGGAACTAATGGCTGGTTGCAGTTTCATGGATCTGAAAGCAGCAGAGGAGAGAAACACATTAACACTGGAGAGAAAAGTAACATGAGAGAGGCTGCAAACGAAGAGGTCACACAAACACACACGTGCATGTTTTGTGTTTGGCATACAAGTGGAAGACATGGTTTTAGATGTCTAATTAATGGTACATATCGTACAGAAAAGACTATTGTTTGTCTTTTTACTTCACCCTCACATCTCAGGCTGTGATGGACACAAAATCCTCTTTCAAAATAACAAAAACAGGATCTGTGGTGCTTTGAATCTTGTTGATGAGCTGCAGAGTCACGCTGACATGGTCACGTCTTTCATTTCCTCGTCCGACCTGGAATCTGGCTCCAAACTATACGGCTGAATAGCTTCACTACTGCTCACCATTTTTGTTACACTGGTAATGTTAGTTGGAGGTTGTGAGGGGCTGTAAGCTAGTGAGAGGTCAATTCCTAGTGAACTACTGCCGCTCTGCAGAAACTATGTCCTACAAAACAATGTGTTTTTGGATTTTGGTTAAAAATGGCCAAATTATAATCCAAACAGTGCCGGGAACGCTTTTAGAAGAAGGATGATCGGAGAGGGACTTTTACATGTTTATGTGGTCATTTGAATTACCACAAAAACCCTTCGAGATAGAGAAGCTCAATCACCCGGAGAGAACTCGGAGGAGAGCCGCTGCTTCCTCACATCCAGAGGAGCCAGTGGAGGTGACTCGAGTGGTCCAAATGCGTCCTGCTCGCCTCCCTGGGGAGGCGTTTCGGGCATGTCCCACTGGGGGGAGGCTAAACCTTTCAGCTGGCCCTATACGCGTGTCTATAGTATTTACGTACATATGAATTCTCTTGTTTATACGTTGTTTTTTTCTTTTTTGCCTTCGTTGTCCCAAAGTGAGTTGGAAGGTTCCAGTAGACTTAATTTAAGTTAGTAAAAAGGGACTATTTGACACTTTTCTATTGTACTTGTTTTGTTTGTTCTTTTGTTGTTTGTTCTGACTGTTTCTAATGTTCTAAATAGTGAAACGTAGATGACCGACGACTATTGATGATGTCATCACGCTGCCGTCTGCTCCAAATTTAATGACAATATTATTCCGTGTGGAGGAATAAATGTCACCTGGATTCAATTCAATTCAATTCAATTTTATTTATATAGCCCTAAATCACAAAGAGATTTGCCTCATTGGGCTTCAAAGTATAAACAATTGTTAA
>NC_050520.1:2537982-2538313 GCF_002922805.2 Oryzias melastigma
AAATATGTTTCGATATAAAACTAGTTTGGTCATCGATGGTGAATCTAAGAATCTTCAGACACAAGTTTATCAAATTTAAAACATTAACAGGTGATTTAAATCTGTTAAGTTATTAACACTTCATCTTGCCGGCACAAAGTTTAGTTTCACAATCTCTTCCATTCCACAGATTTAACACTTTTTCAGGAAATTAAGTTCAACGGAGTTCTTAAACCTGTACGTTTTGGCCATTGGCCATCTTTCCTCTCAGCTCCTCAGTCTGACCACTCTCAGAGAAGCACTTTGTCCCGTTCATCATGTTTCTCCATCCTTATCTCAATCCTCCCATTCC
>NC_050520.1:2539105-2588645 GCF_002922805.2 Oryzias melastigma
TGAGGCAAATTGAATTTGTGATATTGGGCTATATAAATAAAATTGAATTGAAATTGAATTGAATTGAACATCATAAAACAACCAGGACTAGGTGATAAGCTAGAATGGGCGGGGCCTGTCTACACACACACTCTATAGTTTCACAATCTCTTCCATTCCACAGGTATAACACTTTTTCAGGAAATTAAGTTCAACGGAGTTCTTAAACCTGTACGTTTTGGCCATTGGCCATCTTTTCTCTCAGCTCCTCAGTCTGACCACTCTCAGAGAAGCACTTTGTCCCGTTCATCATGTTTCTCCATCCTTATCTCAATCCTCCCATTCCTTCTCACCATCCCAAGCCCTCACCCCTGTGGATTCTATCATGAAATTTAGATAAGGGTCTCAGTCGCCCAACGTTGAGTGTTCTTCAAACGTCTTTGTGCGATGAACTCTGAACCGTGGAGGCCTCAGGCGCCCGCAGAGACCTGAGAGGGTCTGCGGTTTGGACGCCGATCCATCAAATCTCCCCCGAAAAACCGACCACCTCCATCACGTCCATCGTTAGAGCCACTGCACACCAACACACATCACATGTATCGATCCCATCAACAGGACTGAAGCCCAGGGCTTCTCAGATAACCGTCAGACTGAGCTCATGTGAGGAAAAAGATAATATCACATCGCTTCAAAAAATGTGGCTCAGTCACATCATAAATCTAAGGAAGCATATCAGTGCAACAACAAGATCTGGTTCAAACCGGATTTTAGTTTCTTCTCATACAGTGAAACACTTTCAACTTTAACTGTCTTCTATCTCAGGGTTTTATCTGCTTCTTGCATAAATCGAATAATTTAAAAGACCAATCAAACATGTCAGAGAGGCTAAAGTTGACCACGGGGGATATTTGACGTGAATGTGTTCACACTGGATGAGCAGGGAGGGGCTTCTTTTTCTACTGTTTACTAACACATGTCCACCACCTACAGCTGGAAGAGGTTTGGTGCGAAATCTCAAATTGGTGACAATCTTGCAATTTGGAAATGGTTTGATTGGTTGCTAGGATTCTTGAAATGGTGGGCATTGATTATCATCGTGTTATGGGACTGAAAACAAACTCAAACGTTGTCAGGTTCATCACCGTGTCTGGGTTCACCAGATGAACAAAATCTATATGTCACTACCAAATCTGAGCACCTGATTGGTCAAAGTTAAATTTTTCAGCTTGCAGCGCACATTCAACGGCCGCGCATTTGTGTGAGCCGGAAAACGGTTGTAAAAACTTGTGCAACTACACAAATGTTTTGAACGCAGAAGCCTGAAACGAGCTTATAAACTCATTTTCATAGACTTTTCTTTGGAAGTGATCGCTTGAACGCGTGCTGCTAAGGGCAGTGTGGACGTAGTCAAAGAGTTCAAAAAGTGATTTGAAGGTATTAAACTTCACCTTCAATAAAATGCTAAAGAATATTAAGATATCTGTAAGAAAAAGCCTAAAAACGTTGAAGCCAAATCAGCTGAAATGTATCAATAGCACTATGAAAAAGTGACAAAACATTACTTAAAAAAGAGAAAAACAAATATAAATCCATATTTATATTAACTTCATATTTAGTGTAACAATCTGAATATATTTTCAAAGTTGTATATTTTTGTTTTACTGGAAACTGTCCCTTCAAGATCTGTCAACTATTATTTCATTGAGAAAAGTACTTTTCATATTTTATCTTTATTTATTCAAGACTTTAACTTTTTTGCATGAATCTGTTTGTAGGTGGAGAAACTGTACATTTGTTACAATTTAAATTAATAGTAACAGCAAGAAATAAAAAGGACTATATTAATAAAACATGTAAAAAACAAAAGTTACATTTACATTTATGCAAAGAAAACCCCCTTTTTCCATGCTGGGTGATTAGATGTTGAAAAGTATTGGCCCTCTGCACTCTGTGATTGAAACCTAATGGAACAATTTGCGGTCATTTGTATTAGACGTCCCTTTACTAGGAATGAAAGGATTTCTTGGCCCCTCTTGTCCTGCCATCAGAGGACTTATAAATGATCCACTGTTAGTAGAATGTGAGATTTATTGAGGCTGGGGAGTCTTCTGCTTAGGTTTTCTCTAATAACTAGACAGTCAAGACCACACTTAGATACAATATACCGTCATGAATAGAGTCGTTGGTATGAATCAAGAAAAATGATGAGAAATTAGAGAAGAAAATCATCTCCACGTAAAGTTGTGTAATCTGTACTTTTTCTATATGACCACCCAGTATCACACTAAACTATGTGTAAGCAATCCTTTCCCCTTTTTTTTAACTCACCTTGACATTTTGTGTCCAAAATCTACTGAATGCTAATTAGCAGCGATTTATGACGGGAGTTATGCCTGTATGAAGGTCAACCTGCCCTCCCCTCACATCTCCCACCGCCCTCACCTGAACATTCATTGTGAAGACGGAGCGTTTAAAATTCAACCGCCTGTAAAGCCTCCTGACAGGAGTGGGTGGGTGGCTGGGGGGGGCGTGTATGTTTCCTTATCATAACTCGTGGTTCCTGGGAGGACGAGGACATCGACACATCAGTGGGAGGTGGGGAGTGGGAGTGTTAAACAAACCTCCCATGAATAAACCACACGTCAAAGTCAAGGCCCGGGGGCCAGATCCGGCCCTCTGGGTAATTTGATATTATTGTTATCAATGTCCGATGTTATCTTGAGCTTATTTCTAATCTGTACAATTTTGACAAAATATATTTTTATTGAGAGTAAAACATTACAAGTTATTTAAGGTTTAAGTTGATTTATTCTGGAATAACATTCCTGCTTTTTATTATTCATAATTATGTTCAAAAGTTATCCTTTTAAAGTTTTCAGAAATTGACTTTCTGCTGGTTATTTGGACTATTTTAGCATTTACTACAGTTTTTTTAGTTTTTTTGGGGGGGGGAGTTTAGCTAATATTTTTGCTACATGCTAGCTGTTTTGGCTAATTTAGCCTTTTTTCAGTTTATTTTGCAGTTTAGCTAATTTTTAAGCTACATAGTAGTCAGTTTGGCTAATTTAGGTTTTTATTTATTTTTTTGTTTTTAAGGCCATTTTGGAGTTTAGGTAATATTTCAGCTACATGAAAGCTATTTTGACTAACTTAGACTTTAAAAAAATGTTTGTAGGCTGCTTTGGAGTTATAGCTAATTTAGGCGTTTTTTTTTTAGTTTCTTTATTTTGAAGTTTAGCTATCTTTTCAGCTACATGCTAGCAGTTTTGGCTGACTTAATTTTTTTTTTTTAATATTTAGTTTTTTAGGCTAATTTGGCATTTAGCTAATATTTTAACTGGCTATCTTCAGCGTTTTCAGCTTCAGTGATTAGCTTCAGCTTCCAAATTCAGCCTACGCATTCACACTAGCATTATCACAGGTAATCCTATATATCTACTTCATAATTATGTTAAAAAGCTACGGTTTTAAATGCCGTTTTAATAAATGTTCACCCTGTTCCTAAGGTGTGTTTTGGCCCCTTGTGCGATTGAGTTCGACACCCCTGTCCTAAACGATTCAGAGGTATTTAATTCAACCAGAAATGATCACTTTGCCCAGATATTGGTTCACACACACACAAAGACTCAATCTGACATACATATTTAAAAAAGAATAAATTACAATCTCAAGCCCATCTGTTCCACCTGATTCTCCTGTGTTTCTGCATTCATCCACCACATTTTTTAATTCACCCACTCGAGAAGAGTGTCCATCTGTTTCCAGCCTGCATACTTGACCATGTGTATATTTACCTTTTGAAGTGATGCACTAAGTCAATGCCAGCAAATTACAAAGAAAGAGAGAGCCAGAACATGAAGGCTCAAGCCATTAATTTCCCTGGAGGAAGAGTGCTCTCTGCTTGGAGGGCCAGAGTGACCTTTCGCTGACAAGACTGGAGCAGCGCAGACGGGCAGTGGACAAATGAGATATTAAAATACACCAGCAAGAGAGGATGGAGGTGAATACAGACAACTGGGGATGGATAATCACTTTGAACAAGTCTTGAACTCCTGGATTTGAAGGAAAACTAACAAAAGGATCTGATCAGTTTAGCCTGATGACTCCTGTTTTACCAAAATTACAAGGAAAACATAACTTTGCATTTATAGAAGATTCAATGATCAACAACAATGATGAGGAGTGAAGTGGAAAGACAACAATCTCCACCAGAATGTGGAGAAGACGGAGGATATTGTTGTGGACTTCAAAGTAGCGCAGATGGATCCAAAATATCGATCTGAAGTTGGTACCGGCATGTAGGAACTTTTATTTTCACCTGTTTTTATTGTTCTATTTAAAGGGTAAGAAGTTACAAATTATTTATATTTCTACCAGTTGTTTTTGAACATTTATTTTTAAAACTGTTACTTGTTTCAGGTGCAGAAAAACCTTCACAGCAGTTAAATGTCACATCAGCCACATTTAAGAAATCTATTAGTATCGGTATTGATATCTGCGACATTGACCGGTATCGGATCGGTACCTGACCGAGCATCAGTCAAAGCCTCGTTTCCACTGAGCGGTTCGGTCTGGTTTAGAATGGACTGATCCAGGAGAGCGTTTCCACTCAGTTGGACCGTCACGGTACATGCGGGCTGAACGAGCTTTTTCCTCTTAGTTTTTGGTTCTATGTATCTACTAAGCATTTATTGTTGCTTTATCTGTTCTGTAAGTAAACATCTACAGTGCACGTTTGACAATACATAAATGTAGAACCTTAAATAACTTTATTTATGTAAGTTTTGTTGTGAATAGTTTAAAGAATGTCACTACAAAAGTGATTTTTTTTAGATTTCCTTAATAAACGTTTTTTTCCTGTTTAGTTCCCCTTTTACCACTAAAAGAGGAAAAATGAAGTTAAACATGACAGTTTGGTTTTTGTGGATTGTGACTGTGAGAACGTTCTAGAACTTTGTTCCGTGTGTCATTTTGATGGACAAGGTGACTCGAAACAATACAACTGTGCTGGACTTTCTGCTTTTCTCATTCGCTCCGGCTCTCCCGAGGATCCGTTTGCTTCAACAGAAACACCAAAGGGTTAAAGCGGAAAGTAATAAGGTGGAAGGAAAGGAGTCACCGGGAAAGTCACAGTCTTTGCAGGATGTTACTCAGAAATCGAATCGCTCGGATCTCCTGCCTCCATCTTGGGTGAGTTTCATGAACACAGAGACAAAGAAGTATTGAACTGACGGGACTCATATCACAAATGTTTGTTCAAACTTTAAGTTACTGTATGTTTCAAAAAATGTGTTATAGAGTTGAAACAATTTTATTTTACAAACAGACATGTCAACATAGTTAAATATGTTGTATGTTTTAAAAGTTTTTACACTGTTTTTCACAATATCTCTCGTTTTTTATTATGAAATAATTTAACTTGTATGTGATCGCTATTTATTTTATGCTAATTGGTCATTCTTGTATTTACATGTTTTGAGGACAGCAGATGGAAATGAGTTCTTAGAGTTTTACTCTAGTACAAAGCGTCTTTTCTTCGACTTATGCTGTTGTACATGGTCCCTGTCAAATAAACGAAATAAATAAAGTAAAGAACATTATGACTATTTAACAGTTCATTACACATATGCGCAAAACTTTATCCAAATTCTGGAAATGTAAAAAAAAAAAACACAATTTCGCCATCCCAGCTTCCATTAAATCATAATTTTGCAAACAGACACCAACTCATTCAAAAACACAGATGTAAACAATACTTTGATTTACAGCAGATAGACTCAAACTTCTGCTAGCGCTAGCTTCAAACTAGCGCTCATCATCATTCATCAAAGGAGACGTCGGCGTCTCAGTCAGGCCGTGGAGCGGCGAGCTACGTGGGAGCAGCAACGGGTGAAGGAATTCTGGGAAATTGTGATTTACATAGGAGCTGTGGATCCAACAATTGGAATGTCTTCTGGTGCCGGCCGCAGTGCAGTGCCTTAGCTGCACTGATTTAGTTTGAATAAAGTGTTTCCATTGCAGTTTTGTGAAATATGTCATTTCAAAACCATCTCCTCCAAACGCAAAAACATTTCTTTTTCAATAAATTTAAATTTGTTTTAAATGGACTTGCTTCTATTGGGAGAATTTATTATCCCAAATCTGGTTTGCACAGTTTTATAGTGAATGGAAGAGCAGCTTTTAGAGTATTTCATGGACACTAATTAAAAAATAAAAATATCAGAGCACAAAGGAAGTGTCTCTTTTACCCAGGAATTACTCTGAAGGTCTGACGTTTTTGGCAGAATTTTTATTTTTTTCCCCCAATTCTTGAAAACACATAAACAGGAATACTTCTGTTGATGCATCAAAAGTAAAAACATTCTTTAGAATATCTTCAGAGGATTTATTGATTTATATTCATATTTATCCCAAATTCTTGCATCATTTGTATCTTTGCTGTTAAAAATTCTTCTTTTTTCTGGAAGTCTTGCATGTTGAACAACCGTCTGGAGTCACATTTAGATTCACAACATGTTTAGAAAACTAAATGAAGATACTTCATCCCGCTTTGGATGTCCGTGATGTAAGATGCTATCTATAACTGGTGTTTTATTACGTTAAAATTAAATCATTTTTAATCCTATTTCCAGTTTTGTTCTTTATTGCAGATCTAAAACAAAAACTCTTTTCTCTTTGGAGACCTGGAAGCCAACAACTAATTCCTGCTGAAAAACATCAGACGGAGGAAGAAACTCACTCAGGCTGTTTCTGACTTATCTCCAGCCAAAGTTTAACACAGACGGAATGAGAAAAGTTCTTGATCCTGAGATTACCATCTGATAACAGTTTATGTTGGCGGATAAATCCAGCCGGATCTCCAGATATCAGTGATCAAATCATGATCGAAACACGATCAGTGACTTCCTGTCCGGTCCAGGCCGTCTTTAAACATTTGTGAATTATATTTATCTTTAAAAAAAGAAAAAGGTGACGATCAGTCCAGCAAACTTTGCTTTGGAGCAAATATTTCTATTCAAAGATGTTCTTCAAGCAAAACTATATTTGATGCATTTAAAGATTTTTAGGTCACCGATCACAAATATTTGTGTTGTAGAAGTAACTGGGTATGGCTTTAAGCTTGTAGTAATACAGTATGAAGATGGTGATGATGGAACGACTGTTTGTTCAAACATCCCAAAAAGAAAAAAAAAAACAATAAAAATAATAAAAAGAGGGGAAACGTTCATGGATCTAGTCGTCTGTAAGTGGATGCATCAGAATGGAGCAGAAAAGGGACTTTGTGACCCACCCAGTTTTTTTTTTCTATATTTCTGATTAGCATTGATTTGTTTAAGAAAGACTCAGAAATGTCATTTTGAGCTAAAGCTTCTGTATATACATATATATGTTTATCATCATAAATATGCCACAAAAACATGATAAAAACACAATTTTCATCAGAGGTAGTCTTATTTTTAAAATATCATCTATGCTTAAGTGGCACTAATGAGTATTTGGTCTGGCCGTTTTTAAAAATCTAGCTTGAATCGGAAAAAAATGGAAATTCCTACATTGATACTTAAAGTCCCCCATGACAATTTTTTTATTTAAAAAAAACCTTCCCAATAGTGTTTTAACTATGATTATGAAGTTTTTAAACCAAAATCTCACAACCTAAATGTCTTTAAAAGACATTTTTCATGTTGATCTAAAGCCTCTTTTTCTAAAATCTCCTCTGAGGGGGGTGGGCTGGGGGGGTTGTGATTGTATGTTATTTTCCTCTGTCTAGGTACTAAAACATGATCATAATTGTTTTATTCTGAAAAATGGGTTATATTTTGAAAATGAACCAGATTTTCTCATGTATTTTGATGGAACTTCCTGCCAGAATTGACGCAGCTCGCACACAAGATAGAGCAGATGCTGAAACGATCCGCTGCACGGTGCAAACGGAGGACCGCGGCGCTCCGTGTCTGGTGTGACCCACATCATAGGTTAACAAGGGCGGCAAATGGAAGCAGCCGCCTTTCTGCAGCACTTCAGCGTCCAGTGTGAACCAGACCGAAGAATTACATCATACAAATACACATAACAGCTCCAAACCGAAATCACGCCAAAGCCCGTCAGCCGAGACCCTTGATGGTCTCGACAGATGACGAACTCAAGAAATATAGAGCTACAGTATTTTGGAGCCATAAATATTTGAAAACCCAAAAAAACATTTTGAACAAAACATCAATTTTCTGACCGTAATTATCACAGTTCTGAGTCAGTGAATGCACCGGGACTGAAGTTACCACCCTCATCGATTTTGATTGGTCCTTTGTATTAGCCCCGCCCCAATGCGCTACAACAGGGCCAAAAGTTTTGAAACTGAAAATTTCAGATTCGAAAACAAAAAAAAAAAAAGATTTGAAACTGAAAAAAACTGTTAAAATTGAAAATTTGAGTTTTGAAACCTAAAAAAAAAGAACATTAGAGGCTGAAAACTTGCAAAAAGTTTTGGACATTTTACATTTTTTGGGGGGCCAAACATCAATATTTTTTTCCAAATGTTTTATTTGGGTTTCAAATGTTTATGGCCCCAAAATAGCTCCATGTAAATCACACTCGTGTCACGAAATTACAGACTGTACGCAGCGTCAGTGTGACACGGCCAAAAATGTATGAAGTACATTATAAACATGTCTTAAAAGTTCCGTCTGCTTCTAACTTGGACTTTTTGACCCTAAACCGTAAAAGCTTGTTTGAGTCTTGGGTGGAGCATTAACCTAATGCAGTACTAATGCTTTTAAGAATCATAAAACAGACCAAAGATTACAAAACATACTTCCTGAGTGCACATTAGAGAATTCTCATTTCCAGGAAGCGACTTGGAGCCCAACCTGCAGTCGGTTCTACACTAATTATAAGCATGACGACGGGACGATCATTGAAGCAGCGTCTTAATATACATCTGACACCCCCACAGAGAGGAAATCAACAAGAACCCCTGCAGTGACTAATGACTAACACCTACCTGCTCGGTACGAGTACAAAGTAGCCGCTTTGATTCTGGAGATGCTGATCTTTATGAAAATAGATGATAGTAATGGACATAGAAATATGACAGAGTACTGAAGTTATGGAAGAAAAAACAGGATTTGTGAGTTAATATACGATTAAATGAGTAAAAAGCTACATTTTTGGCTGATTATTTCAGATCAGCCCCCTCTGAAGTTGCTATTAATGTATTGACTTTGTTGGTCACGTTTGAGGCTGAAGCTCACGCATCGATGGGAACAAATTCAGCGATCGATGTCTCATTCAAGGACACAGAGCGGGCGTCATTCAGCTGGACACGTCGTTAACACAAGCAGCTCGCTCGCCGTGAATGAAGACGTTTTCGGCCGGCGCTGCCTCTGACAGAGCCCCAAACCCCACAGTCTTTCAGCAGTGATTAGAAGCAGCCTCCAGGTGTGAACACGCCGTCTCCTGATAGAAAACAAGACGGGGCTTCAGCCTCAAGAAGAAAGGACCCTAAAACACTCCAGTATTGAGTGTGAAAAACAGTTTCTATTGAGAAAAATAACATTTTTTTTATTCAAACCACGAGAACAAAATAAAGGAGTTTCAAAACAGTGTTTTAAAGTCATTACAAAAACTTGTTTTTGTACTAAATCTTGTTTAAATGCAATGCAAAGACAGCATCATCAGGACAAACAGGCTTTATTGTTACACTAACTTGTCGTATTACGGTTGTTTTCGGATGAATAAGCGTGCGTACTCTCAGACAAACATGCACAGCGTCACATTGTGAGTGGAGGAGAGCCTTTAATGCTGTCTGGTATTGACCAGCAGCTGCCTCGCGTTCGGTCGATACATCAGCCTGAGTGGTCAGAGGAGACAGGACTTGCTTTCCCTCATCTCCACATCCTTCGGCTTCTTGTTTCCACTTTTCGGTCACATTCAGGTTTGTCTTTCATAAGTACATTTGGCGAGGAGCGGCTGGAAATGAGCAGCTTGATTCCCGGTCTCAGCTGTAGAACCGAGAGGTTGGGGTTGGCAGAGACTGAGAGTTGCTGGCATGAGGACAACGGTTTGCTGACATGCTGAGAGGCCTTTGGAGAGTTCTGCACTGAAACTTTTTCCATCAAAACACTTAATTTTATTAATAAGAAGTGACCATCGATCCCCTTTCAGAATCCGCTGAATCATTTTTGGGGCTGCTGGAGCCTATCCAGTCAAAGGCAGGGTTCAGTCTGAGCAGACTGTTGCAGAGAAATAGACTATTCATGATATTTTGGTGTACTTAACAAGATTTGAAACCTCATCAGTTATTAACATTGAAAAAAATAATATTCCTTATGCATTTTGGTTATCTTACTCAAAAATACAACGTAAAAAGTGAAACATGGATCAGTTAACAAAAGCTTGGTCATTTGTTACATTTTAAAATGTTAGTTTTTAATTACATTCTTGATTAAGTCAACTCATCAACCCAAAATTGTAATATGATGAAAACTTAAAAATGAAAGTGTAACAAATTACAGAACTTTTGTTAATTTATCTTATGTTTCACTTTTTTCAGTCTGCTTTTATGAGGTACAGTGCTATACGCAGTCTCTGTGTTTTATAGGTTTTTTTGTAGTATTTTGTGGTGCTTCTAAGAAATTAGAAATTGAAATGTTGAAATTTGAATACCATCAATATTTCTCACCTTTTTACCACGGTATACAGTATTACCATGACTACTTAACAACTTCATGAGCACCACTTAAGTGGGATTACCAAACTGCTGGGTCGATGTTATCTTACGCTCATTTCTAACTTCTATAATTTTGACAGAGTATATTTTTATGGAGAGTAACGTATTGAAAGTTATTTAAGGTTTAAGTTGATTTATTCTTGAATAATATTCCTGTCTTTTTATTATCCATAATTATGTCAAGAAGTTACAGTTTCAGCTTCAGTGTTTTCAGCTATCAATTTCAGCATTTTCAGCTTTTATCTTCAGCATTTTCAGATATCAATTTCAGCATCTTCAGTGGCCAAATTCAGAATTTTAAAAATTTAGTTTTAGTGTTCAATAAATATTTATCGTTTTTGCGACTTAAGGTGTGTTTTGGTTTTTGGTCCCTTGTGCGATTGAGTTTGACACTCCTGCTGTAGATGATTGTCACTCAGTCTTCTTCATGCTATGTTTTCTGTACAGAATAATTTCAATTTGTCAAATTTAAATGTATCAATATTTGATCGTAATCAGATCTTTGTTTTCATTCTATAAGACTGGAATTATCTTTCTGTAAAAGTTTCAACTTTAAGAGTTTAGAAAGGAAGACAATTGTGTCATGTGTGCTTAAGGTTTACAAAAAGAACAAGTAATTATAACCTAAAAAGTTGATTTTTTTTATTGCCAAAATTCAGAACAAAAATTACAGAAAGATGTATTTCAATTTAACCCTTTAACACCGGGGAAATTTCTGGCGACAGCCAAATAACACACATTCTTCGAACTACACAATGAACATAATTCCAGTGGATTCTGAAGCTGAGAAAGGTGGATTTCAGCAAAAATAATTCAAATTTCAACATTTTCAATTGACTTGTTTTGTAAGTAGAGCCCAAATAGTGTCTTCAAAATGTTATAGTGATGGATTAGAGTTTTTAACACATTTCTATAGACGCTTCATTGGAAATAGTCGCTTAAATGCAAGTTTCCGATGGCGGTAATCATAGCTTCAGAGCTAGCCTTTTTTAAACTTTTTTTCATTTAACTGTTTTTGATGTTTATATACTGCAAGTTATTCTGAGTAACAGAGTGTACGTAGTTGTAGATGTACCTTTTGCTTTTTGTTGAATGTATGCATGTAAAGGGGCAGAAAAGTGAGTTTTTCTTCATTCTTTCTTGAATTGTTTTAATGTTTATTTAAATAAAATAGAATAGAAAAAAGTGAGATGTTTTACAGTCTAAAAACATCTATAATTATAGTAAGATACAAGGATGACTTGGCTGGTTTCACTGATCGAGGATCATTTTCAGAACTCCTGCGATAATATTCTAAATTAGGGAGCTGAATTAGCCTTCATTTTTGCATAAACTCCTCAAACGCAGCTTTAATTGCAGTATTTAATTTGTTCTTGTTGGTTCATTTGCTGCCGCTTCAACAGTAAACCTGAATCAGATTTTTAATCAAACGTTGTGGTTGTAACTGTTCTCTCCGCTTTGTTAGGACACACTTTCCCTAAATCACTGAACTGCTTGCAGCTGGAGGGAAACGGCTGGTTTGATTGCTGGAGTGAATTTGGATCTAAGTGTTTTTCTGCACCCGCTGGATTCGCCTCTGTGTCGTTGGACGACCACGTCAGATCATGACATCACAGGCACGTCTGCACAAATTGGACGAAGCGACTCCCCTCTAATGATGTTTATCACTTTATGTGTTGGGATTTAATTGCATTTCCTTTGCTCAGTGTGAAGCTAAGTGTTTATCCTTGATCCAGAGCATTTGCGTTCTTCTCTGAGCATCATGGCTGGAAACTTATCTGCAGAGGACTTCAATTACAGCCTGACAAGCAGGCAGGCTCGGTCTCAAACTCTAATGTTTTTCTCCTTTGAGCCAATTAGAGACTTGATGAAAACACTCCTTTCATTATTCATCATAAAGCTTCTCAGCCTTGTCAAGTATGACTCCTGTCCGCCCGCTCTAAGTGCTTTTGAAAACAAAACCAGTGTAAATGTGAAACTTGTCAGAAACTCTGAATCTTGCTGCACATTCAGCTGCTCTGCTGAAGATGGTGGACACGTCGGCACTGATCAAACGTCCTCATTTCCTCTAACACTCAGTTTAGGTCGTACGGAAGGATCAAGCATTGTTGGCTGAATGTGTTAACTGGCTCGTCTTTATGAGTAAAGGAAGCTCCCGCTGACCTTTGTGCAGTAGCCAAAGACGGGACGCCTGCAGAGAGACTAAACGGAAGCTGAGCTGAGGGATCGTGTGCAGTTTGGGGGCTAAGATCTCGTCTGCCAGCTGGATGAAGTCAGCACAGCACGCTTAGGAGAGCAAACATCAGAAAACAAACGAGTTGGACTTTAGCAATGAGATGCACGAGAATAAAAATCATCAAACTTTGGTTGTAAAAAGAAACGTTGGCATCAAGCTCAAAGATTTAGAGCCTTTTAACTCATATAGTCAGAAATTTTCAACTGTAATTGAAAGTTTTGAATTTTAAGGTGTTTTCAACTTTTTTTTAAACAATTCTATGCTGATGACATGTTGATTTAATATTGATACTTGAATAATATTTTATCCTAGAAATGTCAGACTTAATGACTGGCTGCATAGTTAGCATCCTATTATGGTCAGGCTAAATACTCAAATTTGATTGGCTGAAGGGAGTCCCATTAAAAAGTGGTCATGGACATCTAAAAAAAGAAAGTTCCTGTTGATAATCAGAACAACAGAAACTTGGAACATAGGTGGTTATTCCACAGTTTATTATAACAGAAAATATTTTTTAAATGTCTCTGACAGCATCTCTATGAAATTATACTATCAACAGTAATGTTGAGTTTAAACTTAAAGCTATTTCTTGATACAGAGTGAATGTTATAGATAGTTTTTAATATGAATTAATGCATTAAATTGTATGTTGATCCACATTTAATGATCAACATGAATTATATCAATGCTTTTTTCTTTTTTTTGTGGAACCGGACACCTTTCTAGGTCCTGAATTTTAAAGACTAATTCATATTATACGTCTTTAAAGAACTATAACTTTATTTCTCAACAAATCACCTGTACAGGACTGGTTTGTCACTCTTCAGTCATCAGTGTTTTGGATTTGGTCAAAAACCCAGAGTGGACATACATATTTATTTTTTTTTATTTTAAAGAATTGTTTGCATAAACTACCAATCCATTTCCCTCTGTTCTGCTCGTCTTTCAGCTGAAAAATGTCCTTCTGTGTTTGTTTAGCCGTGCTGCTTTTATGTTAAAACTGTTTTTCTGCCTAACAGATGTTTTGGACTTGGATTTCTTGTTAGAAATACCCCGGACAGAACTTCTGGTTCTTGACATCCAAGAAAAAAAAGTCAAATTTCTTTGTTTGGTAGAGAAAAAAACGTATATCCTAGCCTCTAACTACATTTTTAAATTTTTTTTACTAAGGTCATTTTCCATTTTTGTCATGATTTCCTTTCTAAACGCTGGATTGCTTGACTGTTGCTACTGATAAGCGACGATGTTTGTGTGAATTTGCTGTTAGAGGAGGAGCTGATGAAGATTTTCATGTCAGTTTTTAATTCATAATTTCATTCACAGATCTCAGGATGGAGAACGTGAGATATGGAGGATTTTATCCAGAGATTGGATGGAAACCAGAGTGCACATTGGCAGCCACGTGCTTCTGTGTGCAGATGGGTCTTCCGTTTGGAAACAAAACATCCATTCTACAGGATCCTCTTTAAAGAAACAAACTAAAAGATATTGGACCCAATACCATCTCATTTCTGGGATATCTATAATAAACTAATCCCTAAATCTATCAATTTCACACACAAAGCCGGCGGCAGAGCAGGTACATCCTGTTACGCGCAGAACTACCAAGTCTCATATTTCACAAACCCATTCCCGACTCCTTTGAAGCCTTTTGTATTTGTGTAAATTCACGGAAATGTAATGGGGTGCTTCATCTCACATTTATAATTGCCAATGTACCTGTCAAATAAAGGAGATACACAAAGAAGAAAGATGTGGCGTGGAACCGAGATTTTCTGAAGACAATTCACAGATGAAAAACACAGCCTCCTTTTTTTGAGTTTAATCGCTGTGGATCAGAGGTCGTTATTTTAGGGTCAGGGGTTTTTAGCTCCTGAGTCTTGATGCTCACGTCTTATCGTCTTCTGTGAGCTTAAGGAGAGAAGATTAATGTCGTGTTCAAGACTGATTATATGCCTTCAGAGGCAACCAGTATTTCACAGAACACTGTAATAATCTGCGAGATTTACCAGGAGGTCCTGTTTGTTTTCAATAGTGGACATGTTTGCAGATTTCTGCATTTGGATGCTTGGATGCTTCGTCTAGCAGACTCCATTCTGATCCCAATAAATGTTGCTGATGAAGGTTTGTCCATTTGATTCATCGGTGAAATCGGCGGCTGGTGTGTGGAATTACTTACATTCACAGAAAATGGATGATAACTGCGTGGATTACAACAAACCTGCTGTGCTGTGAAAAAGCTCCTCATCATCACACTCATCGTCATGCGCTTCCCAAGACTCTAATACAAAGATAGATCAGGAAAAAAGGAACTAAGCTTATAATCCAATCAGATTCAGAACCACAATCAGATTCTCTGTGTAAAAAGCAAAGCCTGAACTGGTGGCAGATCCCACCTCCAAATGTAGTGTTCTAACAGGACTTCTGCATTCAAACTTTATTATTTCACTGTGTTTTCATTTACTTGTTTTTATTTTAAAGAAAAAGAAAGAAACAAGTGGAATCAAGTGAGGGGGCAGGTGTGAGAGATTACACGGACCAAAGCTTTACAAATTACCAAACTCCATTTAGAGAGGTGTGTAATCGACTTTATCTGCCATGAAGAAGATATTAGACTCCCAAAATAATCTGGGATGAGTAGGATTTAAGAAATCGGAACCTGAGGAGAACTGCCTCGGCTCACTCTGGAAATTTTAATCCAACGTTTAGAACGAGACGGTGAAAGGGAGCGAGAGGAGCGAGGGTAAAATGGCTTCTTTGTTCAGGGCAGATCAGGACAATTTGATGTTGTGTCCAACTGTTCAGTGCTGGGACTTGTTTCTGCATGCAAGGAGCAGCGTGAATAAGGCCGAATAAAGACCCCCTCCAATGAAAATGCTGTTCTTGTGGCTTATCTCTGACTATAGAGAACATGTATAAAGAAAAATAGGTTTTGAATTGCATTTCTTTTTTTAAATATATATATTTATTCAATTTTATACGAAAGAAGACAAGTCCCTGAAAAAAGTAAAGAATACAATATAACAAACAGAACAAAAGAACAGCAGTGAGTAAAGATAACAGATACACAAACAAACAAACAAAAGAAAAATATACTGAAAAAACAAAATAAACTAGATATATATCATTACTTGTGATAATGCTAGTGTGAATGCTGAAGCTGAATGTTGCTGCAGATGCTAGTGCTGATAGCTGAAGATGATGAAATTGATAGCTGAAAACACTGAAGCTGAAAGGTAAAACTAAAATTTTAGCTAAATGCCAAATTAACCTAAAAAATAGAAAAATGTCCAATTTTGCCAAAACAGCTAGCATGATGCTAAAATATTAGCTAAACAACAAATGATCCAAAAAACTGGAAACATGTCTAATATTGCAAAAACAGCTAGTATAATGGCAAATATTAGGTAAATTCATAATTATCTTAAAAAAAAACAAAACAAATGTCTATTATTGCAAAAACAGCTAGCATAATGCAAAATATGTGCTAAACTCCAAATTGTCCTTAAAAAAACTGGAAAAATGTCTAATATTCCCAAAAAAGCTCTCATAATGCCAAATATGAGCTAAATCCCTAATTACCTTAAAAAAAACTGGAAGAAAATGTCTAATATTGCCAAAACAGCTAGCATAATGCTAAAATATTAGCTTAAATCCAAATTTGCTTTAAAAAATGGAAAAATGTCTATTGCCAAAAACAGCTAGTATAATGCCAAATATTAGCTAAATTCCTAATTACCTTAAAAAAAACTTAAGAAAACGTCTAATATTGCAAAAACATTAGCTAAATTCGTAATTATCTTAAAAAAACAAAAAACATGTCTAATATTGCAAAAACAGCTAGCATAATGCAAAATATGAGCTAAACTCCAAATTGTCCTTAAAAAAACTGGAAAAATGTGTAATATTCCCAAAAAAGCTCTCATAATGCCAAATATGAGCTAAATTCCTAATTATCTAAAAAAAAACTGGAAGAAAATGTCTAATATTACCAAAAACAGCTAGCATAATGGCAAATATTAGCTAAATATCTAATTATCTTAAAAAAAATAAAAAATAAATAAAATTTTGCAAAAACAGCTAGCATAATGCACAATATGTGCTAAACTCCAAATTTTCCTTAAAAAACTGGAAAAAAATGTCTTTAATTACAAAAGACAGCTAGCATAATGCCAAATATTAGCTAAATGCCTAACTACCTTAAAAAAAACTGGAAGAAAATGTCTAATATTGCAAAAACAGCTAGCATAATGCTAAATATTAGGTAAACTCCAAATTTGACTTAAATGACTGGAAAAATGTCTAATATTGCCAAAACAGCTAGCATAACGCTAAATATTAGCTTAAATCCAAATTTGCCTTAAAAAATGGAAAAATGTCTATTGCCAAAAACAGCTAGTATAATGCCAAATATTAGCTAAATTCCTAATTACCTTAAAAAAAACTGGAAGAAAATGTCTAATACTGCCAAAACAGCTAGCATAACGCTAAATATTAGCTTAAATCCAAATTTGCCTTAAAAAATGGAAAAATGTCTATTGCCAAAAACAGCTAGCATAATGCTAAAATATCAGCTAAACTCCAAATTTTTCTTTAAAAAAACTGGAAAAATGTGTAATATTACCAAAAACAGCTAGCATAATGTCAAATATTAGCTAAATTCCTTACTATCTAAAAAAAAAAAAAACTGGAAGAAAATGTCTAATATCGCCAAAACAGCTAGCATAATGCTAAATATTAGGTAAAGTCCTAATTACCTTTAAAAAAAACTGAGAAAATGTCTAATATTGCAAAAACAGCTAGCATAATGCTAAATATTAGCTAAATTACTAATTATCTAAAAAAAAAAACTGGAAGAAAATGTCTAATATTGCCAAAACAGCTAGCATAATGCTAAATATTGGCTAAATTCCTAATAATCTAAAAAAACTGAAAGAAAATATCAAATATTGCAAAAACAGCTAGCATAATGATAAAATATTAGCTAAACCCAAATTACCCTAAAAAACTGGAAACATGTCTGAATTAGCCAGAAACAGCTAACATAATGCTAAAATAAAGCCACAGGAGAACCTCTATAGTGTGAATGCCTTGTATAGAACAATAAATAAAAAACGTATTCATAAGCTTGTTTAATAATCAATGAATAGCACTTATTCATTATTACATCAAAACCAGTGATTATTTTAAAGAAAACAAGTGTATAGAAGAAGCTTCCATAGTGATGCCTTAAATACTGAAACCTAAATGAAATGATTGCAGGCAGCTGTGACCATCTCAGGAGAAGTCACAGCTGCCTGCAATGAACAGAAACAGAACACTAGGGGGCGAACTATAACAAAAGCAGGAGATTTTCTCACAGTGACACATGTGACCAAAGACACACTCGAAGGTCGAGATAATTTATATTCGTATTTCTGCTCCATGTTGAAGTCATCTTTGTGTAGTAATGTAGTATAACTGAAGAAAGAACATACGACTACTTTGGTTCTTGATTGTTACACATTCCTGTTTAGTAACAGAGCAGCAAAGGCATATTTTTCATGAAACGAGCTCTTGTGCATTTTCCAAATAAGAGCTGGATTTCTTCAGATAGTCCATCTGCGGTTTTGCAGATTCATCTAAGCAGCAGACGGATGCTGCTTCCACTCTCCTCAGTAAGACAAACAAGCTGAAAGGTCCTGAATCAAACACCGAGCAGTAGAAATCTGCCATTCATGCACAATAGGAGTGTAGAATTGGAAAAATGTCACGCCGCGACAATTTCCACTCCAGATGAAAGTGTGATATGGCTGTGTGCATGGTAGCAACGGGCAGCAACGGCATATCACTTCTATCAGCTAATGTATGGAGGGGTGTCACACAGTCGCACACGGCGGCGCCACATATTTTAGGCAAAGTAGATTACAGAATAAATCTGCACCCAGGTGTGCTAATATAACATGTTTATTAAAGTGCGCATGCAAATGTTTGCATCATTAGGGATCCCAAACACTGTTCTGCAGTCACATTAGCACAGGTCAAACACACGCCACTAAAGTGCACACTATCATTGATTCGGTTTCACACTGCAGCTTCAGAGTTGGACTATACTGCCTGAAGATGTTACACACATTTTTAACTTTGCTGTTATTTGAGGTTCCTCCGGTTTGAGAAATGCCCTCCACCCTCATTGCTCCAGTCTGCAGATAATGACCAGTTTCCTTTTGTGGTCCACAGTAGCGTTCAGGTGAGCTTTTCATCTGATTCAAAGTGAGGATACAATCTCTGCACACTCCAGACAACTCCAATAAAAAGGATTTTTGGGTGTTTTTAACATGTTCTTGTAGCATTTTTTTGATGATGAAAGACATATGCAAAGCATAATTAGCTTAAAATTTGATTTATTTTTTTGCTGTGAACCAGGACCCAGCCAGTAAGGCCAGGTGGGGCCGATATGGTTATAAGCTTGATCGCTAAAGCAGATCTCGCTACAATGGAGCCCGCTAGCTTGCTACAGTGAAGCTTGCTACTGTGGAGCTTGCTAGCTCCCTACAACAAAGCTTGCTAGCTAGATCGCTACAGTGGAGCTTGGTAGCTCAATAAAGCAGAGCGGGCTAGCTTGATACGCCAGAGCTTGTTAGCTTGCTACAGTGAAGCTCGCTAGCTTGACACAGCGGAGCTTGCTACAATGGAGCTTGCTAGTTCACTACAGTGAAGCTTGCAAGCTTGAAACACTGGAGCTCGCTAGCTCGCTACAGCAAAACTTGCTAGCTTGATACACTGGAGCTCGCTAAAATGGAGCCGGCTAAGTCGCTACAACGGAGCTTGCTACAGTGACGCACACTAGCTCGATACAGCAGAGCTCGCCGCAATGGAGCTTGCCAGCTCAGTACAACATAGCTTTCTATAGCGGAGCTCACTAGCACGATGCACAGGAGCTTGCTAGAGTTAAACTCGCTACCTTTGGAACACTAAAATACAAATTATTTATTAAATATGAGGGGTCCTCAAACTGTGGCCCACGGGCCAGATCTGGCCCTCCTCCACATTTGGCCCGGCCCCCCAAACTGTTTTGGCTAAATTTGACATTTTTCTATTTTTTTCAGGCTAATTTGGCATTTAGCTAATATTTCTGCTACATGTTAGCTGTTTTGGCTAATTTATGCTTTTTTCAGTTTTTTAGGTTAATTTGGAGTCTTGTTCATATTTTAACTTCATGTTAGCTTTTTTGGGTTAATCAGACATTTTTCCAGTTTATTTGGCTAATTTGGCATTTAGATTGTATTTAAGCTACATGCTAGCTGTTTTGGCTAAGTTTTTTTCAGCTAATTTGCCACTTCGCCAATATTTTAGCCAGATATCAGCTTCAGTGTTTTCAGCTATCAATTTAAGCATCATCAGCCACTAATCTATCTCCAGTAATCCTACATATCTAGTTTTAAAAAACTCTGTGAAGATTACAGAAATGAATTGTTTTAAATGTGGATATGTTGGGCTTTCTGGAAAACTAAATGTTTACGTTTGGGTTGTGATTGTTACACTTTTTCTGTTAGCCTACAAACTGACCCGGCCCCCTAGTGGAGAAGAAAACAGTTATGTGGCCCTCACAAGAAAAACTTTGGCGACATCTGTCCTTTATTATCATGGCTGAAAATTACATAATCATAGTTAAACGATCACTGGGGACACTTTGACAATAGATCAAAGATGATCAGAATCTTTACAATCCAGAAATGATCATTTCTAAAGAAATATAAAGAAAAAAATGAGTACGAAGCCATTAAAGAAAAACCAATTATATGCTGAAATGTTGCAGAAAAACATGATTTTTCCTCTTTCAGGAAGGATGAGAAGAGAAAACCTGTGAATGCATCAACACTTCTACACCAGGTGTGAAAAACACTTTGACCTTTGGGAGCTGCTGCACCTTAAAGCTCTACGATCATTTAAGGCATTTTCACTAAAGTTAATTAGGTTTTAACGGGTTGCAGGAAGCCACAAATGACACTAATCATGAAGAAGAATAATTAATAACGATAAAATGAATCTATTAAGTTTCTTATTTTTTTAGAAAAGATATATTTTTTAAGAATGTGTAACGTTTGTTGGGTTGCTTTTTAGGAGATCTCACTTTCCTCTGATTAACAATGTTTTTTTTTATTTTTTCTGTAGATTTGTACTTTTATATCTGAGCTGACGGTGAATCTATAATTTCATCTCAATCCTCCAACTTCCTGTACAGTCAAACAAAGAAGAGAAAGAAAAAAAGAAGCGGCTACATTTTCTCATCACTCAGGAGACGGTATTAAGTCCCCATGAGTCAGATATCCAAGCTCTGCATTCATCCATACATTGCAGTGTCTGTTTTTTTTCACTTCTCACTTGAGAAAAAGGAGAGAAAATCAAGGTCAAGCAACTTGCGAGAGAATAAATTTACACATATTTGTCCTCTCAGACCCGGTGACAGTCTCCAGGAATGTAGCCTTGTCAGGCCAGGTAATATAGTGAAGATCCGGGCGCCTCGCACAGCTCTCCTTCACTGTCTGCCTTCCTGTTCCACTCCAACGTCTCCTCTCCCACACAGCACTCAAACCCGTGCGAGGAGTGATGGCGGTGTGGGGGCTTAATTCATGAGTCACCAGCAAGTCCACATCGTCAGTGTTTGAGGAGAAGGGAATCTAATTAAAGTGGCAAATGGGAAGATAAGAGAGGCAGAAAGTGAGGGAATCAGCATAATTACAGCTTAATGCAAACAACTCCACGTTGTCTTTATTTCAATGAGTTAATGAGGTTACAGACCGAAAAAAAAAAAAACATTTCCATCACTTCTATTGTCTTCTGCAGGCCACCAAGGAAAATGAGCTGTCAGCCGATCTTAATGGCGACACCCAGCCCAGAATTAATATCGGACTCCCAGACCTAATGAGCAAAAGCTGGGAAGAGGAGCGTGAACTCTTTGTCCTGCAAGTTTGGAACAATGAAAAAAAAGAAAGTAAATAGGTGATGAAGAAATATAAACAAATAAATGTGTGGTGCAGAGTGTAATGGTGCCTGGGAGGAAAGACACTGCAGCAGCAGCAGCAGCGGCGGCGCCGGCGTGATCCTGAGGGACGATTTCACTTCAAAGATGATTCATCAGTGTGACAGCTGGAGCAGTTTTTTCACTTTACAAAACCAAACTTACAAAACAAAGTCAATATTGTAACTGCACTGCAAGGAGATCTCTGTAGTTCCACAGTGATGACAGTGAAAAGAAGACACGCTCTAATATGTCACATCGAAAACGTGTCACACCGGAAATATTTAAACTAAAATTTGATAAAATCAGAGGAAAGTCATATTATTATTTGCAATTTGAATTATTTTTGGGAATTGGAAAAAAAAAAATAAGTAAAATTGTTTAGTTAAATGTAATTTCTTGGGCGTTTTCCATTGAAGCATTTGCATTTTTCCAAATAGCATTAGTTTTTCTCAAATATATATTGTTCTTATTAACTTTTATATTTTAATATTTCATTAAGCAGTAAAGTTTATGGTGTCCGTTTAATCTTGTCATCTGTTCAGGAAGAGACACTGGTTTTCCAAGATCTGTTTCACATGTTGTGTTATTGCAAAAAAATTATTAAAAAAAAGAAAGAAAAAAATACTTTTTTTTCAGAAAGAACTTTATATTTTTGTGGGGGGTATATATTTTTACATACATTATTTCTTAAAAATTACATTTACATGTTGTAGAAAGATTTTTTTTAGCCATATGTTTAAATAGAATCCACATTTGTTTTTTGGGACCAAAAACGCAAGCAAGGCCGAACATGTTCCACTGGCTACACAATCAACCAAGACACACAAAATATCCAACATAATCATTAAACTGAAAAATGAATGAGCAAACTTCCATATATCAATCAATCATTATAAATGTTAACCAAAGAAAGATATAAAGTATTAGGAGCTAAAATCCCCAAAACATATTTCTAGAAAGGAAATTGACTTTAAGCATTAACCTCAAATGAAAAAAAAAATGCATAATTAATTAGAAGGTTACAATATCTCCTATATTTTCCTGAGATTTGAAAGACGTTTGTGCATCCAAAAGTTATTAAAAATAAAAAAGGAGGGAAATGTAAAAATAAACACCATTTCTGTTTAAATAGTTTGTGGCTTAGTGGGAGGCGGAAAAACCTTACAGCCAACAGCGAACAAATTCCAGCATTTCAGTTTAGTTCTGGGTTAGCAAAAGCCAAATGCAGCAGAAAATGTGTTGTGAAGGCAACCACCTGCACCTCCTGAACATTTGCATCGGCTGGAGAGGAGCGGCAGACGTAAACATCAGTGAGGAGAGAATCTGGGGGGCCGTGGAAAAGCTCCAGAACCCGTGACAGAAGCATATCATGACCCATCAGCGCAAAGTTAAACTAAGTGAAATCCTTAAACTGTGACTAACACTGGCACCTGTCTGCGGCGGCGAGGCACAGTCGACTTTCCCTCCACAAAGTCAGTCATTCATGCTGCTTCTCCCCTTTTGATCTCCCTGACTTGCAATGAAAAGACTGGTGGAGCTCCAGCCTGCAGGGATCTTTGGAGACTCAACAGTTTGACTCGTGTCATTACCGTCATGAATTACAGATCCTCGATCACTCTCTTCTTTATTTCTATTCTCATGGCGGAGGGGATTCTATAGTTAATTTACATTAACTCTTTCTGAAAGATTCTAATCCAAATGCTATGTGTTCAACAGGAATGCAAGAGGCAATAATTTACCTTTGGCAGGAGTGTCAAGGTCAATCACACAAGGGGCCAAAATCCAAAACACACCTTAGGTCGCAGGCCGTACAGGATAAACGTTTATTGAACACTCTAAAACTACATTTTTAAAACTTTAAAACTGTAACTTTTAACATAATTATAAATTAGATATATAGCATCACCTGTGATAATGCTGGTGTGAATGCTGTAAGCTGAATTTGGCCACTGAAGATGCTAGTGCTGATAGCTGAAGATGCTGAAATTGATAACTAAAAATGCTGAAGCTAATAGACAACTAAGATATTAGCTAAATACCAAATTAGCCTAAAAAAAAAAAAAAACTTAGGGTAGCTGAAAAATTTAGCATGAAGCTGAAAAAATAGCTAAAATTTAAAACAGCCTTAAAAAATGAAAAAAGCCTAAATTAGCCAAAACAGATAGCATGTTGCTGAAATATTAGCTAAGCGCCAAAATAACCTAAAAAAACAAATTAATACTGGTACCCTAACCCAGCACCGGACGCAGACTGGTCCTCGGGACGCATCCAGCACTGGTATCTGAACACGGAACCGGTACCCTAACCGTAACCCAGCCCCAACGCAGTATCGGACCCGAAACAGTACTAGACATGGTACTGGTCGCGAAGCGGGCCCAGATGCAAACCAGCACTGTCTCGATGCAGAAAGTCACATTAAACCAAACAGGAAGTACCACGTCTTGGTACTAGACCGGTTCAGGTTCGTGGCCCGGAGGACGGGGACCCGTGAACAGCCAGCACAACAAAAAACGTTGAGTTGAGAAAACACAACATCAAAAAATGTCAACATGTGACAAGTTGGGAGAGAGAATGTTTTGACATTTCTCACCAAAACTCCTCCAACTATAGTAGAACCATAGAAGAAGAACTCAAAGCTCCACCCTGTTTGTCTAGCCTGAACACCATGAGCTAAATGTGCGTTTAGTGTGTTTTTGAACAGGCGTCACCTGGTGTGTCTGTAGCTCATAGAAGTGTAGCTTTGTCCTTTTCACATGCACAGTGTGTGATATGCAGCCAGAGGAGAAGGAGGAAGCGATCAGCAGTGATAGACGGTGTTACTATCAGATCCATCTGAACAGGTTTAGACTATCATGTGAGAATGTCAACCTTTCATGTTTTCACAAGAACGTATAAAGAAATATGCTTTTCTGTTGTCTTCTGTTGGTGTGACATTTTAATAAAACAGCATGCAAAGATGCATCAGGATCAGACCTGTTGGGATAGGAGAGGCGGAGACAACTGTAAATGATGACAGCGTTTTGTTTTGTGCAGGTTGACCTCGTTCTCGGCGGCGGCTTTGGCCCGCATCTCCACTGGCCATCTGGCCCTGCCCGTCTCTGCTGCGAGTAAATACCAGACGCTGACATATTCTGATGGTGTGACTCAATATTGGTGGTAGTTGTAAGCTTGGGATTAGCAAACTGCACCCTCCATTTCATTCAAATAAACCACACACCTGGCAGAGGGCTCCATTCACCTGCTCTCCACGGCAATCTTCCGTCCATTATCTGTCAGTGAGCTATAGTGTTATTAATGCAAGCGTTTCTGCTGCCAGATAACGGCGCCTCATAAGAGCCTGTTTGTTTCCATTCAACACAAACAGGCTTTTCTGTGGGCCAAACTCAAATGATCTCTCCATAGATCTGTTTTTTCTTACTTCATTTTCCCAGAAACTGAACAAAATGCTAATGAAGATCAGCTGCAAACTGGACACTTTTGAAGTCGTGATGGAGAGTAGGACTCTGAACAAAGTCTTATCCGTCATGGATGATCCGGATCACCCTCCATCCTGTACTGGACAGACAGCGAAGAGCCTTCCCAAGAGGCTAAAGCAACTTCACTACCATGAATCATTCCTGCCTCACTCCATAAGACCGTATGGAGGTGTATTCAGACTGGAAAAAGACCGTTGATCCGGACCGAATTCACCTAATTTGGATCAGTATCCAGACTGCTGTCAACTGGACATTTCTGCCCCAAACTAAAAAACATACGACTTAACTTCTCTTACCTCATTTATGGAGTCGAAGTGGGGCCAATATTTCTTGAAATACAAATAAAACAAATTGAAAAAAAATGTTGGTGTTTGGCCCAAAAAAATTGTACATTTCCAAAACTTTTTGCTATTCTAAAATAAATTTAATTCTTTTCAGCTTCAAATGTTCAATTTTTTTAGGTTTTAAAACTCAAAATTTCCATTTCAAAGCTTCTTTTTTTCTTTTCAAATCTGAAAATTTCACTTTCAAAGTCCTGTTGTGGCACGTTGGGGCGGGACTAGCATGAAGGACCAATCAAAATCCATGAGGGTGGTAGCTTTAGTCCCATTCTGACTCTAAGAACTGTGATAGCTACGGTCAGAAATTGTCTGTTTTGTCTGTAAAGTCAGCAAAAGAAAAAGATGACAAAAATGAAGAAACTGCTGTGTTCACAGAGAGACTCAAACTCACATCTCCTGCATGAGAAAAAGTTAAAGTCCAATCATAGCAGCCAGTAGGCCACAAGAGATAAGTGAAGCTCCTGTAGTGTTTTAGTCATTTTATCCAAACATGAGGACGTTTTCTACGCCTGTATTTAACACAGTAAGACGGCGCTTTGAACGGGCTAGAACAGCGTTTTGGACGCGCGGTTGGTACGCAATAAAACTCCACCCGTCTTAGGACAACTTCAGACTGTGATAGTACAGAAAATACTGAAATATTTTAATTTGAAAAAAAAAGAGACTTGAAACTGAAAAAAAGCTTTGAAATTGAAATTTTGAGTTTTTAACACCTTAAAATAAATGAGCGAAAATAATTAAGTTAATTTTAGAACAGCAAAAACTTTCTGACATTTCACATTCTTTTTGGTCAAAAAACAATATTTTTTATTTGGGTTTCAAAAAATATTGATCCCGATTTAGCTCCATACTCATTGACCATTTTTTATGTAAACCTTTGAATTTTCTTTCACAGTTTTTTTAACGCTTGATTTTTAGACAGAAAAATGTTGTGCTCAAAAAAATCGTTAGAAATCTTTAATATTTCAGTGTTTTTCATTTCAAGATTTAACATTTCAATGAAAAATGTCTCATTAGAACACGTGTGTCAAAGTCAAGGCCCGGCCATTTCAAACGTGTATAATTTTAAAGAAATATATATTTTTTAGAGAGTAAAATATAGAAAGTTATTTAAGGTTTAAGTTGATTTATTCTGCAATAATATTCCTGCCTTTTTACTATTCATAATTATGTTCAAAAGTTACACTTTTAAAGTCTTAAAATTTTGAATTCTGCTAGCTTTTTGGACTATTTTGGCATTTACTAAGATTTTTAGGCTATTTTGGAGTTTAACTAATATTTCAACATGGTAGCTGTTTGGCTAATTTAGGCTTTTTTCAGTTTTTCAGGCTATTTTGAAGTTTAGCTATTTTTTCAGTTACATGCTAGCTGTTTTGGCTAACCTAAGTT
Organism: Oryzias melastigma; assembly: GCF_002922805.2. Taxonomy (NCBI): domain Eukaryota; kingdom Metazoa; phylum Chordata; class Actinopteri; order Beloniformes; family Adrianichthyidae; genus Oryzias; species Oryzias melastigma. The sequence continues at coordinate 2,566,260 of NC_050520.1, forward strand.
TTTCTTTTAGTTTTTTAGGCTAATTTGGCATTTAGCTAATTATTATTAGCTTCAACATTTTCAGCTATCAGCTTTAGCATTTTTAGCATCAATTTCAGCATCTTCAGCTATCAGCACTAGCATCTTCAGCGGCCAAATTCAGCTTACAGCATTCACACTAGTATTATATCTTGTTCGTAATTATGTTAAAAAAATTACAGTTTTAAAGTTTTAAAAATGCAGTTTTAGTGTTCAATAAATGTTTATCCTGTTCTTTGACACCCCTTACTTTAGAACTAGTCGACCTCAGAACACATCGATATCCAGCCAATCATATCATGACACTGACGTGACATACATTTTCCAGTCTGAAAACACACAGAGAGCGGTTCCTGGTTCCAAACCAGCATCCACTTGGATTCAGACTGAAAATGTGTTCTGGATTATCAGAGGAAACAAACCCCGGTTCATTTTAGTCATATGTGTCCAGTCTGGATATCAGCCATCATCATTGTGCCAGAGATGAGCTGCGTTACTGCTCCTGGAGCTTTCAAATTTCCCAGGTTGAATCTTTATTTTTCTTATTTTGAAAACTCGTTGTGTTATTTTTGGGGAGAAAAAAATGGGATCATCTTTCCAGTGACTCTGCAGGAAGTGGTTCTCGTGATGGCCTGTAGGGGGCGTGTGGTACCTGCAGATAACAGCGCGCTCTGAGATGCAGACGCTGAGCGACACTGAGTGGATGTGACACCGTGAGAGTGGGCCGTTGAGCAGTCAAAGCACTTTGTAAAAGCAAACTTTATCACCGTCACTCCTCGGTGCCAAAGTGCAGAGTCACAAATCCTTTTCTGAGGTGGGGGACGAGGGGGTTTCTGGGAGGATTCTCGCAGCAGACAAACATTAAAGAATATGTTGTGGAAAAACTGAGGCTGAATACAATTAAAACCTGTTTTTTGGGGGGTTTTTTTGGAGAAACTGAGCCGTGCGTCCCCGGAGAGTCCACGCATCCATTCCCCCACTCCCCCTTTCTCGGCTTGTTCTTCCAATGTGCGTGAGCGTGTGCGTGCCTGGCCGATACAAATAGATGCTCCTCACGTCACAGTCCCTACCCCACCCACCCACTCCACCCCCAGCATCCCCAAACCTCTGCGCATTAAACATTCATCAGAGCGCAAGAAGTACCATTAGATTTCAAAGTCACTCTTTAAAACCCCGCAGTCACCACTTATCAGGAGCGCAGCTGATTTGGTTTCCTTGTTTTTGGAAGGAATCAGGTCGGGGAAACAGAATGGGGGGTCAGAATTTAGGCTGCACAGAAACAAAGAAGGACAGAAGTGTCGCAGGTGATATATTTGTGTTTGATTTTGCTGCGTGACACAGACCCATAAAAGATTCATCCTGGACTCCCCCCCACATCTCTCCTTTTTCTGTCTCTTTCTGGCAGACTCGCCGCCCCGCCCCTCCCTCCCTTCCTCTCCACCCCGCCGTGGCACAAACGCGCACTGACGCGCACCAGTGCAGCCGCCCGCCATCCACTCCACGCTCAGAGCGCGCGCCCCTCTCCCTGACCGGATACGCGCTGCGGTTCCAAACAGATGGATCCAGTTGGGTTTTCGCCGTGATCCTCCGCTCCTGCTGAAACACTTTCACCTCCTTCCTCCGGCGCTGCTGCGCCTCCCGCGGATTTTGGGGAGGTTTCTTTTTTCTTAGAGATTCCCGATCCCTGTCTTGGATGTTTATGGATGACTGTTCTCCCCAGCCCCTCGTCCACATGACTGAGCCCCGGTGCAAACGGAGACGTCTGTCCCCACTCGGGCAGACCCACGGCTAAAGTTTGAGGGGGTGCTTTGCGCTGGATTTGCAGCCAAGAATAAATTGCTCCACAAAGCGGATACCGTTTCTGTCCCCCGCGCGGAGGGAGCCACTTGGATTTATTGCGCTCCTGGATTTCTGGCGGGTCTAAATCATGAGGACCGTCGTTGTTAATGGTGAGTACATGTTAGTCAGACAGTCTAAAGTTCCCTCATTAAAGCACACAGAGGATGCAGTCCGTCGGGTGACTGCATGCGCACGGATGAAACCCCACATCTGCGCGTTGATCTGCGCTGCGGCGGTTCCGGAGAAGAGAAACAGAACCCAGGTGTCCCAATTGGAGTTTACTCTGACATCTCTCTTGGTCAAAGTGATGCATGGATGTGAAGGCAGAGGAACGGCTCCTCATTCTAGTTTGATATCTGGGTCGGGAACAGAGAAAAAGAGGTGCGTCAGTATCAGCTGTGAACATCAGAGCGCAGCTGGAAACGACCTTGACTTGGAGTGTCGGATCATGAGTCAGAATTCAGTCTTTCCCGCGTGGATGTGGGGCTGAAAAATGTCTGCGGTGGTCAATAGGTCACGCGCTGCATGGAAACTTAACCCGTGCGTGCGCTGCGCGCGCACGTGAGGAGGAGAGCTCTGGATGCAGATGGCCCGCTTGTTTGGCACCAACTCCCTGGCGCGTGCTTTTCTGGCAGCATCCCTCCCGAGATGCCGCCAAACTGACCGGAAGCTGGGGCCTCTGAGCTTGGACGTATTCTAACGAGGGCATGACGGACCTCCCGCGCGCGCCAGAAATGCTTGAGAATGTCGCTCTCTTGGGAGAGTATTTGAGCGCGCATGTGCGCGGCGTTGGAGGGAGGAGCCAGCAGAAGCACCTGGTGCCCTTTGCCTCTCTGGGCCCCGAGCTTTTCCAGGTGAGCGCAGCTCCATCAGCCCCACCCGCGTGCACACTCCACTGGAGCAGCCTCACACTCGGGGCTTACGCAACACGCGCCTCACTCTGCATCTTCCTCCCGATGTTCATTACTTGGCTAAAACTGGAGGATTATGGCAAGAAAGCCGCAGATTATTGTTGGCCTGCGGAATAACTCTGCAGCGCAGCACTTGCAGAATCAAAGACGCAAATCTGCTTGTGCATTCTCTTTGATATGTCACAGACTGATGCAAATTCAAGTGCACAGCCCATCACTGGCACAAGATGGCTCTGGGTCCCTCAGACCTTTCAGGCAAGTTTTCATCATCCAGCTGTTGGTGTGATTTAGCAGCAGGCTGCTGACACACCTATGTCTGATGTCTCTGTTCCTGCTGCAGTTATAATTGGTATCTATCTCCAAGGCACCTGATTTGGCTGTGAAAATATGGCCTGTCGTGTCTTGTGTTTAAAGTGTTGGCTGAGCCGGGACTTTAATTTACACCCTTTTTCACCCAGTCAGCATATGATCAAACGCCTCTGTGGGGAAGCTGTTGCTCGGGGGTGTCGTTGCTCCTCTCCTACTGTCAAGCAAAGCCAATAAAGTTCAAATAAATGGATATAACCATTGTGATGCTACTGAATGTCTTTTCTTTAGGACTTAGAAGCCATTTGACAATGGCTTTTTCTCTGCGACACTGCGATGCTAAATAAAAACGAGAAACATTCCAATACCTGCGATAATGCTATGTGTGAAGGCTTTCTGCTGAATGTGGTCGAGATGCTAAAGCTTTTCGCTGAAGATGTTGAAGAAATTTACTGTAATTGCTGAAGGGATTAACGGAAAATGCTAAAGCTATTTGCATAATGTTATAGTTGCTAAACGGTTAAAGTTGCAGAAAATCCAAAAAGTGTAAAAAGAATTTGAAAAATTTCTCAAAAAACTGAAAAAAAATTGCCTAACATATTAAAATGTGTTTACGGTATGGACTCAGAAATAGTAAAAAAAAAACCTCAGTAGAAGCCAGATTAGCCAAACAAGCTAGCACATTGTTAAAACACTGGCTTAACTCAGAATTAGCCAGAAAAACAAAACAAAACAAAAAAAACTCAGTAGATCCCAAATTAGCCAAAGTAGCTAACACATTGCAAGAATACTATCCTAACTCAAAATTAGCCAAAAACATCCCAGTGGTTGCCAAATTATCCAAAAAGATATCACATTGCTAAAATACTAGCTTAACTCGGAATTAGCCTAACAAATTCAGTAGTTGCCAAATTAGCCAAAAAACTAGCACGTTGCTAAAGTATTAGCTCAACCCAGAATCAGCCCAAAAAAACGTCAGTAGATGCCAAATTAGCCAAAAACTAGCATATTGCTAAAAACATTAGCTAAACTCAAATTTAGCCGTAATATCTTCAGTAGCAGTAATGTCCTGAACATGCTGAATATTTTGATACTAAACATGCATAAATTGCAGAACGTGTACAAGTATCTGAAGAATTATAAAAAAAAGCAAAATCTTCGTAAAATTTAAATAATGGTGTAAAATTTCAAAAATTGTGTAAGTAAAAGCAAAAGCATGAATGTGTTGAATAAAATAAGTCAAAAAGTTGCATTTCTTGCGACAATGGTAGTGTGAATGCTTTTTGCTGAAAGAAATCGCTGAAGATTGTTGAAGCTTTTTGATGAAAATTGTGACGGAATCTACTTTAATTGCTGAATGGGTTTGCTGAAAATGCAAAAGCTATTTGCATAATGCTAATTTTGTGAAAAGACCAGAAATTTGGCGAAAGAACTGTGAAAGAACACTAAAGTTGACCTAAATTTTCTGAAAAAATTAAATACTAGCAAAACTCCAAAATAGCTTAAAATTCCTCAGTAAAACAAATTGGCTAAAAACGTTAGCATGATGCTAAAATATTAGCTAAACTCTAAATTAGCCTAAAAAACTCCAGTAGAGGACCAATTAGTGAAGAACGTTAACATGTTGCTAAAATATTAGCTAAGCTCCAAAATAGCCTAAAAATCCTCAGTAAATCAAATTAGTCAGAAATTTTGCTAAAATTTGAGCTAAACTCAAATTTGTTTTGAAAATTACTATAAAAGATGAAAACACAGTCCATAAATATATTCAAAGACATGTTGCTAATCTACTTAAAATACTGAATTTGACGATTTTCCCATTAATTTGCTATGGGCATATTTTGCTCAATATTTAAAAAACTATAAAGTTCATGAATACATGACGTACAAGCAGCATTTTCCCGAACGAACATATCGTTTTGATACCAAGATTGCTGAAATCTCAGAGTTCGATTGGGTTTTTCGTGCTGAAAAACATACGGAAAGGAGCAGGGGAATCTTAATTGTGTGATTGCTTACTAAGCATTCACACAATTATAAAGAGAAACAGGATCTTCAACTCTTTTCGAATGGATAGAATAATAAAAATCTGTCCTGTTTTGAAAAGTGGGCCACAGGATGCAGCTCCGGAGGTGAAGCAGATAATTGCTCAGAGCGTGTTAGACCGTAAAGAAAAGAAACGGTGGCGTGCAAAAAGAAGAGAGAAGCTGATTTGCATTGCAGCATTAGGTGAGATCAAACAGTGCCACAGCTTCACAAGCAGATAAGGCATCTCCAGCCTCCTGAAAGAGAATGTGAAATTGATCCATCTTAGTGTCTGTATGGATGTTTACACAAACGCAGGGGGAGGGCGTCAGGAATCATGTGTGTGGGTGGAGTGTTTGTGGGGTCTGAGGGAGGGGAGGGCAGGGAGACATAAAACAAGATGTATGTTTTCTCGTTAAGGTGTCTCTTAGTGTATCTATGTGCGAGAAAATGAAGAAAAATTATGGACTGTTACTTTGGGAATGTGAGTTACGACCAGAGGTGGGTGTAGCTGGAATGACCCCCACCTCCCCAGTACAAGCCTCTTTGTTTTACCGGAGAAAAATAAATATTTCCATACCTCGTTAAGGATTTCATTCTCTATATGAAAGAGATGACAAGCAAAAGGGAAACTTAACAAAAATGAATGGAAAGTTTACTCTTCATGCAGGTCAAGCAAACAAGAGGCTGAGGGAGCAACTAGATATGTCAGACGTTTCTTGGAGTAGCATTTAAATGAACAGATATATATATGTTGCTCTTTGAAGCACTATTTTATCAAACTTTTGGTTTAAGATTACTTCACTAAACTATATATTTAAATCTGAAATCTATTCAAACTGGAAAAGTTGCATTAGCTGCAATGATGTTAGTGTGAATGCTTTTTGCTGAAAGTAGTCGCTGAAGATTGTTGAAGCTTTTTACTGACAATGGTGATGCAATTTACTTTTTTTGCTGAAGGAGTTTGCTGAAAATGCAAAAGCTGTTTGAAAATGTAAAATTTGCTACAAGGCTGGAAATGTCATTAAAGAACTAAGAAACGCTGAAGTTGACCTAAGTTTCCGAAAAATGTGTTGTAAAATTGGATAAAAATCCTTAATACATGACAACTTTGCAAAAATATTTAGTGTGTTGCTCAAATATGAGCTAAACTCCAAACTAGCCCCAAAAAACAGGGTGACAAATTAGCCAGAAAAGCTAGCACATTGTTTAAAAACTAGCTAAACTCCAAGATAACCTAAAATTCCTCAGTAAACCAAATTAATCGAAACAGTAAATTAGTATAAAAAAACCTCAGTAGATGCTAAATTAGCCAAAGAAAAAGCTAGCTTGTTGCTAATATACTAGCTAAACTCCAAAATAGCCTAAAATTTCCCAGTAAACTAAAATGGTCTAAAATTTTAGCATGTTGCTAAAATATTTGCTAATATCTAAATTAGCAAAAAAACCTCAGTAGATGCCAAATTAGCCAAAAAAGCTAGCTTGTTGCTAAAATACTAGCTAAACTCCAAAATAGCCTTAAATTCTTCAGTAAACCAAATTAATCGAAACAGTTTGCCCGTTACTGAAATATTAGGTAAACTTTAAATTACCATAAAAAAAACCTCAGTAGAGGCGAAATTAGCTAAAAAAAAAAGCTAGCTTGTTGCTAATATACTAGCTAAACTCCAAAATAGCCTAAAATTCCTCAGTAAACTAAAATGGTCTAAAATGTTAGCATGTTGCTAAAATATTTGCTAATATCTAAATTAGCATAAAAACCTCAGCAGAGGTTAAAGATCCACTTGTGGAACCTCAGGTTTCAAACCCCTGGTCTAGAAAAGGGGACACTTGGACTGTTGCTTAGATATATTTGAGAGAAACCTACATTTACCTACTTTAAAGATATTTTTTGTGGCTTTTTTGATATGATTCCAAAAAAAAAAAAAAACAGAGCAATAGATCTAAACGTGAGTGTTGTAGCTAACTTTTATGATTTAATTCATCTTAAAAGGGCAGAACATCAACATATTTGATTTTTTTCACTTATAAGAAGGAAACATATCTTGTATTCTAGATTTTTTTACCTTGTTTCGATACACCTCAAACAAACATTCAATAACAAGTTTATTTCTGAATAAATTCATTCATAAATACCTATGTATCAATCAAACCCCGCCCCTTTTTAAGTTCTGAGTAAGATTACCTTTACCCAGACCAGGTAAACAACCTTACAAAATCATATTAAATTACATTTGTAATCATTAGGAATAATGTAATTGTGATATTATGTTTATTTTTATCTGTCAATTCCCCATGCTACCTTTGGCGAAATGCCATCCTAGGTGATTTCCCACAATGCACATGCCTAAAACCACCTCTGGTTTTGATAAACCGCAATGGCGTCATCAGTCAAAGCTGAAAAATCTATAGTTAATGCAATTTGGACCATATTTTTCTTTAGAAACTTTAAATCACAAATGTTACAAATTCCATTGATTTTGACATTCTTGTTCAAAACTAGCAGATTTTTTGTGACATTAACTTTATTTAACTGTGTAGAAATTCATCCCTTTTTTAACACTTTTTAAACAACCCCAGTATTTTCTGAGCATGACTACAGCCCTGGATGATTTCATCCAGTTCTTCCTGAAAACCCGTGTCTTGGTGTTGCAACACTTTAGCTTGAACATATCTGTTTTTTTCTGATTTGTACTCCTGCACTGACCAGAAACCATAAAGAATTCACTTCTCGCCTGTGTGTCTGTGTGGAATGCAGCGCTGAGAAGCTGCCATCTTTGTACAGCCGCGCCTGTCTACTCTACACAGAATGTTGTTCTGCAGTCCTTTACTAAAAAAAAAAAAGAAGAATGGATATCTCTAGAAAAAAAAAAGTCCCGTCAAGGGAAGCATGTTGGTCCCTTAAATTGATTTCTGCATCAATGCTTTTGTAACAGGAGGATAAATTAATGTTGCAGTCGAGGGCATTGGTACAGCCCTTATCGCTTTATGGAACCTTTTCTTTTTCAACTGTTCTTTTCTTGTTTTTGGAACACAATGTGCACATTAAAAAAAGTAATAACACACTAAAACAACTGTCGTAAATAAGGCTTCAAGGGTTTATGAATTCCATCCTGTATGACCCCTTTGAGTTTGCTTTAAAGTTTCCAGTGATCTTTTCATTATGATGATGCCGTTTTAAACAAAATAAATAGAAACTGTGTTGTTTTCAAGGTCATCGTTTATGCAGAGCGGCATGAGTTCAGTAGAAATTCAACTATGAATTATGGGCAGGGCTGTTGGGGTGGAGTAACCCCACCCCCACATCCCATCATCCATCTGTTTACACGTTCTTCTGCTAGCTTACAGCCCCTCACACGCTAACTTTACTGATGCAACAAAAATGACGAGCAATACCTTAGCTATCCAGCGGTACAGTTTTTATCCATACACCAGATGGAAAACAAAGACGTTCATGGATCTATTCGTCTGCAAGTGGATGCATCAGAATGGGGCGGAGCAAGGAGTTTGTGGCCCCGCCCAGTGTATTTTCACAAATAAGCTTTCTTTTGTCTAAAACATACTCTGAAGTGTAATTTTGAGGTAAATGTATCTATGTTTATTTATATTTAATCTTTATGTCCCCCATCTTCACAAAATGCCACAAGAACATGTTAAAAACCCCCAGAAAACACAATTTTCATTGGAGTGGATCTTTAATGTCTCGTTTCCACCGAGTTATCCAGACCGGACTGGACTTTTCAACGTTTCCTTTACAAAATGGACCGTTAAGCAGGACCGACTGGTACCATTTCTGGTCCCCCGTTGGTCGTAGGCCCACAGAAAAATGGAATGGACCTGTTAGGGCGGAGCTTCTGTCGTCACTCAGTGTAGCCTATTGATTGGTGGAAAGGTTTTACGATAACAGGAAGTGCCCGACCACCGCTTTTTCTGACTCAAGATCCAAACCGAAAGTTTTGTCCTCTTTTCGTCTGGATTTTCTTTGCCCCCTGCAATCTTCTTGCAAAGGACAATAAATTCTATGCATACAGTATTCCCCCTTATTCGTGTGGGTTGGGGACCGGAGACACCCCATCCCCCGTTTGCATCTCACCTGACCCCCGCGGCCGAATAATGTCCATTACTGATCCGTACTCATCAAAAACACTTCTGATCGTTCTTTGTAAATATTTATTAAAGATCATTGAAGTATTGCTCAACATAAAGAGTTTTTTTCTTTTCGGTCTACACCTCGGATGACTTTGATGGTCCAACGCTCAATGGAAACGCTCACTCGAACAGCCCGGACCATTCCAAACTGGCCAAGAAAGGACTGGTTTGGTCTGTGCTGCTCAGTGGAAACGAGGCATAAGTCTGGCATATAAAATGTCTCATTCATCTCTACTGTTCCCCTTTTTCTCTCATGTATTCTGGTGCTTTTATAGATTCAGTGATTCCATAAACTAAAGCTAAGGCGAATCTATTGAAATGCTGACAGCATAAACCAGTATAAATGTAGTCGTTCGCCTGTTGTGATAACTCTCTTCTAAGCTTGTGCACAATTAAGCGATCCACGCCAAGGCCAGCTTGCAGAGGTGGGCCATAATGCAGCGGATCAGTGGACTCTTGTGTATTATGGATATGCTAGAAGTGCTGAATGTGCCGGGGTGAGTCTCCAAAGATGAGACATCAGTTAAATAACAGTCACGTGTCGGCTGCTCAACGGAAGCTCAGCATAAAAGTAAAAGAGCAAATCAAACCGCAGATAAAACTGAAGATTAAAAAAAACACTTCAGTCTTCTTTTCATTCATTGATGGACGATTAACCAATGACAACAGAGCATACAGACACCTACTGTGTGTAGTGTGCAAAGTATCCATGCTCAGGTGTAGATCGTTGAATGAAAAGTGAGCGCTGGTCAGAGAATTTGGACAACTCATGGTGTATCAGTTCAATTCCTGACCATGTGAGGTCTTCTCTAGTCCCACGGATGTCCACCCTGTTTGTGTTCTTGCATTTAGTCCCTCATGTGATTCGAAATATTTATTAATTATTCACCATAGAAATAATAAAGGTTATCCATTACCATTTATTCCCTAACAGAATTAATCCTTTAGCAATCCGTTTGAAAAAAAAAAGTTATTTACTCCTCATACAAACTGTGACAACATAGTTCTTGGTGTTGGATCATTTTATCTGAAGGTCAGGGATGTCTCATCATCATAACATGTAATGAAACATGACACAACTTAAACTAAAAGATATAAAAGACAACTATAAAACATGGTTTCTCTGTTTAACCAATGATCTTCAAAACAAAATCCTCACAGAACATTTCGTAAATGAAAAAAAAAGAGTTGAAACAGTTTTGAAATTGAAATTTTTAGTTTTGAAACCTAAAAACCAGGACATTTGAAACTGAAAGTAACTAATTTTATTTCTGAATAGCAAAAAGTTTTGGACATTTATATTTTTTCAGACCAAACACCAATCTTTTTTTCAATTTCATATATTTGGGTTTTAAATAATATTGTCGTCGATGTAGCTCCATGTGAAACTACATTTTTAAACTTTTAAAACCATAACTTTTTAACATAATTATGAACTAGATATATAGCATTACATGCAATAATGCTAGTGTGAATGCTGTAAACTGAAGTTGGCTGTTAAAGATGTTAGTGCTGATAGCTGCAGATGCTGAAATTGATAGCTAAAAACACTCAAGCTGATCGATGAAAAAGCTGAAATTGAAAGCTGAAAATGTTGGAACTAATAGTTGAAAAGGCTGAAGCTGATAGCAGGCTAAAATATTAGCTAAATGCCAAATTAGCCTAAAAAACTGAAAAAAAGCCAAAATTAGTCAAAACAGCTGGCGTGTAAATATTAGCTAAACTCCAAAATAGCCTAAAGAAATCTAAAAAATAGCAGAATGCAAATTTTTAAAACTTTAGAACTGTGACTCTTTAACATAATTATGAATAAAAAACAGGCAAGAATATAATTTCAAAATAAATTTTAACCTTAAATAACTTTCAATATTTTATTCTCCATAAAAATATATTTTGTCAAAATTATACAAGTTAAAAATATAATTATACAAGTTAAAGATATATCATCGGGCCATTAAAAACAATAAAATAAATTGTTTTGGAGGGCCAGACATAATCACCCTGAGGGCCGGATCCGGCCCCCGGGCCTTGACTTTGATACGTGAAATAGAGCATTCATTGACGGTGTCTGTTATAATCCGGCGCGCCCTATAGTGCAAAAAATACAGTACATACATCCACATAAACTCAGATTGACATTTTTAGTGACACACATAAAGACAAATTTGTTGAGTTGTTATCACTGACATCAATAGAGATTGACAAAACAAGGAAGTCAGTTCAGTCGCCATTTTTCCACGGTTTGGATATTGCCCGATTTGGGACCAGACGATGTTAAAAAGAAGGGATTTGTCTGAGAATCTGTCAAACGCTTCGAACATTTGAGATGGGGCACAACATGGTCTAATTGAGGCATCTGATTGGCCAGTTTATAACTTGTATAACTAGTGATAAAGAAAATATATCATGAAGAAACAATTAGGTTTAGCAAGAACATGTTAAAAAGAGTCGCCTGAACAAGAATGATTATTCTGACAAGCAGAACGATTGAGTAATAGCTGTTTATTTTTTAATAGAAGTCTATAGGAATTTGGCTTTCTGGAACCTGCGGGGACTTCCTGTTTGGAACGCCAGGGGGAGGGGATGATCAGTCCAGTTCTTGAATTGATTCATCTTTTGGGAGTTTTTGTCTTCACTTACTATTAAATGACATACCACTGCCTATGACTTATTACACACTGTTGCTCTGTTTGACTTGAGATTGTGCGTAATTTGGTTTTAAATTGGATTTACGAGAGGAGTTTAATATCTAAAGTCCATGCATACCAGATAAAAAAGTCTGACAAGGATCAGAAGCGTTTGACATCGATCTCATCCATATTGGGATGGCTTTCTCTGTGGTTATGGAATAAGGATGTCAATACTGCGGACTGGCAGTATGAATGTCTGAGCTATAGCGACAGGCCGCGGTATCTGGGAGTCAATCTGCTGTGTTGTCTGCATCCTGATGAGCGCAGGCTCTTCGGGGTCTTCTTTTAATTGGTCGCACCCTTCAAGGAGCCCCGCGTTTGTTTATACAGTACACCCAAACACAAACACGCTCGCCAGTGTGTGCGAGCCTCAAATATCCTTGAAACCATCCTCTCTAGGTTATCCAATTCTCGCAGCCCTTCTCTGCTAATCAGCAAAACAGAGGAACTAAGTGGATAAACAAGCAAAATTCCATGTGTTTATGCAGAGGGTGCTAAGGGGCAAAAAAATGAGTCAAAATGAAACAAACTATTCCCTCAGATTACCGGTGGTTAATCCTCTCTGTGGGTTATTATTGTGCTGTTAGAATATCGCAACCAATAGCGAGCGTGCATACATCAAAATACACTTTCTAAAAGTGGTAAATAGCGAAAAAGTTTGTTTTGTCAGAGATGCCAGGAAGATGTGGGCGGAGTCTTAATGGTTGCGGGGATCTAATCCTCTAAAGGTGAATATGCAGACAGCAGAGAGCAGATCAAGCCCTTCAGTTGCTTAAGCCAAACCATAAAAGAGGAAGTGGAGTTTAAGTGCATGAAAAATGTGTCGGGATTAGCAGAGAAGCAGATAGTTGTGAATATGCTTGTGCTGATTCCTCTTACATGGAAGTAATACCACATATTGGTTGTTCTTTACATGCATAGCTGGAGCCTAAGAGATTCTCTCCAGTGCACATATTGTCTTCCGAGTCAGCGTTTCTCTCCGTTTCCTTGCACCTCGCTCACCCCACTTTTTTCTATTTTGCTGTTTGGTTTATGTGGGAATCCTTTTAAAGTTGTCTGGCCTTTCTAATCTCCTTGCAGATGTGAAAGTGTGCACCGAATCGCTTGAACGCCGGTGACGCTAATTATACCTCAAAGGGGAGGCTAACTGATGGCCCAGTAAATTGTTAATTAGACAGAACAGAAGCCGCTCTTAAATTAGACGTGTGAATGGAGACATTGTGAGCCACACAAGTCAGCGCCGCTCTGCCGCTCTTCATGCAGGCCGCAGTGCCATTCAGCCAAAGCGGCTGGCCATTTCAGCCCGAGACCGCCGGATCCAAATATTGACAAAACACTCACAAATACACTCAAATTCTGGGTTTTAAGAAAGTATTCCAATTATAAAAATGTCTAGGTGTTTGAAACAGAATCCTTTACTGTCGCCTGGCAAAGAAAAGGATGAGATGGAGAAAAGACGGAATATCTGGAGAAAATGAATCACGTTGCCGGGTGCACGATCTGCTAATTAACAAGGAGCTGTTGTGCTGAAATCATATCGCTTGCTAAATTGAACCCCCCCTCTTTGGTTCATTTATCAAAGTAAATGAATTATAATCAGTCCACATCCATCCAGCGCGGTGTTCGCTTTGAGGTGTTCATACGCTTCAGGTTTTATGAGCCGCTATGCCGATGAGATTTATTTGAGTTATTTCACTCCTTTCCGAGCACGACACTTAGTTATGAAGCACAAATGGACTTAAGTTTTATTTTAGAGGCTAAGATAACAAATGTAGAGGTTTTAATGCACGTGGTTAAAGTAGAACATTGTGCTTTTATCTAGGGATGTCCCAATCTGTTTTTTTCAGAGTTCTTTGATTTTCCGCCGATACCGAGTCCTGATCTGATACTTTTGAAACAAAAAAGAGCAAATTTAATAAACAGATATAAGTTTTGGCCTATTTTAAAATTTGATTCATCTCCTTTTATCATTTAACCTTCTAAACAAAGCTCTTCTGTTGAACAATAAAGTAAAAAATAGTGTCAACATCAATTAGAAACAAATAGTTAATGATTACCTCATTAAATTAGGTAATAGTCAAGTTTGGTAACTGTAGCTTCAGGATCTTCAGCTTTCATCATATGGTATTAATATCCTTTAAAAATTCTTTCAAATAAAAAAAAAAAGACTGAATATGATGATAAGTGTTCATGACTAGCTTATGTCAATACAATCATTTAATTTATTTCAAATGTTTTTGAGACATTCATTTTTTTTTTTAAATCACATTTTCCTGGCACTTTGTAGACGGTCCCTTAGCAGCAGTCTCGCTGCTGTATTTCTGTTCATTAACACATTTTTGAAAAATGACTGCTTTAAAATCATTCTAGAATATATATGATGATAAGTGTTTAAAGCTCATATCAATATAAACATTTATTCATTTCATATATTTTTGAGAAATTACTGATTTTTTTTAAATCACCTTTTCCTGGATGTTGCACTTTGTAGTTGGTCCCTTAGTAGCCATCTCGTATTTCTGTTTAATATTTGTAAACAAATAGAAAACTTTTTTTAAGAGCCTTTGTTAGTCTTCACTTGCATTAAGACAAACCAATAGAGACACTTGCTGTCTTTTTAAAACATTTTTTTAAGAGTTATTAATTCCGACTTTGGGAATCTGTGAATGTCTTGCTAATTTCACCAAATTGTTTTATTGTTTTATTGTTTACAACAATAAAATGTGATCTGTTTGTGATATCCAGACCCCTATTTAAAGGTGATGAATTCTGAATTATTTAAAGGTCTAACCTATGTTTATTAAGATTAAAGTATAAATGTAAACATCATCATATTGTCTTTCGGCCTCTGCAGTCCAGCATCCAACAAAGTAAATAGACATAAGGAGTGAACGCTACCGCCACTTTCTCCATAAAGCTGACAAAACCATTGAGAAATAGTCTTTAAAGTCAGTTTCTGGTCCTTTTTTAGCTCCATAAATGTTTGTCAGCTCACCCCTGAACGATTCCTGTTCCATTTCCTGTTGGCATTTCTAAACGGCTGTTGGCAGCTTCCAGTTTGAACTGAAAATTCACACTTAGTGTTTGCTGCTGTCTGCTAATTGGGGGATATCCTGTGGAAGTTTTTTTTTTTTTTTTTTTTTCTACCCCTGGGTAGAAAAATATTGCGTGTTATTTTTAGCCATGTTGATCTCATTAGCAGTAGTGACGTGAGATGAACTCCTCACCAATGCTTCTAATCATGTGAGTCTGCCTGCTGGTGTCATTAGTCTGCGAGCTCGACAGATGGGGTGGGTGTTTTGAAGCAGAGTTGAATCCCTGACGCCAAGTTGTTGACTCACTTAAGCTAAAGGAAAATCCTCTCTGCACTGTACAAACTCTCGGAATCGACTTATCTTTATGCGTATTTTTGTTCATACTGAGGTTCCTCAGAAAGATGACCCACAGACTTCCATACAGGTGGTTGTAGAAAAAAGTTTAGCAAACATATTGCAGGAGGTTTCAGTCATCCACCCATGGCAATAAAACGTCTTCCTGTGTGCAAGCTGGGGACGCCAGAATTCTTGGCTTAAATCTGAATCGTATGTTTCTGCATCGTGGCATCCCTACTGCATATTTTTGGATATTTTTGTGCGTCAAACAAATGTGTTGTGCTAAATTTAAGGGTCTATTCGGAATGGAAAGTTTGGCTCGCTTATAGTGAACTAAAGATTGTTTTCTCTGATAATTCGTAAGAAATTTCCATTCTGAATAGACTCAAGGTGGTCTGGGACTAGGAACTGCTCTCTGACTAGTGCTATCAATTATTTTAATAGTTGACTAATCGGGTCATGTGTAAACTAGATGTAAAGCAAACATCTTAACCATTATTAGCTTTAAACTAACTAAAAGCTAGATATACAGCATTACCTGCGATAATGTTAGTGTGAATGCTGTAAGCTGAATTTGACAGCTGAAGATGTTAGTGCTGATAGCTGAAGATGCTGAAAATGATAGCTAAAAATGCTGAAGCTGATAGCTGAAATTGCTGAAGCCGATAGTTGAAAATACTGAAGCTAATAGCCAGCTAAAATGTAAGTTGAATGCAAAATAAGCCTAAAAAATCTGAAAAAAGCCAAAATTAGCCAAAACAGCTAGCATGTAGCTGAAATATTACCAAAGCAGCAGTAAAAAGTGTTCAACCTGACCTCAATACAGACGTTCAAGATTGGTCAACAAAATATAAAGTTTGAATCAGCGAACTATCCTGACAAAGCGCAGGACTTTCATTATTCTGTCTCTCATTGCTTTGCCCCGCCCCCTGTAATTCCTGGCCAATGAATGAAGAGATCTTTAGTCAGGTAGTTTTGATTACAAGAAACAAGAAAGTCCGGTTGACAACAGTCTGAATACAGATCAAACTAGGGGTGCAACGAATCATGGATAATCCGTGATCCGTAAGGATCACACGCTACGGTTCAGCACACGCGTGTGCCGCAGACCACCCAACTCCAACCTCCTGCACTCCAAATAGATATGGTGTTTTCAACACTATTTTTAAGCATTTATTTCTCTCAGTTTTAGTAGATTTGTTCTAAAGACATGTAAATATAATCAGAAACTACATGATACAACGTGTGTGTGTGAAGTACTTTAAATATTTTATTAAATATATGTTATGAAGCTTTTCCAAAAATGTATTTTAAGATTTTATCTTGTTGATTTTTGCTTTTGTTTTTTTTCTTTTTATTAATCCAAAAAATTATCCGAACCGTGACCCTAAAAGTGTGGCACGATCTGAACCGTGAGTTTTGTGGTCTGTCACACCACTAGACCAAACAGGTTCAGGACTTGATCCGGACCGAATCAGAGGAACTCCGTCTGAACTAACGGACTTTTCGTGTCTGATCAGAATCTGAACACTTTATCAATCACATGGGAAATTGCATTTACAGCAGAGGTCCTGTTAGATAAGAATAAAAAAAAAACATAGAATAAAGGGAAAGCTATTTATAACACAGCAAAGTGAAATTTTGCAGACTTGATTAAATTAGTATTTATTGGTTTATTACACAACACCACACTGCAAAAACAGCCCCCCCAGAAATAGGTCAAAATTCGTCAAATTTAAAAGAAATTTCCTTAAATTAGCAAAAAAAAAAAAAAAATCTGCCTGGTGGTAAAGGACATAGCCATCCAAGAATTCCTCTTTTAAAGAAAAACAACAGTCAATTATACAAATATTTTTTAAAATAAGATTTTTTAGCTATTGAATAACGTTCTTTATAAGACTTTTTTTAAATTCGTTTTTTGCAGGACAGGCTGAAGTCAACTCAGAGGTTTTTCTGCTTTACTTGCCTATTAGAAAATTGACAGTTGTATGCTGTAGTTTTGGAGTACAAACACCATATTTTGAAATGATACAAAGCCGTGACCCAAAAAATTGAGATATGAAAGAATTGTGGGTAAAGTGAGTCGTTGCATCCCTAGTTGAGAGCTGAAATCTGAATTTAGAGTCCTTCAGGAGAAATCGTGTCAGCTCAGGGGAACACGGTCTGCTGTAGATTACAGGTGCAGAGCAGTTTGAAATGCAGATGGGATTTAAAAAGAAGAAGAGCACCAAAATGTCATCTATTCTCCTCTGCTTAGCTGTGGAGCTGCGTGCTGCAGAGAGATCGAACGAAGCTGCCCGGCCAAGCCATTACGGCGCTAAAGGAAAGGCAATCCGAGCAGGCCAAGACTCGAGGTCTCCCATTTGAAAATCAGCTTTTACTGTCTTGTATCTGGGGGCCTTAAAACTATCCTTATTGTAATATAAATTTAACAAGTATGCTTCATTTGTATTCTTCTTCTGTCCCAGTGGAATGTATGCTGAATACATATTCCTCCAGAATCAGCATCTCTTCCCTTCGCCTCTCTTCACATTGTGCTGTTCATTCTTCTCTTTATAATTCCATTACTGTCATTCCTACATATACATTGTCCCTCATCTTTCCGTCTGCACTCTCAGGTGTAAACGCTGATTATCTTGTGTAGATATCAGGCCACAGCAAATTAAATGTGACCGCAGCTCGGCTGCCAGGATGTCCATTATAATATCTGTAATCTGTTGGACTCGGGGGAAGCGGTTGGGAGGGGCGGGAAGATGATGGAGGAAGATTCAGCACAGATCCAGTGGCTGGCAGGAAAGTGTTGGAAATGGACTCCGCCACTGATGAGGTTCACAAAAACCATATGTCACGGGTGGTTTCAAGTTTCACTAAGCCGAGTTCCATCAGAGGCTGGAAAACCTGAACGGAGGAAAGAGGGACTGAACCGCTTTGGAATGGAAACTGTTTAAATTCTTAGATTTTTGGGGGGTTTAGATACCTAGATTTAAAAAAAAAATCATACTTTATAGTAGTGCTGGGTGATATGGAAAAAAATTGTGTATCACGATATAAATTATTTTATATCACGATAATGATATATATCACTATATACATGAATAAAGTATATTTTCAGATATTCTCTGAAAAAAGTCATACTTTTCTGATAATCTTAAGTAACAGATAATTGAGAAACAAACATTTTACTGCAGCAAAATAAACCCAATGAGAACATGATCACGTTTGTTTCAAAAATCAAAGGTATTTAAACTGAATTTGTAAAAAAAAAAAAAACTTTTTATGAAACACATTTTTTAAAGTGCACAACAGTATCAAGTTTCTGAGTAGAAAAACACATTTTTGCACAAAATTCTGCTAGAATTACGTCAACTGTTGAAGAGTTATCATACCCAAAATAAAATAAACACTGTAGCTAAAGCCCCGATGTCAAAGCTAATTTGTTTCTTTTTATTTTCTTTCAGAACTTAAGTCAGTGAGCGGAAGTTCTGTCTCATTCACTAGTCTTACTTTGAAAACAGGAAGCTTCACCAACACTTGTTTTGAAGATTTGTTTACTTTTGGTAATAGTTTGGCTTTAAAATCCAATAAATATTTAACTACACTCTACCATATTTATCATATATACTATATTTTTGCATTGGCGTATCTGTCTGCTTCAACTCTGGGGAAAAAACTTCATCTGTTGTGCGTCCATCGTTCTGCACTCCTGTTAAGTAACGTAAAGCATGTCGTAAAACCTGCGTGTATTCTTTGCAAGGAATCTCTTTTTAATTTGTCTTTATTTTCACTTTTATACATTTTTTTGTGTACACACTGTCAAAGCAACACCTGAGTAATTGTCTTTGGCTATTTAATGAGACATTTGGCGTAATATTTGATCAGATTAGGTCAGAAACGATAGAAGAAAAATGCTACACTTTTCTATCGCCCACATGATATGTGTCGTCATATCACCCAGCACTACTTTATAGTATAAATGTTTATTTAAACTTTTACAGTTTTAGCATTTGTGGCTGATAATCAATAGTTTTGTGGCTATTTTCTTCAAACCAGATTTCTATTGGCTGTTGGAACCGAACAACTGAAAGGGAGCTTGTCTTTCATCTAATAATGACAAAAAAAACATTGACTGAAAATATCTCTGATTCCAAATTGGAGGGCATACATGTACTTTGAGTTATAAGCTCATTAAATGGTCATTATGCGTTGCTATTACTCCCACAATTATGCTAAAGATAAGAGAGGAGGAAAAGGATATTATATCCCTAATGTCTTGCGGTTGAGCTAATGAAAGCATGTAAAATTTTTGTGAAATGGGATATTAGCGCAAAGAATCTGTCCAATCCATATGAGACATTCTTTTCATTCAATGCAGGAACTCCTCTGCTCTAAAGATAATCAGTCAGTGAGTCGATATCATCACAATTAAAGGAAAAATCTGTGCGAATGCAACATTTCCCGCCTTCTTCTTCCCAAAAAGCATAATCTAAAGCCCTTAAATAATGATCCTCTAAAAATACAAGCAACCATGCAAAAAGTGATCCTCAAAACTTTAGGCTTGTGTGCTAATAAGCTACAACAGTTCATGACAAGTTGGAGTCACAAAATTGTAAGAACATCTCCGTCAAAATTTACTAGGCTCCTCCCACCTCCCCAGTGCAAACACAGCTTTAATCTTTAAGGCTTAAAGGCACACAGCACAGTAACTGCTCCGTGTCCAGATGACACAAGTCTTTGTCCAAAGAAATGAACAGCAAATGAAAAATGATCAATAAAATATCTGTTTTTAATCTTCTCCCTCACTGTTTTAGTCCCATCTCTTCCTTTTCATAGCAGTTTCCAGAAATAACGATTTTAGTAGAATAACCATGTTTCTTGATCATTGGTACGGCCATTGACTAATATGAGACCTGGACTGTAAAGGTACAGTATATGACAACTGGGCTGAGTGACCACTCCCCCCCAGACAGGAAGTGGCTCCAAGAAACCAAAATCCCATAGACTACGATAGAAAAATTGACAGCAATTACTCAGTCATTGTATTGGTCAGAATAAACATTCTTGCCCTGATACCTTCAACATCTTTTTGTTTATCCTCTTTTTTCATTATATTTTTTTCTACAGTTCAAATTGTTCAAGTTACATACTGACCAATCAGAAGCCTCAGTAAACGTAGGTGGCCTCACACCTACTCACTTTTTGTGTGTGTATGTCTAACAACCTGTAATTGGCCAGACCGGTTGCCATAGATACCTTGACTTAGACTCGGACTAATCACTGTTGACGACGTCTGCCTCCAAACTGGCGAAGTACATATTACGAAAAAATGGCAACTGATATGATTTCATTTCTTGAGAGTTGGAAGTAAACCAGTTTTTATGGACGATCTCACACTCACCAGATTTTAAAAACACAGTTACTCTATTCTACACTATTAGTACACCAGTGTCTTTAACAATTTGGACACAAAAAAGGAGGAGTTTAAGTATCTTGGGGTTTTGTTTACAAGTGGGGAAAGATCGGAGCGTGAGATCAACCAACACATTCTCATTCCCAAGTCGTCACATATTGACATTTGGTTAAGGACCCCTCCGCGTCACTTTTGACGTTTTGGGAGTCCCCCAACTGGTCGTTTTTTGATGTGCTGGCTGTTTGTAAAATCAAGGGTCCACGACCCTTGGGGCGCGGTACTGGATGCGGTACAGGACATGGACTGGTCCTCAGGACACATCCAGTACTGGTACCCTAAACTGGCACCGGACATGAACCGGTACCGGGTTATGGCTATGATACCGGTACTGGGTTTGGGTATCGATGCGCTTCACGTTCCGGTACTGGACCGGTTCTGGTTCATGACCCGGAGGTTGGGGACCCGTGATCTAAAGGGAACACCCAGCACATCAAAACCGACAATTTGGGGACACCCAAAACGTCAATTTTTGACGCGGAGAGGTCTTTAACCAAACGTCAAAATGTGACGAGTTGGGAGTGAGAATGTGTTGGATTGGCAGTTGTCCGCCGTTATACGGTCGCTATACCGGTCCGTTGTGGAGAAGATAGAGCTGACCCAGAAAGCAAAGCTCTCAATTTCCCAGTCAATCTTTGTTGAGCTCTGGGTCATGACAGAAAGAACAAACGGTTGAAATGAGCTTCCTCCGGAGGGTGGTCGGGCGCTCCCTTAGAGATAGAGTTAGAATCTCGGTCACCCGGAGAGAGCTCGCAGTAGAGCCGCTGCTCCTCCATATTGAGAGGAGCCAGTTGCGGTGGGTCGGACATCTGGTCCAGATGCCTCCCTGGGGAGGTGTTCCAGGCATGTCCCAGTGGGCAGAAGCCCTGGGGAAGACCCAGGACACGCTAGAAAGACTACGTCTCACCACTGGCCTGCGAACGGGACCTGGGAGAAGGGAGTCTGGGCAACTTTGCTCCTGTGACCCGGTCCCGGATGAGTGGGAGAAGATGGATGGGTTTGATAAAACAAAAAAAAAATCCAAGATGACTTGATTGTTTCTCTTTCTGATTTCTTTGCCACATCCATTTAGTGGTGTAGCGGTGATAGAAATATGCACAGGTGAGGGCAGGTAATGAGCAGAGAAAGCCAGGATGATTTCCCACGCAGTAGACAGCTTTCACGTTAATCCAAAATGTTCCTTGTTCTCACATGGCTGCACGTGTTCCCTGTGAAGCCCATCATCACAGCAATTATTGTCGGAAGAAGGATGAGCTCTGCCAACACTCCATCTAGTCTGAGCTGTAAACAAATTATGCGGAGGGGGGTCTTGAGTACGCCTGTGTGAGAAACAAAATAATCTGAAGCCAATTGTGTCCCAGTGTGGCGTCTTAGGTCTTCCACCAGCAGCTACTCATTTGAGCGAAACTTGGAAAATTAGATGAAAATTGGTCATTAGAGCAACACTTTCAAAAGGATGATGTATTGTTTTCCATCATGCGTCTTCCTTCAGAAGAACAGCCCTCTTGGAGGAGTTTTGATAGTTTTTCTGTTAAAGACACAGTTCTTTTTTGGTAATTTAGAGGTTAAACTATGAAGTCAAATCAGGAGCATCTTAAAGTGAACAAAATAAA
>NC_050520.1:2588831-2611056 GCF_002922805.2 Oryzias melastigma
TCTAGACTTCTTTTTCTATGAAAGATTAAAAAGTGAGAGTTAAAAATGAGAGAAAAGCGTAAAAATATTCATGCGTGTCTGAGAAAAGTGTAAAAAATGTGTAGGGAGGAGTCCTCTGTGTCACCCTCTGGAAAACATGTCCTGGGAGCCAATGAGCTTAAAGCCCCGCCCCCTTGTAAAATAAAGATCAGCTCGGCAGTAAAAACTCAAAAATCAAAATCGAAACTGTAAAATTGAAACCAGCAGCTGTTACCAATTGATGAATTATTTTTCAATTGGTAATTTTTACATTTATAGTTTTTTTCTGTCCAAGTTTTCAGTATTTCTTTCACATTTTCAAGATTTATTTCAAAATTTCAGTATTTTTCTTCAAATTTTCAAAAACATTATTTTTTTCAAATTTTAAGGTTTTTTTTAATTTCAAGATTTATTTAAAATTTTCAAAAAAAATCAAATTTCCATTTTTTTTTCAGTTACAATGTCTATTTTTCAAGTTTTCGATCTCTTTTTTTGTCCACTTTAAGCTGATCCTGATTTGAACCCATATTAAGCCTTTCAGAAAAAAAAAATCTAGTTACTTGGATTTCAGTTTGATTGGTCTCATGAGTGTGTTTACCTGACCTGATTTTCGAAAAAAGAAACCTCTCAGCTTGTTGTAAAAGTCTCTTTCTTGTGAAATTTGCTGGTGGTTTTGGACCAATCTTTCAGTGGTTTTGCTGTGAGTAATGGACAGGTTGTGTTTTCTCCCCTTTTGTGCCTGCTGCGCGGCGCATTAGCATATTGAGTTACATGGCTGACTGTGAAGTGGTTCCCACCTTGCTCTTAGGAGGTATCAGAGGAATATTCAGCACATTATACCACAGAGAAATATGAGACAGGAGGGAGAGCGCACTCTTCCCCCGGCCCTCATCTTCCCGCGGTCTGTCCACGCTTCAGCGGAACAAGCTCAGCATCCGCGCGCTGGCTGCACGAACCGCCCATCGCACGCTGAGTCACACAAGGTTCAGCAAGCTGACAATATTTCTGGCAGGGGTGAATGGTTGGTGTTACAGTCCTACCTCCCACAGTTAACTCTGAGGAGACAGCCAGGAAATTGTTCCGCCTTCTCCCCTTTCCTTGGGGGAGGTGAGGAAAAAACCCATCATGTAAATGGGCAATTCAATCAAAGCCACAGATTAATTAGTCGCCGTTTTAGAGCAGGGATTAGCATCATCCACGGACACGTGGACATTTTATAGCATCAAGAATTAGGATTTTCACCAAAAAAAGAACAGAACAAATCTCTGTGTCTCAAGTCGTTTGACATTTTCAGTCTTTTCCTCTGGAGAACAAACCTTTATCTTTGAACTCTTTGATAATAAGCTGTTTTCAGTCTCTAATGAATGTTTAAAGACCCACTCTGATAAAAATAGTATTTCTGCTGCTTTTTGTGTTCTTGTGGCTTTTTTCTGATGAAGGGTTTGTTGTGCTGGTTCTCAGTTCACTTTGTCCTCAGCAGTCTTACACTGCTGGGTTTTGTTAGTTTAGTTTGGGGTTGGACCTTGGTAGTCTTAGTTTGTGGGCTTTGTTTATTTGTTTTCTTTAGGTAGTTTTGGTTAGGCAGCCCATAGCTGAGAGCCGCTGTCTCCGACGGTCGTCATGGCTGGGTTAGCAGTCTCCCTGACTTATTTTATGTAGGTTCCAATCCCTTTTTGTTTGAACTAGTGCAATAATTATTTGATTTTGTTCTTTCATTTCAGGACACAGGGTTTCATTTATTTAATATACTATGCTCCTCTTATTCTTATTGATTTCCAGTTTTCGTTAAAACAAAAACCCCAGCCAGGTCTACCAGCCAGGTTTACCCAAAGAGGACGTAACAATCACAGTTAAAAGAGCACATTATGAAAATAGATCAATTAGAACATGCTAGAGCAGGGTATGTTGGAATGTGGACCTCAAGGCCCGGAGTTGCCTATCCCTGGTCTAAGTTGTTCTTCAAAGAAGACCAGAACATTTAGGCCCAATCCGAATTATTCCCTTCTCCCTACCCCTTCATTTAGCCCTCCAAACGGAGAGTTATGGAAAAATAGTGCAATAGGCAATAGTGCAATAGGCTTGCACTCGACGATGTCACCATTAGTCGCTGGTTAGCTACGTTAGCGTAGAGCTTCCAATGCTTGAATATACACAATAACAGCAGTTTCATAACTTTGGAAAAGGTCGTGCTAAAACAAAAAGTCAAATTCTGTGCTTCGGAGTGCATCCACGTGATCCTCACAGATCCCCACACGACAGAGGGATCTGTATCCCTCCACTTGGAGTTTTGGCCTTTAAAAAAACTATTTCGGACAACCCTAGCACTACAAAAGCCCCTAGAATTGAGGGGTAGGGAGAAGAGAAGAATGCAGATTGGGCCTTAGTGTCTTGAGGTCTTCGAATTCTGTAGGTTGCTCTGTCAGAAATGTTTTTATTTTTTATTGTTGTTGGTTGTTTCTTACTTTCGTATGTTGGGGGAAAAAAGAAAAAACCTTAAAGTCCAGATGACCATCTTTAAAACTTTTACACCAAAGATGTCGGTGGCAACAGCTAAATAACACACGCCCTTTGACATACTGTAATTATTCAACCGTTTATGTGATCACTGTAAATGATCTAATTCTAACTCAGAAATGCAGCTTTTCAACACCAACGTAATGTGTGGCATATTGACGCAAAGTCACTTTTCTCTGCAAAAGAAGGAGATGATTTAGGTTGATGTTGTTAACACTTCACTGATGTCAAGTGTTGTATATCAGCACCAAGTTACTTTTCTCCGCCTCAGAATCCGCTGGAACAATGCAAAACGGCAAGCTCCTTTTGGGTTACCATAATTCCGCTCAAATTAAATCCTGAAATAATAAATGATGATGGTTTGCACTGTCACCTTTTTTAGCAAGATAGTTCAAGTTCAAATCCTGTTTTCTCTATAATGAGTTTTCTCCACCTGCACAGTCTGAAAATGTCCTTATATGATGAAATGATAACTCTTAATTATGTTTTGTGATTGTGAACATGCATGATTGTTTCCCTCTGATGGCCCTGATCCATGACTTCATTATCAACTAGAAATGCAGAGAAGTGAGGGCTTGTTATAGAATGTAAATGCAAGTACATTTAAACCCATAAGAGGGTGTCATAGCCTTTATGTCCAGTGTGTCTTTGTGTGTCTGAACACAAGTGTGTGTCTGCATGCAGGAACACTACTCTTAGTTCTGCTACTGCCTCGCCTCGCCTCTTGTGATCTTGATTTAAGTTTTTTTCTGTTTGCTCCAGTGAATCTAAAAGTCCAGAGGAAATAGAAATATCTGAAGAATTCTGCCCAGCTTGGCTGGACTTTTTGCTCTGCAGTTTTCTCTTCTTGTTTTCCTGTGTCGGGTCTAAGACTCGTTAGAATAGATTCGGTCCAGCTCACAGCTGAGCTGTCACATCATCTAGTGTGAAGAGCATTTAAACAAGATTTTATTTAGTTAAAGTTCATCCGTTTCTGTTAAAGGTACTGAGCAGACAGGAAGTTTTCTTGATCTATAAGAAAAAAATATATGTTCTGGTAATTTCTTGCTACTAAATAGAGAGCGCTAAGACCTGCTAGACCTTTGAAAACATATCCTTGAAGACTGAAAACTGCAACACAAAGAGAGGAACGACCATGGACTTTTGTGTATTGGCAAGAGTCTGGCAATACGATATGTATCCCGATATGTGTCTCAGGATACGATACATATTTTGATCTGTTTCTCATAGTATGATACATTTCTCGATATGTGTCTCATGATTCAATACATATCTCAATACTTGTCTCATGATACAATATATATATATATATATTAGGGCTGTCAGATTTGTCGCGTTAAAAACGCATTAATCTGACACGTGCTTGACGCCGACAATTTTTTTGACGCATTAATCGCGGACTTTCCATAGACTGTATATAATGGGGGGACCTCATAGCTCGATACGTCCATTATTTTTACAGTCAATGGGATTTTCTCATACGTTCCTTTCCATACCGCGCGCGCAGGGGTCCCTCATCGTCCTCTCACCGGCTGCTCTCACGAGATCACGGGCGGGTCTCCAACCACCGAGCTGCGAGCTAGAACCGGCCCGGCGCTAGGACCTGGAGAGCTCCTGCACCCTAACCCGGCTCCGGTTCGCGTCCAGTACCACGTCTGGTGGTACCGGCTCGCGTCCGGCGCCACGTACCGTGAGCTGCGGACCCTCGACGTTCAGAACAGCAAGCGCACCGGGGGACGTTTTAAATGTTCTGGAGGTTTAAGCGTGATCCAGCCCCAGCATAGTGGTCTGTCTGCCGGCATATTCATGGCGTGAACTCCGCTGAGCTGCAGCCAGAGAACGCGGCGGCAGTAACAGACTGTCAAACTATCCACAGTGTATCCCGCTTTTCTCAGTCTTTAAGGTTTTAAAAAACAAAAGTTCATTGGAAATGATAAATCTCTATTTCATTTATTACTGTAGTTCAGCAGACGAGGAAAAGATTTGGTCCTGACAAAAAAAGAACATGAAAATGGAAATTTTATTTTTGATGTTTTTTTATTTTATTTTAGTGAACGTTGATTGAAGTTTTGAATTTAAAATGCCCTTCACTTGCACTTGGGCTTTTGTTAGGTATTTTATGTTACAGCCTTTTATTGTTAAAAAAGTTTATCTCAATACAATGTTACAAAATAAAGTATTTCTGATAAAAACTATTAATTTTGTCATTCTTGTTTTCATACTTAATGTAGAACTGCTAAATTCCACGAAGCACACATTTTTTCCTAAAAAAAAGGAAAAAAGGTCACATATTAATTATTAATCGCGAGTTAACTCTGGACAATGCGATTAATCGCGATTAAAAATTTTAATCGCCTGACAGCTCTAATATATATATATATATATATATATAGGTAAGTGTCTCATAAAACGAGACATATCTTGATAGTGTCTCATGATACAATACAGTATTTGATACGTGTCTTATGATACAATGCGTATCATAAGTCGCCCCCCCATGGCTTTTGTTTTGCTTAGACAGAGTTATTAATTTTAAACTTATTTGGTATTTTCCAGGCTGTATGGGGGCACAGTGGTTAGCCCTTTCACCTCACTGGGAAGCCCTGGTTGGAATCCCACCTGGGACCTTCCTGTGCATGTGTGGGTTTATCCCGGGATCTCCAGTGAAAAAACAGACTTCATATGTTAAATTAAGATCCCAAATTGACCCTCAGCATTAATATAAGTGTGTTTTTGGCCCTGCAAAGGTCCAGGATGTACCCGGCTTTCGCCCAATAGTAGCTGGGATAGGCTCCAGCAACCACAACCCTAAAAGGGATTCAGCAGGTTTAGATATCTCACATTATCATCAAACAACAAATAAAATATATAGTCAACAACGACTTTGTTTCGTTCCTGTAAAAACTAATGCAAAACATGCTGGAATTTTAATTTTTTCCTTTCAGTATTTTCTGACGGCATTTCCTGACAGCTCCATCCTCATAATGTTCAAATGGAGACCAGCTAATTCAAAAGCTGTAGCGCCCCGCATAAGAAACCATCAAGAGCCATTAGCCTCCTCCAGTGTGGGAACACTGCACCATGTAAGGCATTAGTCAGGAAATGAAAGGACTGGAGGATGGAAAGTTTTGGAGGAGGATGCGCAGGAGTTTACTGGAGATTACTTTATGGACCTTGTTCTTCACAGATGCCTTAATTATGGAAACTTTAAAGCTTTTTAAAGACTCTGGTTATGGTTGGATTTTAAGCATTTTTAGCATTTTCTCGTAGCATTTTACTGATCTTTAAAATGTTTAATAGGAAAATTAAGATTAAAATGACATTTTATTTTATTTGTGATGTAGAAAATGAGCTGGAGGGAACACAAGCTCATCGCTCCATTCTGATGCATCCACTTGCAGACAAATAGATCCATGAAAGTCTTTGTTTTCCTCGTCATTTTATTTAATATTTATTTGAACAGGGACAGTGTACATGCATGAACATTTTTGTGAACGTACCAAAGTTAGCTGCAAAGCTAATTTTCAACTGTAGTCAATGGGCAAGTAGTAGGTTTGCCAACAATAAACACATAAAATAAACAAAAAGAATGCAACATTTTGAAGGTTACAATAGAATAAACTCTACACGGTTTATATAAAAACATGACATGTGAATTGATAAACTATTATAATGAAGCCATTTAAACTGTCAAAATTTGATATGCATCCAATATCGGGTTGGGGGCGGGAGGGGCTGTACGCTAGCGGGAGAGAGTGTAAACAGAAAGCTCTCAGAACAAGGAGGAGGAGAAGTAACCCTCCATTGATGTCCCATCATTCCTTTGTTTATAAGCTCTCCAGCTACCCTACAGCCCCTCACAACCCCAACCTAACATTACCATGGCAACAAAAATGGCAAGCAACATCTGAACCATCCAGCTGTACAGTTCTGGGCTAAATACCAGCTGATACGATGAAAATAAAGACAATAATGAATCGATTTGTCTGCAAGTGCATCAGAATTTTTCAAATTGTATGTTTTTTTTTCTGCTCCTGATCCATCACCATTTGAACAAAAAAAATACCCAAAAAATGCAGTTTTAATCTTAATTTCTATTATTAATGTCCTCCATCATTAAAAAAAAGATGTTAAAAACATCAAAAACACAATTTTCTTTGGAGTGGGTCTTTAAGAGGTTATGTTGTCAAAACAGAGTGAATTGTGGATTTCTATTTAAACTCCGAGAACATGTCTTTCTAATTGTGATCCTCCCTCTTCATTCTCACATCAGTGATATGTTTACTCCACACTGACAACATAATGAGTCCTTTTCTTTGCATCCACTGATGTTTCCTCGACTCCTTTAGAAAGCTAAATTCTTCAAGATCACATAACTGACATTGAAATATTTCCTCTCCGTCGATATGTTGTCATTTTCAGCACAGAGTGAAAATAGTGTTTTTCTGTCAGCTGTGAGGCTTTTCCTTCACCTCTATCTCAAGGAGATAGAGTTAGAGCTGCAAATTGGGACAGCGCCACCGCATTGACTTCTCATCCACCTAAATGGAGAATCAGCTCTGTTTACAACTAATTAAAGCCATTAAAGGGGGCAGACGCTAATGCATTTTTTCACAGATAACAGAAACATGGGTTCGTCTTACCGGCAGGTCAGAACAGTGGTAATTAACTGCGTATTAGAGTCGCTACGTGACGTATTAGGCGAGTTAAGATGCGGGCCCGTACGGCTGTAGCGCGCTGATACCCGTGTTGTCAAAGTGTAATGGATTAGGTCGCACACTTGACACTCATTGGCTCAGAAACTGTCCTCTGGAAGTCCCTCATACATCAGATATTTTGGGTCAGTCAAACAGATGAATGATCCAACTTCCCCAACGCTTTTCTAAATATACATGTCTTTTATAATCTCAGCTAAAGATGGAAAAAATGCCAACAAGATCAAAGAATCCAGCTAGAACGCTTCCGCTTGTTTGCAGACTTTTTTACTAAAGCTCATTGTGCATCCGCTATCAAAGCTGCTTTTGTAGGAAAAATAAAATATTACATCACTTCAATTTACATGCAAATTTGTCTAGAGAGTTTAGACCTAAAAAAGTCGCTCCTACTTTATCCCGTGGTTATTATCTGTCGTCCTAATGGAGGATTATGCAGGTTAAATGCATGAAGGACTTGCATAATGGCCATGACTGTGCACAAGTAGTTATTTCTGCGCGGCCATTAACAGCCTGCAGCTTGCGAGCAGAAAATGTTTTATTTCCTCGTCTCTGCACACGTTCGCCCATCAAACCGCCGAGCACCTTTGAAAAGCCAGCCAGACAGGTGCGATCCGCGACGCTCAGCACGCCGCCGTGCACAAATAAGCAAAAGTTACATAGATAAATATTCATCGTGCAGATGGTGATACAGAAAAAAACCTACTTGGTTTATGTGGCAACCAGAGAGATGAAAGGAGATGACTTTAGGAGTTCCTCCAGCGAAGGTAAGCCCTTCCCAAGCTGAGTTTGCAGTTATCTCATATCCAATGTGCTGAATACAGGGAGAGAAAATAAGGGTTAGACACTCCGCTGCCAGATTGAGTCCATCTTCAAAGAGATATTAACAAAGCATCAGTATCCCTTTTATCTCCCTTTAATTCCAAGAATGCGATTCCAAATTAAAACGCAGTGCGACAAAAATAAAACTCAAACCTCTCAGCCACAGAGGAGCAGAAACGGTTCACTTCCTTTAGTTCTATTGTTACAGTCTCAGCATTACACAGAAATGAGGAGCCAACAAAGCTTTAAGATGTGGATCGCTACAGTTTATACTTTTAATTAGCAAATTTTAAAGAGTTATAACGATTTTTTTTCAATTTCCAGTAGAGGCAGGAGCTTAACGAAGACTTTAAGCAAGGACTCCAGGAACTGTTTTCCATAAACTCCAGACGTGTATCTGCTCTCAAAAAAACGAGCCTCTAATGAAGCCATGATTTAACCCAAATGTGTTGCTGTGTGAAAAACAACAAACTTAAGAGTAAATAAGAGCAGCGTATATTAAAAAATCGTTTTAAAGACCGACTCTAATGTTTGTTTTTTAGGCTAAATCAAGAAAATTGGACATAGTTTTTGCAAAGCGGCAGTAATTCACTAGAAATTCCCCGGAGTTGTGGCCTGACTGCTGGTGCATAGCACCAACGCCCCCCTTCCCATCACCCATAACCGAGAGTCATCTGTTTGCACGTTCTCCTGCTAGCTTACAGCCCCTCACACCCTCAACCTAACATCAAATATGGCAAGCAGTATTAAACTATCCAAATGTACAGTTTGCAGCCACAAGAACACATAAAAACACCAAAAACACAATTTTCACTGGAGTAACTCTCCCCAAGGCGCACTCCAACTATCGTGTTTCTATTGTAAAATTGTTCCTAGTTCCTCCTTTTAATTATGATTATGCAGTTTTTATCCAAAATTTAAAAAAAAGCTTTTGTTGTCCTTTTAAGATGTTTTATGCACAGCGGCAGTAGCTCATTAAAGGGTCACCAAACAGGGAAGTTGGAGGCTGACTCCGCCCACATCTCAAATGTGAAAATCCAATCAGGGGGTGGGGCTTGGGGGGCAGGACTGTTATCATTACTACAGCTGCAGATCATGACATGGAAATTCTGAAATGATGTGGGGACCTACATGGTTTGACCAATCACAAAATTCAACTGTAATATCTCCTTCAACCTGTAGGCGGCAGCACACAGGTGTTTTTTTTACTCTGGCCCAATCCGAATACTTCCTTTCTCCCTAGCTCTTGTCCTTTCCCCTTCATTTGGTCCTCCAAATGGAGAGTAATGAAAAAACCCACCCCGTCACTGAAAGCTCTGTTTGTGCGCGAGCTTATAGCCTCAAGCTAGCATTAGTCGTGTAAAAATAGCAGAACTAGATCAATTCAGTCGTACAGTTTTGATCCAGAATCGCAATTCACTAAAGAACGAGTGTTGAACGCCGATCATGTCTACGTGTGAGCGGACCAGAGTGCACACTGGGAGAGGGGAGACTTTGGCCACGCCCATTTCAGCAGTCTGAGCTTTTTCAAGCATCCGGTTTTCCTCTGTTCCTGATTTGAATTAAGAAATACTCAGAAACGCTATTTTAATTCTAAATTATTTTATTTACGTCCTCTATTATGAGAAAAATGCGACAAAACCATGTAAAAAGACCACAATTTTCAATAGAGGGGGGTCTTTAAATATTGCAAAACTATACATTTCCGACACATTTATTTTAGTTAAAACATATTTTTGCCCCCCAGTCCGCCAAACTGTTGTTCTAAACCAACATTTTTGATGAAAATCATATTTTTTATTAATAATTTTAGTTTCTGATTTGTAGTTTTAGCACAAACTTTATTTACCGTAAATGAAAAGGCACATGAAATGGGAGAGTTAAGCATAAATTAAAATGCTAGAAGATTAAAGAGGTTGCAAAATTATAACATAATACAACAAGTTAGCTTGTAAAAAATGTATAGACAAATATTGTGTGTCTACAATAGTGTCGTTGAAAAGGACAATTATTTAAGATAATTAAAGCAGATTTTTTGGTTAAATCTTATTGAAGTTCTGCATCCGCTGAGGCTGTATGTGTGCTGCCCTTCTCGAGTCAT
Organism: Oryzias melastigma; assembly: GCF_002922805.2. Classification (NCBI taxonomy): domain Eukaryota; kingdom Metazoa; phylum Chordata; class Actinopteri; order Beloniformes; family Adrianichthyidae; genus Oryzias; species Oryzias melastigma. The sequence goes on from NC_050520.1 coordinate 2,598,999, forward strand.
AGTTAAAATGCTGTTTTGTGGAACAATTGTCAGTTTTTTATGTGTCAATGGTTATAAAGAGAAGCTGAATTGTGATGCTGTTGGATTTTTTAGGTATTTAGCACAGAGATTTCTATTTCTGTAAAATGTTAGCCAAACCTTAAAACATTTCTATCACTTTACTTAAAAAGCTACGTTCATAAAACCTTAAAGTTCCTCTTTAAGGCTGGTTTTGACTTTTTCTTTTATATTTTATCTTATTTATACTGTTCAAGGTCGACACATTTAAAATCAGACTATCCTGAAGCCACGACTTTTGGATTTTACTACCTTTTTTTACACATATTTTAGACAATTAAATTCTCCCAAAAAAGACGATTTATTTTTTCCTAAAATAAAAAAAGAAGCTTTTCAGCTTTTTGATCGGCCTAATCTTTTCAGAACATCCAGGTTTAAGCTTTATTGATTTTTTTAGCCCCCATGGATAACAAAAAAATGAGCAAAAACGTTTGGATCTGCTGTGCTAAAAGGCCATTTATCATTATTATTTATTTAACCTGGAAAAAAATGCCTATTGAGATCAACTGCTCTCACAAAAGTCAAGAGTTACACACACACAAGACATTTCATAGAATTAAAATATGTTAATAAATAAATTAGAATAAAAAAAATGAATTAATTAATGTAAACATGTACAGGAAAGTGATTTCATTTCCAGGTCCTTCATAATAAACATCAAACTGGGGCAAAGTTTTTTTTTTTTGCAGAAATTTGCCTTAAATGTCAAAGATGTGGGCGTGACGAGGTCTTGTAAAGATGATATAAAGAAAAAAACACATTTACTTCAAGGTACTTTGACTGATCTAAACAAATATACCTGTATTTTCTATTAATTATGATGATAATTATAATTATGTAGCACTTGTAGGTATTTTAATTGAACAGCTCATATTTGTATTTTTAATGTTTATCATTTTTATTGATATTTTTAGGTTTTTCTCAGTTTTCTAATGAAAACTAGCAGCTGGGTTATTCTTGCTTTTAGCAGTGAACATTTAAAGATTGTGATCTTTTAGAATATGTATCAACATTTTTTTCAGTTGGGAAGACTCCAAATTTGAGCTTTTTCTGCTCCACCAAACATTGTTTCTGTCTTCTGGATGATTCCACCAAACGGAGATCATCTACTGTAAACTTCAGAATAAACTACCGACTGGAGCAACTAAACTTTTATTCTGTCAGCTTCATGCATATTTATTTCAGTCTCTGCACACTTTTCTTTTTCTTTGAGCTTGTTTTGGCATCGTAAAACAAGGAACACCTCTCAACCACAACCCCTCCGAGAGAGGAGTACACATCATTTTCCTTCTCCGCGTTGCCAGACAGCCATGAAGTGCAGAGGAGCTTGGGTATTTTTTATTTTAGGGATGCTTCATCCCCACATGACATTGCTGTCACTGACTTTGCATGTTTAGTAGAACTCTGGAGAAAGACCTTCATGCAGATGCTGCACCACATCCTGGAAGTCACGTTTATGTTTGTTTTTTGGTGTTTTGAGGATCCCTGCTCATATGAATCCAGTGCTGAAACACTTATGAATCAGCAAAGCTTAGGTTGGCTCCATTCGGAGCCGTCAATCCATCATCCTAATTCCTGTCCGGCTGCCTTCACGGAGAAGTGATAGAAGTGTCTGCTCCTCAGAGCAGTCATTTACCTGTGGTATAATGTGGATAATAACTGACACAGCATATTGACTGGGCTAATTGACTCAGAAAAAGTAGTACGAAGATAAATGACAGGATGTCTGTGGGTATATTTGTGCCATTACCTTCATACAGTACCACGCCGGATTCCAGCGGAGACGCTCAGATGGCTTTTCTGTCTGCGAGGAGGTGAGGGGAATTGATGAAAGCGACTGATGTGAACTGTCATCTTGAAAGACGCCGTATAGAAAATGGTTCTGAAAGTCCTACGTCCCTATAAATAGGACTGGTATGTTCACGTGCTCTGGCGCTGCGGCTGCAGTGGCGGATACTCGAGAGAATCGGTTAAAAGATGAAACAACAATGCAGACGCTTTTGCTTTGTGTTTTCCTTCATTTTTTATGGTTTAGATCCCCAAACTTTTTCTTATATAACTGTTTTCTTCTCTGGTGTGGGGCCGGGTCAGTTTGTAGGCTAACAGAAAAAGTGCAACAATCAGGAGGTGTCTAAACATAAAGATTTTAATATTAAGTAAATAATTTATTTAACTTTACAGAAAAAAATAATACAAAAACAATTTAAAAATGAGAAAAGTTGCATTAACTGCAGTAATGCTGGCGTGAATGTTTTTTGCTGAAAATAGTCACTGAAGATGCTGAAGTTTTTTGATGCTTTTTGATGCAATTTACTTGAATTGATGGTGGGATTTGCTGAAAATGCAAAATGTTACATTTGCTAAAAGACGGAAAATTTCATTCAAGAACTATAAAAAAGAGATGAGGTTGACCTTAAATTCTGAGAAATGTCTATTATAATTGCTTAAATATCCCTAATCCCCTAATGGCGTGCGGTGAGGCACTGACGTCATCATTCAGATTTACAAACTCTAGAAATGGCGGGAAAGCTCTTAGACTATCTGGCAACACTGCCTACAGAGCAGCTTATTAACCATTTGAAATGTGTTGTTTAAAATTTCATTTCAACATTTTCTTCAGTTTACAAACTGTAACATAAAACATTTTAAAATGGTTGATATTGACTTACTTTTACTTATGAGTGAAGTCTGCGCGCTGAAGAAACAGATGAATGTTCTGTTTGTAGAAGTCTTCCTTTTCTTTCTTCAGTGTAGAAAGTCTCTCTGTCTCAGTAGAGATCACTATCAGGGACGTGTCAAAACAAATGTTTGATTTTAGGGGTTTAAAAACGAAATCTTCCATTTAGAAATTGATGGTGAAATATATTAAAGAGGAACTGGACGGCTGGACTTGTTTTGGTACCACTAACTCTGTTATTCTTTAGCCGCGGTATCACATACACTCTGTGGGCTCACCAGCGCCCTCTGCCTCGTGGCATACGTACTGCGGTGCGGCCAGCGCTCTATCTGCCTCATATAGTGTGTTTTTAAAGCACATTTTTAGGGGGTATGAAGACTAAATGAGTCACAAATTGAAATCAATGTAATCAGACACAAGGCAAGAGATTAGCACATTAGTTCATTTTAAAATAAAGCGTTTTGTTATGAATATTGAAAGACCGAAACAATACATACATGTGTCAGCTGCAGTTCCAGTTAGTTTCCGGCGCTGGGGGAGGCGGGGCTACAGCTGCCTCGCACAAAAAATAGTTAATCATAGAAAAAAGATGTCTAAAAAGTAGCTACCAAATTTGCCAAAAAAGCTAGCTCGTTGCTTAAATACTAGCAAAACTCCAAAATACCCTAAAATTTCTCAATAAACTAAATTAATCAAAAACATTAGCCTGCTGCTAAAATAGAAGCTAAACTCTAAATTAGCCTAAAATCTCATTAGATAACAAATTAGCCGAAAATGTTAGCACGTAGCTCAAATATTAGCTAAACACTAAATTAGCATAAAAACATCAGTGAATGCCAAATTAGCTAAAAACGCTAACTTATTGATTAAATACTAGCTAAACTAAAATAGCCTAAAATCTCTTAGTAAACTAAATTAGCAAAAACATGTTGCTAAAATTGAAGCTAAACTCTAAATTAACCTTAAAAACCCCAGTAGATAACACATTAGCCAGAAACACTAACATGTTGCTAAAATATTTGTTGAGCTCCAAAGTTTTTGAAAATTACTCTTAAAGATAGAAAACATAGGCCATGAATATATTTAAAGGCTTGTTCCTAATCTGTTTTATTTTGAAATAAATTATGATTGACCTGTTTGTGTAAGAAAACTCAAGTGGATACGTATCAAACAGAATCCTTTGTTTTTATTTATAACAACTACAGCTCAGAACTCGAAGTATTAATGCCCCAAATTTACCAACTTCTAACTAATGAAGGAGTATTTTTTTTATTTATTTGTATTCATTTTTATTCATTTCCACAGGAAAAACATAAACATAATACCTTAAAACAACACAATACATATTTTATTGAGGAAGTGAAAGGGAACAAAATAAAGAAAACTTATTTTTCTGCCCCTTTTATGTGCAATGCATACAAAAAACAAAAACAGGTACATTTACACCCAAGTACACATTACTTTGTGGATGGGCATTTAGTATTTACAGGTGAGAACATAAGTAAAATAGGCTGTTGGTAAAAATCGTTTGTTTTATCTTAAACATGTTTGGAACATGAATCTAAAGTTGAGGTGTACTTGGTTAAAGATTTACATTGTTTTGATGAAAGATACGACAAGTAAACCTGATGTTGTGAAACGGTGTTTGCTGAATTTATAAGTTGAATATTTCAGATCATTTTTGCCGTTTACAAATACTGTCTGTTTTAGTACTGCGCTGTCTTTGGATCATCAAATCCTTTTGATTTAATGCTTAGTGCTAAATATAAAATGAGTCATTGGTTGCTACAGGTATCAAGCTTCTAATGAATGTAAGACGCCCCTAAATGCTGCATCTGTTCAGAATTATACTGTGAATATTCACTGATGTACATCATGTACACCAACATCTGCAGAGAGCTGCATAACCCTACCTGTCAGACTGTGAAAGTACAGTTTAAAACAGGACGCTGGTTCACACAATTTCTGCTGTAAACGGAAAATTGTTGTTCTTAAAAACTTGAAGTGTCATTTGTACAGTTAACAGATCATAAGAACAAACAGAAACAGATTTAAAACATGGTTCAAACTGAGAAATATCACTTTAGGTCAACATCAGACCTACGTGATGTCCATGTGAGCAGATATTCTTGAACAAACTCCACGTCACTGAAGGGCTGGTGTTGTGCCAACGTACGTCCCCCAGACAGAATTTATGTCCCTTTTCTCTGGCATCGCTGATTTGTTTCCTAACACTCATATTTTGTCCCAAAAAGCGTTAAAAGAAGGTGGATGATTACTCTATACTTTATTCTGGAGCTTTGGGGAGTTTATATGCAGTTATACGAGTTATATGGTATAAAAGTATCCGCTATTTACCATTTATTGTCATATTTCCACATTTTTCCACATATTCTACATTAAGCAAACACTATGATTTATTGGCAGCAACAAAAAAATTTGACCAAACTTTGAGAACCTGTCTAAGAGAACACACTTTTGGAACTTTGCTTGTTTTTTTCTACATTTTATACAGAATTTTGATCTTCTCTTTGCTCCTTTTTTTGTCTTTACATGTTTAAATTTTTGTTATGAATCTTCAAAAACAGCTTAATGTCAATTTGGGGGAATTTTTGAGTTAAAAAGTGACTATTTATCACCCGAAATTGATATTTTTTTGTAAATTTTCAAGTTTTTTTTTAAATATTGTGCAATATGATAGTAAAAAAAATAAGCAGGGGATGTAACTATAGGGGAAATTTCATTAAAGAACTGTAAAAAAGAGCTGAGGTTGACCTTAAATTAAGAAAGATTTCTAGTAAAATTGCTTAAACGTTGTGGCCCTAACTGTTAAGTGATGATAGACTGTTGCTTTTTTTGAGTTAAAAAATGACTATTAATCACTAGAAACTGATATTTTTTGTACATTTACAATTTTTTTTTAATTATTGTGCAATAAAATAGTACAAAAGAAGCAGGGGTTATAACTAATAAGACAGGATCTCAAAAAGGCCTCAAACTACTAAGGGTTAAATTTAAGAAAGTTTTCAGTTTTTTTCTGGGGAATAGATTTAATAAATTAATAGAATTGTTAGGATTGTCTCTTTTTGTGCCCAACAGTTACAGCAAATCAACCAACAAAATGACAACAACAGCGCTGCAGTTCCTGTGCGTGGGCTCACCAAAGGAGCTTAACAGAAACACAAATCAAGCTTTAAACGGAGTAAATCATCCCGGATTCTCATTGTCTTGTCATTTGTTGGGGAGCGAGTCTGTTTTTTTGTTGGAAAAATCTGCTCTGATGTCCTTGTAAATTCAATTTTCTGGTTGGTAAGTGACTGAAAAGGAAGGGGAGCAGAGAGCTGGAATGGAGACTCGTTTTCTTGTGAGCATCAGTTGTTTACATGTGGAGGAAATGACGTCTGAGCGGAGGAGAGTCTGGGCTGGCAGGTGGTGACTGGAGAACAATTAACGAGAGTCAAAGTTCTCCACACTAAAGAGCTGACTTCACTGCAACATAATTAAGACGTGGCTTTAATGAGAGGAGGAGCTTGTAGCAATTAAAGCAAATGATGCAGCCGCCTGCAAAAACAGAAATTTACAGGATCAGGAGTGTCATCAAAGCCAACCATTGGATCCAGATTCATGGTCTGAACACACCGTGAAACAGTTCTATTCTGTCTGCATGAGCCTCCGGCATGTTTAAAGACAGCACCAGGTGTTTTATTGTGAAAATCCAGCATCCTGTCTGCAGGATCCCATTTATTTTAATTAAGGTACTGAGGCTGTGCAGTGCCGTCAGTGGGCGGAGTCTGAGCGGCCTCGCCACGCTTTCAGCCTGTGAACTGCGTGACCACACCAACTGACTGAGATGACTTTTATTTAAGCTGCTTATTCTGAGCTTCCAACATTAAAACCACGGCCTGCGTGTTCGGGCCTGAGCTGAGGCTCGCAGAGTTTGGGATGAATGCTGAAAAATATGAAGTGAACTATTAAAAATACTGAAATTCTGATTAAGACACAGAAAAAATGTGATTTTAGAGAAGTTAACAGTAATCATATAAAAGTTTGTTAAGACCACCTTAAAGGGCCTAAACCAGGGGTCTGCCACCTGTTCTGCTCCATCCTGATGGATCCACTTGCAGACAAATAGATCCATGAACGTCTTTGTTTTGCTTGTCCGATCAGACATTTTACTCCAAGCCGTACAGCTGGGTACCACCAATATTTTGGGCCATTTTTGTAGAACCATAAACCAGCATGTTAACAGATAGCTCTCAGTCATGGGTGATGGGAATAGGGGCGTCCTACTACTTATGTCCTAAAAAATGACATAAGTTTTTTTATTTAGCCTAAAAAAAGGCGTAATCCTAATTGAAAAACCACTAGAAACGCTTTATAAATAGCTCAGAAGATGATTGGAGTGGGACTTTAAAAGTATGATTGCTTAAAAATGAAAACCATCGTTTGCTCTTGATGTCTGTGAAAAGTGAAAAGATGAAATGCGTGACCTTTCCAAGTTAAAACCAAAGTGTTTGGTTGGTTCCTGCGGTGCTGCTGCCATTCTCTGCTCCTGATCTGATCTGAGTCACAGAGCGGCTCTGGAGTCCAGATGATTGATTAGCTCTTCTCTCTCACGCTGACGTGCTCGTCTGATGAGGAGATGCTCTATTGACTTTGTTCTTGGGGAGTGTGTCAAGTCTCGTCACTTTTGAGAAAGCGTCAGTTTTTCAGAGAAGAAAGAAGAAACCTTCCTGATCTTTAAAGTAACGATTGGAGGCGAGGTTTCCATCAGAGACCTTCTTCCTGTTTGACGTTAGTCTGGGTCAGGGTCTGCGACCTGTGACTCCAGATCCACATGTGGCTCTTTCATCTCTCTGTTGTCTGAGGTTCACATAGATGATAAACTATGTTAGTTTTTACATCCTGTTGACCTGAAGACATCTTGTTTGTTCAACTCTACCTCCAGAATGAACAGATTTATATGCAAAGCAAAACAGTTAAAGTAAACAGTAAAAAAATAAATACATTTTGAGTGATGCTCGGTTCTTTTTATATTTTTTTGTTTTTATTTGGACCAAAAACAGACATAATTCATATTTATGATTAAAAAAAAGAAGGTCATGAATGAAAAATCTTGTTTCTTGAGGGTAAAGTAAGACTATGTGGCTCCGTCTAGGTTTTGATCAGTAGAACACGAGTCCAGATGGTTCTTTTACCGTTACAGGATGCTAACCTCTCCTCCACAAAAGAACGCTGAAGGTCTGTCCAGTTCTCCATGGTTTGCTGCTGCAGGCTCCTCAAAGACCTCAGCCTCTTTTGTGACGTGGAGATGCCTCACAGGAAATCATTTCCAACACAAACGGGCTTGATAGTACGTTTGAATGTACAAGCGGATTTCCGGCTGTTGTTCTCTTATCCCTGCTTTGAGCCTCAGTTTAGGGGGAAATATTGAAAAAATTGTAATCCACAAAGTCCGTCTTCCCTCGCTGTGAGATGGTGGCTTTGCATTTCCGCTCTAAGCTCTGCCGGCTGCACCGCCGGCGCTCTGCCCACAGTCAATGTGTGAGGAGCCTCCGTCTTTAAAGGGTTGGTTCTTATCCGTTCGAGAGCGTTCTGGTGTAAGGCAGAAGGTCGTGACCTTCATGCTCAGATCTGTCAACCAGCCTTCTGGACGGAGGACCAAGCTCGGAGGTGAACAATCGAGGAGAAATCCATTAAATGAAGAAGAAATTGGTTATCCTGCTCTGACGCCCCCGTCCCCGTCTACAGATGATGCAGCCTGTTCAATGACCAGCTTCACTCAAGGAGGTTAGGGGGGTTTGGGGGCTCCAGGGGAACAACACCAGCTGTTATATTCATCTTTTCCTAAAACATCTGTCCAATATATTCCTCATTGAACCACTTTTACACAATAATCCCAACATGAAATCACACACAAAACTGTACATTTGGAACATTTATTTTAATTAAGGCTGTCAACTGTTTAAAAAAAAACAGATTAATCAGTCTTTGGGGTTGTGATTAATCACTATTAATCACAATGTTTTACTAAGTACATTTTATATGACAAAAACAGGCCAGAGAGGACATTTTTCCTTCACTTTTATTGTCTGAAATGTTTAAATGTATCAAGTGTTAATGTGTGTACAAAACGCATCAACAGTAAGATAAGCAGAGCTCTAAAGTCTCTCATGTCTGCAGTATTTCTCCAAGAAAACAAAGATACTGACTAACAAGAAACCGAAAATATAAAATGTTCTGGTCACTGCTCTAAATCAGGAACATTTTTCTTCATCTCCTGGACAAAAACAAGCAGTAAGATGGGAACTTTTTCCACTGAACTGATGCTTTGTGTAACAAAAAAGAATTATCATGACGGTCAGCATTTATATCACTTTCCTTTGCTGTATTACTGTGACAGACCACAGATCAAATTGTCTGCTTTTTGTGAAAAAATGATCTAAAAAAACAACAATATTAAAGTGCTAAAAACAGACTATTATTAATTATTACCTAATAGTACAGCATTTGTATTTCTACTTTAAACAACCATAGTATAAGTAGGAAAATACCTGACAACGTGTTTTAACGCCGTGGAAACCTGAATCGGCGAGGTAAAGCGTAAGACTTGAAGATTGATCGTTCATTCTTTTCAATGAATCCTGATTAATCGCGGTCATTAACACGGTAATGTACAGACTAGGGCTGTGGACACTGACAGTTAGACGTTCTGGCTCCATCTCCATGTGCTCCGTGACAGGCTGGTGACCTGTCCCGGGCGTTTCCCACCTTTGCCCATCGGGCAAAGACAAAAATCCTCGCATCAAGCGGCCATATTGGATTTCTTCTTTCTACCCTTTGATCTCCTTAAAACATCGCGTCCACGCCGCAAGACCTCAGATCGCGTCGTTACATCGACTTAACATTGAAACTTGAAGCTCCTTTTTTCGCAAATTACGTGCGTTTTGAACGCAAGAGTCTAACTTGCTGTTGATGGAAGAGTCCCTTCCTGCAGAGGGAGGGGGAGGAGAAAACACTCACATGAGCAGTGATTAATGACAGAGTTCATTAATAATGTTGTGCTCCAAGTTATCACCTCCTTTTGCTCAACAGTCGGTCCCTCGGATTCAGTGGCAAACAAAAGGCCTAAAGGAAAAAAAATAAAAACCGTCATCACAGCTACCTGGTTCTTGAATGCACGCCTCTCCTAGCCAACTCATTAAAAATGTCCGCCGCTCTGGCTCATAGAAAGACTCATTCAAACCAGGAAGTGAGACAAAAGCTTTGACTCGCCGCCATCTCAGACCTTCAGCGTTCCCAGCGTTATCATTTGGACTTCCAAAAGCCCCCAGTAACGGGGACATAATGGCATCGGCCCATTTAGACTGAAACCACATAAAACCGTGAGCTTCTGAAGCAAATGACAGCCGCACAGATTGGCAAAAATGCAAACGGCGTGCTCGCACAGAAAGAGTTGCTGGTGCTTCTGCTGATGATCGAAGTTTATCCTGATGTGATGAAATACAGTTTATGTGATGCTGGTTTTCGTTCAATTAAACTTCAGCGCTTTCTAATGAGCTGCTGGTCCATTGAACTTTATGATGAGGGCAGCTAAACCGCATTAATCTCACACCAACTCATTCCTCCCTCATTGTCATTAAGCAACTTTCTGCCGTTCCTGAAGTGAGTGGAGACGTTCCCTTTGTCTGCCGCTCTCCCTGTTCAATCAGCACATATTATTTGATCAAATCGTGCGCTGGCAGGACTAAATGGAGACGTTTCTACAGCCGGCGGAAGAAGGTCTAGCTATTGAGCTGCATTCTTTTTTATCTGTCAAATAATGAATCTCTGTAATAATGTGGATCTTTAATGCTCATTCCGGGGCGCGGGGCCATTAGTCATTAAGCCGTCTGCCGCTCACTCAAGTCAACCTTTTTATTTTCTCTCGCCGCAGCACAGACGTGTTTGATGCCTCACTTTTTTATTATTTATCTCAGGGGACCCCAAAATACGGCCCGTGGGCCGGATCCGGCCCTCCTCCACATTTGACCCCCCAACTGTTTTGGATAAATTAGATATGTTTCCAGTTTTTTAGGCTAAACCAGCATTTAGCTATTTTTTCAGCTACATGCTAGCTGTTTAAGCTAATGTAGCCTTTTATATTGTTTTTTAGGTTAATTTGAAGTTTAGATGATATTTTAGCTTAATGCTAGCTGTTTTGGCTAAATTAGACATTTTCAAAGTTTTTTTTAGCTAAATCAATAGTTAAATAATATTTCAGCTACATGCTAGCTGTTTGGCTAAATAATGCTTTTATCGTTTTTTTAGGCTAAATTGGCATTTAGCTAATATTTCAGCTACATGCTAGCTGTTTTAGCTAATGCAGGCTTTTCATTGTTTTTTAGGTTAATTTGGAGTTTAGATAACATTTCAGCTACATAATAGCTGTTCTGGCTAATTTAGAATTTTTAGAATTTATTCGGCCAATTAGACACCTCGCTAATATTTTAACTGGCTATCGACTTCAGCGTTTTTAGCCATAAATTTAGGCATCTGCAGCTATTAATGCATCTGAGGTAATGCTATATATATATATAGTTTTTAAAATGCTTTAGTATTATTTTTCTGTAAAGATTGAAGGAATTATTTAAACGTTGACTATGTGTGGCTTTCTGAAAAACCACAAATCTTTACGTTTAGGCTCTGATTGTTACACTTTTTCTGTTAGCCTACAAACATCAGAGAAGAAAACAGTTATGGGGTCCTCACAAGACAAAGTTTGGGGATCCCTGATTTATCGTGAATGTTTGCAGATTTGAAGGTTTCTACACAGCCCCCAACATGTTCCTCGCTGTTCCTTAATCAACAAAATCAATTTTACAGAAACCCAGAAGGATGGATGGATGATGTGTGGAAATCAAGTGATGAGCAGCTTGTGGTTCTGAGCCAGGGATCTACCACCTGGGGCCCCGGAGCCACATGTGGCTCTTTGACCCCTCTATTCGGTTAACCCAGGGGTCGGCAACCCAATGTGTTGAAAGAGCCACTTTGAACCAATACAATAAAAAACAAATGTGTCTGGAGCCGCATAAATTGAAACAGCTTATAAAAGTCTTACATTGTAAGTATCACATGGAGAATGTGTCTACTAAATGATTATTAAAACGATTATTTCTCCTGCTGCGTGTCCTCGTGTTATATAAGCTTCATTTTTGGCCACATGACAATTGGTGAGACATTACAGCGTCAAGCTTTCTGACAAAAACTGAATAGCCTCATAATGATCATTTGAGCTTTTATTTTGACACCCCTCGAAGACACAACGAGAGGGGGTCCTGATCA
>NC_050520.1:2612230-2630710 GCF_002922805.2 Oryzias melastigma
TCTATTTGAAAAATTCCAACAGTTGCTGAAAGCTGAGACATGGTGGTTTCTTGTCATTATTGGGTCATTTTAGTAATCTCATGCGTATGACAGTCATTAGCAGCATCACCAAGGCCTTTGAGGAGCAGAGGAGGATAGAACTGCCCTCTGTGACCAAAAACACCTGTAGATAGTTTGCATTTTATGCATTCTTTTAAGCAAATTTAGAAAGACAGATACAGAAATGTTGTTGTGAATAGTTTGATATTGGACAAATTTAAACTTTTCACAATCAAAACCTGTTGTTTATGTTCATTTGCACTTTTTTCTCACTAAAAACCTCTAAAAATCCCATTTCGATTTTGTTTGTTTGCATTTTAGATTGTTATAACACTATTATGAAGCACATTAAATTGTAAAATGATGATAGATATTGAAAGTTCAATGTCAATTTAATTTACATTAAATTGTAAAATGATGATAGATATTGAAAGTTCAATGTCTTATGGAAAAAGGGACAAAAGGACACATTTGTGGGAGATTCTCTGACCCTTTCATAGTCAAAACTAGCAGAAAGGTCCAGGCGGACATTTTAAGGCTTAAAGGTTAAAGGGAAATAAAACATTTTTTAGTAAGTATAACTGTAAAAAGTAAGTAAGTTTTAAAGTAAAGTAAATAAAACTACAAACAGTTAATGGACATTAGAAGCTTTTCGAGTTTTCTATTTTTATAAACAAATTTAAAGATATTAGGTGTTTATATTTAAAAAACATGTAACTGAATTAGCTCTGATTTAGTTTCAGATTTTTGTCTGAAAATTGAAAATCTAATGATTTACTGCATTGAGAGGATCCTATGTGACACAGGATGTCTTTTATTTTGAAAGGAAGTACATAGAAGAAAGTGAAATCTCTGACAAAATTATTAATGATTTAAAGTTTTGAAAAAAAAAAGTGTATATCTATCCTAACAGTACCATTAATATAAAAACAAATCACTGAAGAGTGAATCAGACTTTGAGGCTCCTGTTGGGACGCTGACAGTGAGAAGTCGAGCCAAAGGCTCCTAAGAGATGAAGGCTTCATGCTCCTGTTCTGAGCTGAGTGGGATGACCACTAGGGGGCAAGCTTGAGCCTGTTTCACCATCCAGGTCTCCTCTCCTCCCTCTTCCATCTGTTTACACTTCCTCCTGTGCATGTGTCTTTGGGCCGCATCCCGACGGCAGACTGTGAAGTCACGGTTCTGTTTGGTTCTGGTATGTTTGGGTGGGAACTCTGGGTAAATCACCTAAATTAATGTGAATCCGCCAAAGTCATGATTGTTCTGTTTGAGGAATGCTGTCTGGATTTATGTAAGCGTTTATGAAACAAGGATTGCATCTCTACAGCTCTGATGGTTGGAGAACGTGGGTCAACCCTTCGCGTTTTCTCCCGTCTCGCTACCTATTTTTAAGCTCCGTCTCCGTGGAGACTCTCTCATTCCAAGCAGCTCCTTTGCAGTGTCTGCCTCAATTAGCATCATTCCTGGATGTTGGGTGTCAGCTCGGGCCTCTTGATCAAAATGGAACTTTGGTGATTGCTTTTATCTCATTTTTAGCCTGACCTGCATGCATAAAGCCGCCTCTCAGTTTCCCACAATCCTTTGCTGGTGCAGGAGTAGCCTTTGTCTCCAGGTCTATGTGTAAGTGTTGTTTGTTGTCGAGCATCGAGAAACAGATGGTGCGCTACGTTTCCCCGCTGAGGGTGAGTGCCACACAATGCACCATCTTGGAAGATGCATTTTACTGCAGGAATCTCTTATTCTGATGAAGAAGCACCAAAAACAACATATTTCATACGTCCTGTCCTGTGAAAAATAATGTAATTCTGCAATTTTCGCCTCACTTTTATTCATAGAAATGTGTTTTATCTTTTTCAAAATCTGGTCAATAAAATGACTGCCGGTTTATTTCATTAAAGTCCTACTCCGGTCATCTTTTGATCTATTTTCAAATGTAGGGCTGCTGCAAACGATTATTTTAATAGTCGACAAATCGGATCATACGTAAACTGGATGTAAAGCACACATTTTAACTATCATTAGCTTTAAACTTGAAGTGTTTAAGCTATTTGCTAACTAAAAATAAAGATAATAGTTTATTATAAAAAATAGGATTGGGTTTATAAATCAATTAATCCATTTGAATTGATTTAAACGTAATAAATCAATAGTATAATAGCTTGATGCTAAAGTTTAATGGAATTCCCCTTAGGACGGCTAATGCTAACGCTCGGTCAACCTTAACATACATTCCTGACTAAATAAACATCTTTATAAACTAACAGATATTAATTTTCAAAAATCTTTTAAGGGAATATTTTTAAATTTACAATTTGTGGTCTAAATTGTGTTTTTTTTGTCATACTTTCTTATTCTTTTTTTTAAAGTCTATTACTATAGCGTGATTGCCACCTAAACGGCGTCCAGAAGAGGCAGAACAATGTTTCCAATGTTAATGATCTGTATGATAGTAAGAATCTCATGATTTCACTGATACATTTTATAGTATGTGAACTGGATCAGGTTAATATAAATATATTCAAAACATAGAAGACAATTAATGTATTTCTAAACAAATGTGTCTAAATGTGTGAACTCAAAATTGAATAGAACTTAGTGGATTGAAAGAATAGAAAAAAAATCTGATTTGAATGGATCCAGGCTCTTGTGAATTGTATTGAGTCGATTCAAATCGATTTTATTAACCCAGCCCTAATTAGTTGAGTTGTGAGCAGGGCTATTGGCATGGAGCAACCCCGCCCTCTCTTCCCATCACCCATAACTGAGAGCTCCTTTGTTTAAACGACCCAAAAAAAGAAAAAAAAAACTAAAAAAAAAAAAAAAAGTATTTTATTCTGCTGCTTATTGCCTTGGTATAAAGTAAAAAAATAATTAAACTAAATTACCTAGTGGCGCTAATAGAAAAATTGAAGTAAAAACAATTTTTTTTTAGTAGTAATTGATGCGCACTAAATAGTAACTTTTCTCACCAGTTACTATCCAGATTTTATTTTATTTTTTTTTTTACTACTTTTAATTTTTACCAAAAAAGGTCTGGTTAGTAACTGGTGCACACCAGATAGTAACTTTTTTTCTAAAATTTGGAATAAAAGAAAAAAATATTCTGGTTACTAAAGTTACAATCTGGTCCATTACGAACCAGAATTCTTTTTTTTTTGTAATATATTTGTATTATATTATTTATATATTATGTATTACATTATTTCAAATTTTGGCAAAAAAAATACTTAAATTTTTTCTCTTCCATTTCTCTTTAGGGGCTTCGTGCCTTGTGGAGTAATACACACAATCAATATTTTTAAAAACATGTTTACTCAATGATTCCCCAGGTTTGGTTGAGCAGGCAGTTAAAGGGATGTATTATCACTTTTTTTTTTAATTTTATGCTTTTTTTCAGTTTTTTTTTCAGTACAACAGGCGAGAAAGAAGACAAAAGTGAGTTTTTGGAGGGCAGAAGTCATGAAAATAAACTGTGCATGTGTATGGAGAGGCCTCCATTCAGAAGTGTCATTGTGTTTAGAGAAAATGCCAGATTGTCAATCTTTAGAGCATGAAACTTTTGACAGAAACAGGAGCTGAGTCACCAGAAAAGTCTGTTTCTTTGACGCGGTGTTGCAGCCCAACATGCACTTTTAAAACACGGACTGACAAAATAAATAACAGTTAAACGCGCAGTCAAAGACTTCTGCTTTATTTATACACCTCCTGCTCGGCGGCCAGCAAAGTGCTTCACACATTTCACAAGTTAGAAAATCACGCACAAACACAACAAAACCACAGAGAAAATATAGAGGGACAAACAGACTTCATATTAAAATCAAAACTACCAAAAAAACCTGATAAACTCAAAGAGATTAAAATTCAGTGACCTGAAGTAGAGAAAGCTGGAGTCACCTGTCTGTTTAAAACGCAAGGCTTACATAAAAGTTTTAGGTCGAACCCTAAAAGATAGAATGAGGTCAAACTCCTGAATCTAAGCTGGCAGCTGATATTCAAGAATCTGAAAACTCTGGAAACAAACCAGCGGCAGAAACCTGCAGGAAGACTGCAGTCTGGGAGTGAAGCGCTCTGTTGGAAACCATGCAACTGAGCGGTCTTTAAGGTATGATGGGAAACTGTCATTAACAGGAAGTGAGCGGAGGGACTTCACTCGTGAATGTCGTAAGGAGCCAATGAACAGGTTTTATAGCAGCCTGATTCAATTTGATAGGTTCAGTTTCTGCAGAATTCTGGGGAAATATCCCCAAATAAAATGCTTCGTTATTACATAATTAAAAAGCTTTTTTTCTTGTTTGGTACAAGGAGAAACTTTTATGAGGACTCAGAGAATAACTATTAATGCAATAAGAGGTAGGATAGGAATAGGAAAAGAACACTAAGAAGAAAATCACTAGAAAGTAGTGACATTTTCTGCATCCACCAAGTAGTTTGACTTAAGAATAAATCTTATGATAATTTATCAAAATCCTTGAGTTCCACACAAGCATTCAAAAAGGGGGAACATAAAGAAGACTGTTAGAGAGAATTACTTCAAACTGTTTTTTTGCTACTTTGAAGCAAATGAGTTTTTATGAACTTGTTAATTTTGATTGCCGTGGCAACAAACTAGTGTAATAAATGGAAATGACTAATTTTAGAACAAAATGTGAAGAAATGAGAACCTTAGTACAAGTTGGCCCACCTTGAATCCCCAAAAAGTCTAAACTATCACAGAACATAAATCTACATTTTTGTACTTTATTGAACTTTAAAATATCATAAATTACAATAGAATCTGAGGTTTTGGTTTGGTCTTAAATCAAGAGTTTGGACTGATTTTAATAATAATTTCATTATTTCTACATTCTAACTCTAAAATTCTCAACTGTGCTGATTTTGAGTAGAACTCGGTGTTCCCAGTGAGGAATTACCAATCTAAGTCCGAGTTATCTCCCTACTCCAGAACTACTAAAACACTATGATGTGTGGGACCGTCTAGTGCCCTGGATTTTAAAAGCAATTTGGACACCTTGCTAACTACTTTTTTTTTTTTTTTTAAACGGCGAATATGTCATCGATTTCACAAAGTGAAACCTAATCAATGCGAGAAATATTTATGAAACAACTCTGTTTTGATGAAGAAAATGTTGATTTTTTTTTATTTAAAAAAAAAAAAACATTTAAATGCATTACTTTTGCAAAAATTGTTCAAATGCAATGCATTGTGGTCTGTATTCTCCAATCTATTGAACATCGATGCACTGTAGTTTTTTGCAAAGAATTCTGGGAAATTTGAATTTTGGCATTATTGATTGACTATGGCTACCACAAGTAATCGACTACTCCACGACTATTAAAATATTAAAATATTGACTATGTTACTGGTAGATTAGTCATTACTTTATATTATATGAAGACGGGGTTAGTAAGTTAAATAACAGCCTCATGCGAGCTTTTGGGACTATTTTGGCATTTATTAAGGTTTTTTAGACTATTTTGGAATTCAGCTAATATTTCAGCTACATGCTAGTTCTTTTGGCTAATTTAGGCTTTTTTCAGTTATTTTAATGGTATTTTGAAGTTTTGCTGTTTTTTAAGCTACATGCTAGCTGTTTTAGCTAAGCTACATTCATTTTTAGTTTTGCAAATTAGGCATTTAGCCACATTTCAGCTAACTATCAACTTCAGCATTTTCAGCTATCAGCTTCTGCTTTTTTGAAAATCAACTTCAGCATCTTCAGCGGCCAAATTCAGCTTCCAGCATTCACACTAGTATTATCACAGGTAATGCTATAAATCTAGTTGTAGTTAGTTGATGATGGTTAAGATGTGTGGTTTACATCCAGTTTGACCCGATTAGTCGACTAATTAGAAAAAATAATCGCTGATTAGTCGACTATTAGAATAATTGTTTGTGGCAGCATTAATTCAGACAGCATTACAAAATGGTGAACACATTACACAGTTACTCAGACATAGCCTCAGTCTATTCTAGAGCATTGAAAAGGTGTTGAGCAAGAAAAAAACAGCCTAAAACCTGAAAGAATATCAAAAAACAAGATTTGAAATCGTTTCCAGTGTAGTAACCTGATCTGTAGACGGAACACCGTCACCCTCATCTCCACCGACCCTCCAGGATGAGTCCCTTCCGAATCAGAGGGCTCTGGTGGTTCCTCTCCAGAGACTCTCACTGAAATCATAAAAGGGCTGGTGAATGACACACTTTCCTGTCAATGACTGTTACATGGAAATCACAGAGTGTCAGGCGATGCAAACATTGACGTTGGCTGTGAGCTGCGTCACTCGCCGTGTCTTCAAAGGGGCTGTGCATCACTTGGAGGGACGCAGGAAGCCAGATCACAGCCCTGCTCCTGCTAATCATAACAGAAGCCACGGGATTAGTCAGTGGAGATGGAGTCAAGGTCCTTGCTAACACAGCTAAATGAGCTCTTATCTCGGCCCAGACGGTAATGTCATTAATCATAAATGGAGGTTCGTGTTCATGGAGACGAGTGGAGGCAAAAAGTGCAGCGGGTTGCGTTTTCCTGCAGATCCACTGTGGGAAAATTAGCCCATGTTTGTTAGTAACTATCTTGGGGGAGAAAAAACCCAGAATCACCAACGTATTATGATTAGTTGTGCTTGTGAGCGTGCTTAACTCCAGGACAAGACTCGTGTCTAATATGTTGCTGCCTACAGTGAGATTAATGATCGCCTGTGGGAGCCGGATTTGTTGCTCAGAGTTGAGCTCCCAGTTCGTTATTTGCCCCTCAATACGGCAGGTGGTTTACCCAAGATTTAGTAAACAAAAGACCAAATGCAAACAGTTTGTTGTTAACTGCTGCTACTCCGAGATGCCCCGCAGAAACGCAGCCATGAACCTGTGAAGCTCCGACTCGCAGCGGTTTTTCCTCTTTTTGGAAATGTCTGTAAATATTCTCTGTTATCTCACGACCTTTGCGCTGCTCCGCTTTTAAATCATTCAAATATTAAAGCGCCGCCGACGGAAAGCCGAATTGTGATTTTCACATCAGCGTGCGCTCATAAATTATCCTGACAGGGGCAGTTGGCGGTATTGGGGGCAAAGGAGGAGGTGGCGGAGGAAACGGGGTTATGCGCCCGAGCGGTGAAGGAAATGGTTTCTGTCAGGCGGGCGACGGCTGCTCAGGTGATCCGACACAACGTGGAGCCTCCGTTAGCAGAATTAGGACGGACAGAGGGAGGACTTTAAGACAGGGGTGTCAAAGTCAGTCGCACAATGGGCCAAAATCCAAAACACACGGAGGATAAACATTCACTGAACAGACTAAAACTACGTTTTTAAAACTTTAAAACTGTAACTTTTTAACACAATTATGAACTAGATGTATAGCATTACCTGTGATAATGCTCATGTGAATGCTGTAAGCTGAATTTGGAGGCTGAAGATGCTAGCTGAAATTACTGAAGCTGATAGCTGAAAATGCTGAAGCTGATAGCAAGCTAAAATATTAGCTAAATGTCAAATTAGCCTAAAAAAAACAAAACAAAAAAAAAAAAAACTAGGTCAGCAAAAACAGATAGCATGTAGTTGGAGGCGAATAGCTAAACTTAGAAATAGCCTTAAAAATTTTGAAAAAAGCCTAGATTAGCCAAAAGAGCTACCATATTGCTGAAAAAGTAGCTAAACTGAAAAAAATCCTAGCTAGCATGTTAATATGAGCCTAACTCCAAAACAGCCTCAAAATCAAAAAAGCCCAAATTAGCCAAAAACAGTTAACATGTTGCTAAAAAAAATAGCTAAACTGAAAAAGATCCTAAAATCCTAAATTAGTCAAAACAGCTAGCGTGTAAATGTTAGCCGAACTCCAAAACAGCCTCAAAAACTTTAAAAAAGCCTTAATTACCCAAAGCAGTTAGCGTGTAGCTGATATATTTGCTAAACTCCAAAATAGGCTAAAAAACGTAAAAAAGCCTAAATTAGCCAAAACAGCTAGCATGTTCGAGAAAAAAATAGCTAAACTGAAAAAAATCCTAATTTAGTCAAAAGAACTAGCGTGTAAATATTAGCCTAAGTCCAAAACAGCCTCAACAACTTAAAAAAAAGCCTAAATTAGTCAAAATAAGTAGTATGTAGCTGCAATATTAGCTAAACTCCAAAACAGCCAATAAAAGTAAAAAAAAATTAAATTAGTAAAAACAGCTAGTATGTAGCGCTACACTCCAAAATAGCCTAAAAAAATCGTAATAGATGCCAAAAAAGTCCAAAAAGCTAGCAAAATGTCAATTTTAAAAAACTTTAAAACTGTAACTTTTTACACATAATTATGAATAATAAAAACACAGGAATAATATTCCAGAATAAATCAAGTTAAACCTTAAATAATTCTTTAATTTACTCCCCATAAAAATATATTTTGTCAAAATTATATAAGTTATAAATGATACAAAGATAACATCGGACCATAAATAACAATAAAATAAAATGATCTGGAGGGCCGGATAGAATTCCCTGGAGGGCCGGATCCGGCCCCCGGGCCTCGACTTTGACACGGGCTTTAAAGGCTTTGGTTGAGGCGGATTCATCCTTTCTTGTCTCCCATCAACCATGCGAGTCATGCAGACACGCTGGTGTAATAATATGCATCAGAACTTGAAAGAAATAGTCCAATTAGTGGCTGTTTATGCCTAGTGAGCAAAATCCTATACGAGCTTACAAAGATATGTGCATTACTCACATGGAAATGAGATTTTTATGAGCTTATGTGTGTTCTATTTGTTCTTACTTTGATCTGCAGAGATCAGAAGTTTGTGTCGAATTTGAAAGGATTTGTTGATAAGTTCATTTTGCATTAACCTATTTTTTAATAGATTAAGCAGCGCGTGGAGTAAGGTGTTTGGTTCACGAAGTTTCACCGTCAGGCAGTGACAGGGCCTTTGAAGAGTGCCGGAAGTGTTGGACCGGAGGCTCCGCCGAGCAAAACCAGGAGCAGAGCTAATCAATCATGACTTCTATCTTTCAACCAGTGCGCTGCGGTACACTAGCGTGCCGAGAGACGTGGTCAGGTGAGCCGTGGGTAATTAATCACATTCATCTGATTGGTGTAAAAAACGTTTACCGTTGCCAGAATATCAACTTTGCTTCACACTGAGTAGATTTTTTATTTTTTTATTTTTGCATTTCCAGTTGGTGCTTTTCCTTCTGATTTTTATCAAGGAAAAAGTGAAGCTTAGTTCATTATCATTGATCTAAAAGAGAAAGCATCAACTGGAGTAGCAGGAGAAAAGTTTCTGAAGAACAGATTATAGGACTCGTGTTATTTAACTATAGACTCATGATTTGCCAAAGATGAATCATTTCTAAGGTAAATATTGTTGTATTCCCAACAATATTTTTTGGAGTACATTAACCCGTTAGTACAATTTCTAATTTGTTTATTTCAAACATATTAAAAACACTAATAGATACATTAAATACAACAGTCATTGAATAATTTTCCATTTAGGAAATAAAAGGAAATTATATACAGGCTGTAAAACGTTAGATTCCTTTGGTGAGACGTTCCTTGGATGTTCCTTTTTACATTCCTTTGGATGTTCCTTGGACGTTCCTTTGGACGTTCCATTGGACGTTCCTTTGGACGTTCCTTTGACGTTCCTTTGGACGTTCCTTGGACGTTCCTTTGGATGTTCCTTTGGACGTTCCTTTGACGTTCCATTGGACGTTCCTTGGACGTTCCATTGGACGTTCCTTTGGACGTTCCATTGGACGTTCCTTTGGACGTTTCATTGGACGTTCCATTGGACATTCCATTGGACGTTCCTTTGGACGTTCCTTTGGACGATCCTTTGGACGTTCCTTTGGCATCAATGTTTCTGGCAGCTACTTGAATTTTTAAATTTTTGTTCTGTTGTTTACAAAAATTTTGCACTAAGTAGTGGCACTGCTGTTCATTCATACCATTGTTAACACTGAATTTTACAGGTAATTCCATTTCGATTGGTGTCAATATTTACCAAATCATAGTAATACTGATTTCAGCAATGACGCACTGAAGTGTCTTTTATTTATTGCACAAAAAAAAGACACAAGTTGTGATTGTGTTCAAGTAAAGAATAAGTGGGGGTCTATTTTCTAAAAAATATGTGTTCTTTTATATATTGAGAGCTATTAGACATGATTTTTAGCAATTATCCCATTGATATCGTGAGTAATGTATCACGAATCGTATCGTGAGGTAACCAGTGATTTCTAGCCCTAGTTTCTAGATTCAAGTTCATGTACAATTCATATGATAATCATACCCAACTGTGCGTCCTCTGTCTTGGATAGTACTGGGAATGATTTTACAATGAAAAAATAGAGTTGTAATGGGACTTTAAAGAAGTATCTTCAGTCAAACGATATCGCCACTCCGGTTGAAAAGGTGAACAAACGTCATGAGTGATCTGTTGATGTGATTGGCACTAAAGGGCCACCATACAAAAGAGATCCTAAATGAAGCCTCTTTTGTATTATAATGAATAAAAACCTCCCTATCAAGGGGTATTGGTTATGTTATAGGAACAAAATCATGACCAGAACCCTCCATCAGGGTACTGGTCACGCTTGAACAGAGGTCGGTAACCTTTCACAGTAAAAGAGCCACTTAGGGTCGTTTTCTACTGATCAAAACCTAGAATGAGCCACATAGTCTTACTTTAGCCTTTAAGAAATTTTGATTTACATTCATGACCTTCTTTTTTTAATAATAAATATCAATTTAGTCTATTTTTTGGCACAAATAAAAGCAAAAATATAAAAAGGACTTAGCATCCCTCAAAATGTGATTTTTTTTAAACTAAGTTTCAAAATAAAAGACCCTCTGTGCCAAACGGGATCATCTCTGTGCAGCTCTAGGCAGCTAGTTACCAATGTTGTGCAGCATAAGACAATATGTGCTTTTAACTCATAAAAGTAAAATATAAAATCTGTTCATTCTGGATGTAATGTTGATCAAACAAGACGTCTTCAGGTCAACATGGATGTAAAAACCTACATAGTGTATCATCTATGTGAACCTCAGATCTCAATTTATACATTTAACTAATCTAAATTAAATACATGCTAATTAAGTAATCCTTACTTAAAAAAATGCTATTTTATTTTTCTTTTATTTCATTTTTTGTTCTTTCTCTCTTACACTGCTGGGTTTTGCTCTTTTAGTTTGGGGTTTGGTAGTCTTAGTTTGCGGGCTTTGTTTATTTGTTGTCTTTAGGTAGTTTTGGTTTGCTGACTCCGACGGTCGACATGGTTGGGTCAGCAGTCTCCATGACTTATTTTATGTTCGGCCGAGGATCCACATGGAGAGATAAATGAGCCTCATGTGGATCTGGAGCTGCAGGTTTCTGTGGTAACTTTACTCAGTCTGGGTGTGTTGGGATACCCTCTAAAACAGACGTGTTAAAGGCAAAAATGATGTAGTGGAGACTGCGTTAAAGTCACGGACTCCCCTGACGTTGAATGAAACCGCCTTTTCAAGGTATTACTGTAACTGCATGTGCCGACTGCATTAGGAGCTCTGAAAACACTGTGGGCTCTTTCCTGTAATGTTGAGATTACATAGATCTGTGGGTCCTAGAGAGAATATACCCATTTATTCTGACATTCACTTTAACAAGACTGCAGTTTTAGTGCCTGAAAAAAGAAGATTAGCCTCAGTCTAAAGTAGCACAAGCTCAGCTGTTGAGTGTTAGTCCTCAGACAGCCCCCCCACCCCACCCGCAGCACCTGGACAAGAGACGGCTGACAATGAGCTAACAAATGAAGCAGACAGCCATTTCAACCGCTTGTGTCTGTATGTGGCCATTGTGCAAAGAACTAAGTCTAAATCTGCAGGGCATGGACGGTCCTAGAGTACCGCTAAAAGCTCTGTAATGCACTTTTATTATTCACACATACCAAGGCCATTAGCACAGGCACTAGAAATGGCATGCATATTACAAGCCACTAAGAGCTTACAAGCCGGAGCGCCGGGGAGAAAGGAACAGCTGCAGGATGCAGTTTAAAAATACCAGATTGTTTTTCTGCGGGCTGGACCGGCTCATTACCCAGGCAGCAAAGCACGAAGCCTTGTCAGCTGAGTCATCTCACAGTACAGTGACACTCAAATTGCACCAGCGCACCAGTGCTACTGTCATTTCAGGACGCATACACACACCTTCACATAAACAGACAATTACTCCAGTTAGGTGATAAGTAGTTCTGTTTGCTAATTGCGGGTTTTTGTTTTCTGTTGAGGGAAAGTCTGGCGGAGCTTCTGGGTGCTGCTTGCTTATCTCTTCTGCTCAGATAGTGACTCACATAAGAAAAGAGGGGCCTTAGGAGATAACCCGAACGACCCATCGCTCTGACACTGTCGCCTCCTGTGAGATTGCAGCACTCGGATCTTCAGTCCGGGCTTATCCGCTCAGCCACGAGGCGCTGATCTCTCTCTGGAAGCGGCCGGAATAGTTACAGGGCGTTTTGAGGAGGGAATGGCACTGCGCTCAGATTTGGTCTGACCCTTACCTGAAGGATTAGGCGAAGGAGTAATGGCTTCACAGCGTGACGCTGGCTTTTGCCGAAAGTTTGACCTTTATAGTCCAAAAAGGGGACTAATCTCCCGGGACTTCTGAGGTAAAGGGCTGATCTTATCAGTCCAACAGGAGGCAGACAAGGAGATAAGTAATGGGAAGAAAAATTACCCAAACCCACATTTTTGCTGATGTTTTTATGGATTTATCCAACGTCATCATGTTTCTGCTTCTTGAACTCTGGTTTAGAGGGTCTTCGTTTGGTCAGGTATCAACTGAAACAAGGAAACTGTAAAACCAGCTGCTAAATCGAAGGGAAATGATTTACAAACAAACAATTTTTATTATCCCTATGAATTGGGAAGAATCTGACGATACGATATGTATCATGATACACAATTCAACATAAATCCCAATAGATCCCCATCCCGTACCAAAGACAGTATTTCACAATTTTTCAGAGTATTACTTTGAAAAACTTTGTCCGAATACTAATAAACCTTTCACATAAGTACAGTTTTATAAAATAAATTATATTTCTTCATTAGAGTATCATGCTCTGCAACTGTTGTTTTAACCCACGAAAATTCCAAAGGAAGTTCTTTTTTTTTTTTAGTAAATTAAGACTTTTTTTTTCATGCTAAACTAATCAACACTAAACATTTTTTTGGTTTCCACAAGAAAATGGCTTTTTTACAAACACATTCTCACTTCCAAGTCATCACATATTGAAGTTTGGTTAAAGGGTAACCAAACCCTGAATCAACTGTTTTTTGGCTTTTGACCTCCATAACTGGGGCTTTAACGGTGTTGTCTGTTGGTCATCGCCAAAAGTTTAGTAAATTAAAATAAAATTGTTTAATTCTTGAAAATATAGACAAAAACCTCCGAGTACTGCCCCCTACAGGTTGAAATGTAAGTTTCAGAAGTCTCATATGATCTGCAGCTCCGGGAAAGATCACAGTCCAGTCCCCCAGCCCCGCCCCTCGGACTGTGGGTGGAGTCAGCCTCCAAATTCTCTGTTTTTTGCCCTTTAAAGACCCTCCGTGTCAAAATTTGATGTCTTAGGTGTCCACAACTCGTTGTTTTTTGACGTGCTGGCTGTAAAATCAAGGGTCCACAACCCTTGGGACTGGTACCGGATGCAGACTGGTCCTCGGGATCCGTCCAGTACCAAACCCGGTCTCAGACCCTCTGTCATGATTTCGGAGCCAAGCAGACCCAGATGCTCGTAACCCGGAAGGACCTTGGAAGGCAGATGGAGATATAAAGTCTCTTTTTTGAGTTTGTGAAACCGTCACCAGGAGCGGACCAGAATCTATCCGTCGTGAAGGGAGGAGTGGTCTGGATCAGGAACTGAACGAAGGTCCAGGAGATGAGAGGAGCTGGTGATGGCGTGGCGTAACTGGAGGTAGATCTCTTGACATAGAAATCCAGACAGGTTGATGGGAGTGTTAGACCCAGGTCAGCACAAGGAATGAAGAACCCGGGATTTCAGTGGTGAGCCTGAGCAAAGCTGTGAGATTAAAGAACTTCAAAAACAGACTGAAGTAAGGTTAGGCTGCACCAGAGAAGGCAACGAACCGGCGATGAAGGCTGGAGCACGCCCCTCTTTGATAGTGCCGACAGCTGAGTCCACTCAGGAGGTGGAGTAGGAGCACAGGTGCACCACCCGAACCAGAGGCGGTGTCGGTGCAAACGGTAACCAGAAATCATGTAAGCAAGTGTAAAGTACATCTGGTACATTTTACAAAATAAAACTTAACTAAAACTTAATAAAACTCCATTTAAATCAGTCAAAGTGTCTTGGACAGACTCTGTTTGAATGAATGATCTTCTTTCCATCAACAGCTCTGCTGCACATGCACTAAACCCTCATCTGTTCCTAGTGTCTAGTTCAGGTTCTGGAGAAGAGAAGATGGTATCTTCACATTGACTGCAGTCAAATGAGCCGCCGTTCATATTTCTGTGGTCACATCAGCATCACTGGAGCTACTCAGTTCGGCTCCAAAAGCCACGCCCCCTTAGAGAAGATTTTGGAAACAGAGGCTTCAGATCGACATGAAAAATGTCTTTTTAAGACATTTAGGTTTTGGGATTTTGGTTAAAAACCTCATAATCATGATTAAAACACTACTGGGAACATTTATTATACATAAAATGTCGTCACAGGGAGACTTCAAGCATTAAGTCATTATAATAACCAACGCTGGTCTCCTCTACTTGTTACACAATACATGTAACCCAGTCAATTATGTACCATAAACTATTCATAAAAGTTCCATTCTGACTCAGTGTATGAAGACAAGTCATGCAGAAACAGAAGTGATCTGAATATAAGTCAGAACCACAGCAGGATGAGAGGTTGTTTACTAGTACTTCCTATAAAAATGGCGGGTTATCGCGTGAGTTCAGAGTCCCTGGAGCCATCCGTAGCCATCGTGGTCATCTGGTGTAACTAGACCGCTCTGGCGTCCACACCGGAGCCGGACCGGATGCAGTGTGAACCCCGTGTAATCGACCATGAGAAGGTTCATGTTGTTTTCATGTTGTTGTTGTGCTGCCAGCTAGCAGTCGAGGTTTAAGTGGAACACGAAATAAGACGCTGAACTAAATGTTTGTTTATTAATAATTAATTAAAAATCATTTAATATTTGCAAATGAAATATTTCAACATTCCACACTAGCATTTCTCAATTTATATGAAAGTCCTTCAGGAAAACCTCCGGCTTGTGTCTGCTCTGCCACAGTGTTGGGCTGGATTGTTAATAATGCACGAGTATTTCTTTTCTTTTTTTCCTCCAAAGGAGAAAGTGCACACTTCTAGAAGCTTCTTGAAATGGGCTCATTAAATCAACAGGGCTGCAGCTTTTTTCCTCCCCGTATGGGGGGGCACAAGGTGAGGAAAAATGTCCCTTGAAAATATCAGCACCAAAGCTCCATTATCCCATTGTCAGAGCTCTAACTTGACGGAGCTAAAAGTGAAAGTGGAATGGAAGATGTGACAGCAAACGCCTTCGGAGCAGCTCTGTGATGGCGCATTACAGGCGTCCTGCAGCCCAAACCACCGAGAGAGAGAATGACCTGCTGCTGGATCTCCACAAAGACGGAAAGTTTTGCTTTGTGACATTTTGTTCGGGAGAAGTTCAGATGATGTTGCTCAGGTTGAAGAAATTCTAATTTGCTGCTCTCGTCTTCACATGAAAGGAATGACACTCCGGCTCGTCCCTTTCAGGCTCTCTCCCTGCGCCGCTACGTGGTTTTATTTTTAACTCTTATTTTTCCCTCAGTTCTGCATAACCTCACCGGTTCTGCTCCCCTTTTGACAGAGTGCACCAATGGTTGTCATTAGCCCATAAAGCGCAGTGAAGAATGAGAGTCTGCTGTGCTTAAAGGTCTCTTTTCTCTCCTCTGATATATTTATACATAGAAAAAAAGCGTGTAGAGCTGGCTAAATTTAATTTAAAAGCACCACTTTTCTCCTGCTTTAGGTTAGAGTCGAAGGTTTGGTAGAAAGAATAAATCAGGCGGTCTATACCTCACTAATGTCAGAAATCCTCCCACATGTGCAGCCTTCTCCAATATTTACTGCATTTCCAAAAAATATTCATTGTGTAAAAACAAAATCTAAATGCATTCCTCTGACAGACGGCGCTGTTTGTAAAAGCGCGGCTCGGGTTGTCCGGCGCGGCGGCTCGGGCGGTGCAGCGTTTGAGAACAGGAACGGACTGAAAACATAAAAGGAAGAAAGAGGTTTGTCTTTTCAGGTCAGCGTGCCTCCAGAGCCACCCACACATCCAAAATACATGACTGTGAGAGGGAGCTGGACAGAATGAGCGCACTAATAATATGCCACGTTTCTCTTATTCTGCCCTGCAGCCGTCCTGGACGGCCTGGACCGGATGGTTTTACACAATCCCTTTTCTTACTGCACCTTTAAACTTCAAACTCAGAAAATCACTTACATCTGTGCTCACTTAGTGCTAGTTGGAAATTAATGTTTGACATAGTGAACAACCGCCTCACAAAAGATCAAAGTAAAAAAACAAATAAATAAAAGATGATAACATCACATCAGAAAACTTTTGAGCAATCCTTACAGAATTTCACACAAACGCCACCAGGTGAAGTCCACAGGTTTCATTGACCTTTGACCTCAAGAAGAGGGCATCATTTTCAATTTTCAACTAGAAAAAAAAATGTTTTTCCTTTTAGAAATTCGAAATCATCTTTGGTATTCGAGCATCATTGGAAAGTTCCTCAGAAAAACATAATTGAATATTTATTATTATTATTATTTATATAACTAATCCAAGGATTAGTTAATGCACTTTGGTCTTTTGACAGTAATGCTTCTTAATGTGCAATATAACTGTCAAATGAATGAACAAATAAATATATGAATACATAGACTTTGTACATTTTTAACACTGTTAATGTGGAGAGTTTTGAAAATTGTTGTTCCACTATTGTGAAATCTTGTAAAAATGTATGACTTCTTGCTAAAAACCTACAAGATTACTGAACATATCTCCCATGAAGAATATAAAAAAAATATATATATAGCTACTGTCAAAATGAAAAGTAATACTTGTATACTAATGGATACGCTAAAATATATCTTGATTAAAAATTTAAGTGCAGGCTGAGTTCATTTAGTCTTGTAGTATTATTCTAAGTCTTAACAAAGTGTACTCAACCTGAACTTGTAGTTTATCGCTAAGTACATAAAACACATACTAAAAGTACACTATCTGAAGTTTGATTAAAAATAAACTGGAGTATACGTATTCTGGTAAGGGTGTTATTGTTGTCTCAAGATGAATGAAACAATATAGTATATGCTGGGATCATATTAGGAATGTGGGTAGGGCCAGCCCTGGCCATAGGTGACCTAGGCGGATGCCTAGTTTGCCATCTGCTGGGGGATCGGACATGAAATACCAATTATTTTAATATATATAAAACAGTTTGTTTAACACTCATTTTGTGTAAAACAAACAAAAAAAGGAATCATTAAAAATATGAATAAAATAACTCAACAGTTTGGCGTAATCTATAATTTCGCCAGGATGCTGCTGCTGTCTAAGCTAAGTGGGTGGCTTTGTGCTGTTAGTGCTTCTTTACAACTTTAAGAATGAAAAATCATCAAAACAAGCCCTCAGGAACAGCTTTAAGGTCAAAAAAGAAAAAAAGAGCAGGAAAAACAGAAGTCCCCCCACACCACGCATTTCAGTCAACAAATACGCTCTTTTTTGGCTGAAAATGACAAATCTAACTGTCAGTCTTTTTTTTCCCTATCTTTGAAACTTTAATAACGGAAATCTTTAAATCTTTAACACTGGAGATGCTTAGACTACAGTGCGTAACAATACCAGCGGTTAGCGGCGCTGCTCACCATCACGAAGCTCCCCCTTACCTGTAGAAGCAATTGATTTATGATTTTGGTCTGATTTCAGTTTTGAGATTTTAAATAGATAAATACTTAATGCAACGTTTCAGCTGTCTCTGTTCCGGCTGACGGAGGTGGTGGGTTGTGAGGTTGGGTCCCCAAAACCCCCTGTCGCCTAGGCCCAGGGCCGGCCCTGAATGTAGGCATCGCTTCTGTTGCCAGGGAAACACAAAAATGTACAATTCTGTTTCAAATTACAAACACTTGTTCGTCAGCCACTGGTGTCCAAAAGCTTTTTATTTTTTTTTTACAAAAATAAAACCAACAGAAAAATACTATTTTGAAAAAAAAAGTCTATTTTTAAAATTAATGTGTCACATGCAGGTCAGACTAGGATGGAAGAGGGCAGACTGAGGGGCGTGAGGGCGGGTCAAAAAGGGGTTATTTATTCCTTTAACTTCCTTTTCTTCGGGTCTTCTGTCGTTCTCCTGTAAGCATCTCCATTGTTTTGTCTTTCCCAGACACTTGGATGGAGT
>NC_050520.1:2630885-2661290 GCF_002922805.2 Oryzias melastigma
CTTTTCTTGAGATCTCATTGATTTTTCGTTCTCAGGCAACAGTCCAGCCCTTCTCTGTCATTCACACGTCAATACAACGACCCCAAGTTTTGGATAGTCTGGGTTATATATACTACATGTTTTTTTAAGTTACATATAGAGATCCTTCTCTACCAGCAGCAGCCATTTTGGTAGTTTTTAACCATCTATAGTTGTTCTTTCTGGCCTTTAGTTCTCGTTGTTTTGGGTTTGTCTCAAAGGATTAGGATCCATCACTCAGATAAAATTTATCTTTTAACAGTTCTTATATGTGGAACTGAGCCTGGATTCTTCTGGAATCTTTGAACTCACTTGTAGAGTTCTTTCTATTTAGCAGGGCTAGGCGATATGCCCCAAAAAATCTCAGATTGTGTCATTCTACATTCAATTTTTGATTTTAATCAATTTTTTCTCCCTGCTTCCAGTATTTTTCTTTTTTAACAAAAGTCATATTATTTTTGGTTGTCATTGAATTAAATAAATTAAATAAACCAAGTTCTATCCTATTTTTTTATACATATTTTCCACCATAAATTTCTACTTCTTTTATTCATAAAAAAGAAAAAATCCACTTCTATGCTGATGACATTTTGCTCTATGGATGAAAAAGTCCTTTTGTGACACCATCAGAGTTTTGCTGAAACGTTAATGTGGTACTTAAGTTTGAAAGTCTAAACACAAAAGAAAATAGAAATGGTAATTTTTGGGAAAACAAATCTCCGTTTTTGATCTATTCCACATTCAGGCCAAAGTCAGGAACTCGGACGTGATTATAGACAGTTTTTTAAAAAAACTAGAAAATCATCAAAAGTATTTGTTTTAAGGAGGTCTAGCCGCTCACTACCTGACATTTTTGCTTTTCCATATTTCTGCTGCCTTTCGGATTGGTTGATTTGTGTGCCAAACAATAAACTGAAGTGATCACTCCATAAATCTACGCAAAGAAATCCAACATGGATCATATACATGCTCAAAAAAAAGATTTTTCATAAGCCTCTTGCACAATTACATGCTTTTATTTTGAAGATCTGTACATGTTTTTCAGTCTCACATACAGTTTTTTGTCTTAATGTTTGTACAAACATAACTGCATGTCGATGCAAAAAATCCTGCAGCCAGTAAACATGATCAGGATGTCCTGATGAAGATCAGAGCGAGAATCCGACTTGGAGGAAATAGGATTTAAAGCCATCTTAAGCTCGCTGATTGTCATGGCAAAGCAGGGTAAATCCCGCCTTTTAAGGTTATTCTTGCATAATTCTAAACCTACCGTCTTAACGCTGCTGCGGAAATGTATTTTTATCAGCGATGCAATGTTATGAAATTCCTCTTGCAGTTATTAGAAATCCTCCGATGGCTGTTTTTAGCCGCCGTTGGGGCATCTGATGCGGGGTTTGCTTCTGCAGCTCATCTGGTTTAAGTTTCGTCAGTGTTGTCATGTTACTGACTTTTTCTGAAGCTAAAATCCTGCCAGAGAACAACAATGTCTTGGAAAGTCATGTGTGTAGTTGTTGTAAAAGGTTCTATTCTTGGTTAATTGTAAACAAAATCAAAGATGAGATTAAAAAATGTTTTTTGTCACCAACGTTTTGGAAATAATGAAAGTAAGAAAACAAAATGTTGAAACACTGTGAGTAATAAATTGTGAAACTTCATAACATTAGAAAAATGTAATATTTGTACTACTATTAGTAGCAGTACTTGTGGCAGATTATCTCTGTTAAATATGAAATTGTAAAACATACGTTTTGCTATTTTTAGTCTTTTCTATCACATTATCTATTACCTAAAGGCATAAATATCAAACTTTATTTGTTAATAGTTGTCGATTGTGACATATGAACCTTAAGTTTTCAGCAGAAATAGGACAAAAAAAACCCATAAAAGGTCAATTTAAAGTAAAAATATATTTTTGTACAAAGTTCAAATGCATGTCTTTGATCTTCTTTATTTTATTTATAATATAAAAACTGTTATTTTACATTCATTTAATAATTTTTATGTATTTTTAAGTAGTTATTTAAAATTCCAAATATTTTACATTTTTTACTACTTAATATTTCATTACACTTTATGCTGACATTTAAATTTTATTTTAATACATAAAAAACTGCCTTAAAAATAAAGAAAATGTGAAAAATCTCCATAATTCTGAGGACAAAATTTACATTTCTTCCATTTTTGTAAAATTATATTCATATTTACCAAAAAAGAACGAGCAGTTTCACCTTCAAAGTCGCTTTCTAAAATTGGACGATATTGTTTATCTTGGAAACATCAACCCCTGGTCAGATTTTTGTTGAACCACTGGAACTTTTGTTCCTGCAAAGTTTGTAGCAAATCTTTAAAAGTGAAGATGTGACGACGGATTCTGGCTCGGATTTTGGGGCCACTGGCTGCTGTCGGTGTTGATCCGTCCCATCCCGGGCAGGTGGAGGTGATTGCATTTGACACATCTGCAAGCCTCTGCATTGTCAGCAGGGAAATGTAACAATCCTGCAGAAAGGAAAGAGGAGAACGGAATGACCCTTCATGGCAGCACAAAGGTTGTCAATAATGATCTGTCTTGTCAAGTATTTTCAGGCTCATCTTCCCAGACTCGCTCTCGATCAATGAACAATAGGCGTGTCATTCACTGCATTGTTGCATGAATGCTGCTCAATAGGGCGCTGTGTGTTACAGTGCAGCACATCCCCTGATGCATTAGCCCACGGTGATTAATGTGTGCGCTCGCTCCTACACAAGGTGCAAAAGGATTTAAAAGGTTAGACCGAGAATCTATGTCGGGAACAAATTAGCAATCTACAAACCCACTTTCTTGAAAAGTTGCAATGAATTTACAACTGGAACTCAACAAAGTATAAATGTAACTTATTTTATAAGTTGCAGTTTTTTTCATGGTTTAGCCACGGGTGCGACTTATACTCGGGAGCGACTTGTGTGTTGTTTTTTTAGACATAAATAGGCTCATATATTTATTGTTATCCCAGATTACAGCGGTTGTTCTTTAGAGGTTGTTTTCTCAACCACTAGAGGGCGCTGCATCTGAGTATAAGTACTACTACTAACAGCAGAAGAAGAAGAAGAAGTGTTGTCCAAAACAAACATGGAAGAGAATCTGATTGTTTTCCTCTTAAACTTTTATATTTTTCTTATACAAATATTGTTTTTATTGATTTTATTTATGAATTTTTTAGTTACTTCGGGGTTTCCTAAAAGTGTGACTTACACTCCCAAGCGACTCATATGTGGTTCTCTTTTTCTTGATTAGACATTTTTTGCTTTTGCGCCTTAAAATCCAGTGCGACTTATACTCAAGAAAATATGGTATATATATTATTTTGAAGTTTTTCAAGATTAATGCAAAGAAAAAAATAACCTGAAGACCAAATGTTCACAGAAAAAATGCCTAATTGTGAATATTTTGTGATTCAAGTTCTAATGTTGTCATGGCGTCACGTAGAACAACAGGTTTACCTTCCAAATAAAAATGTATTCACTGGTGTGGATCATACAAGCGAAAGCTAAAATGATGCGACTCAGAAAATGCTTCATGCATAGACACATCTTTGTACTCTGTTCAAAAATCTCTGATTACTTTAATTCCACTGAGATGATCAGCTTTGATCATAAAATAACATCAAAAAATCTTTTCAAGCTTTAAAGCATTTTCTCATTATTTTACAAGTGTGGTCCAATTAATTAGTGCTAATTAGGATCTGGTTGATATCCCCATAATTATTATGACTGGCACCTTTAAGGAGCGATAGAATCGATTAGACGGTTTTTGGTTTGTATTTCCTCCCGTCCTGAGTTTACTGATGTGGAGAGGCCCCACATATTCTGCCATGAAGAGGTGGTGGTGGAGGACTCAAATGCAGGAGACCAGAAACTTAAAATATTTTACTGACTGAAACATGACAAACCCATGGAGAAACAAAAATGGTGACAGAACAGAGCAGATGACCTAACAAGGATGAACTAAAACCTAAATAGGCTGAAGGGAATTATTAACTAAAACGAATCCAGCTGAGAATCATGATTAACAACTGGTGTAACTGGCAGGGAAACTCAGAACATGACCCCCCAAAAAAAAAAGCACCAGAACCCTTACAGTACCCCTCCTTAAAGGGGGAGATCCCAGATGCCCAAAAACCTGGAAGAACAAAACAAGCAAAGTCCAGGAAACATTCAGGGTTCCAGCAGCCAAACGGATGTGAGGGGCTTCAGAACCCCTCCCCAGGAACAGGAAATCCCATCCGTCGTGGTATGGCGTGGGCTGGAGTAGCAAATAAATAAGTAAATTCTCCTGCTGGGTCCAAATTGGTCAGGTCATTCTATCATGAAGAGGTGGTGGAGAACCAGAACGCAGGAGACCAGGCTTAAAATATTTAAATAACTGAAACATGACAAAAAAACCGATGGGGAAACAAAAATGGTGACTGAACAAAGCAAATAACCTGACAAATATGAACTGAAAACCAGAAACTTAAGTGGGTTAAGGGGAAATAACTGAAATTAAAACAGCTGGGAATCACGATTCACCTAGAAGTGGTGTGACTGGCAGGGAAACTCAGGACATGACCAAAAACACATCAAATAAGAACCCTTACAGTACCCCTCCCCAAAGGGGCCGTACCCA
This sequence comes from Oryzias melastigma, assembly GCF_002922805.2. NCBI lineage: Eukaryota > Metazoa > Chordata > Actinopteri > Beloniformes > Adrianichthyidae > Oryzias > Oryzias melastigma. The sequence continues at coordinate 2,635,546 of NC_050520.1, forward strand.
GATGTCCAAAAATCTCGGATGAGTTCAAACTGGTGCTCCAGTGTTTTTGTTCTTTGATTTACTCTAACTTTTCACACAATTATTCCAGTAGATTCTGAAGGAGAAAAGCGGCGTGAGCTCACGCCGCTTTTCTCCTTCAGAATCTACTGGAATAATCGTGGTAACCGTTGAAAAGTTACAGTATGTTAAAGATTTAGTGTTTAAGCGTGAGCGGCGACGCCTCAAGTGTTAAAGGGTTAATCCCCAAACCGAGGTCGACCTCAGGCCTTAAATGTGCCTGTGATGATCTCTGATCCTCTCTGCACGTCCAGTTAAAGCAGGAAAGTCAAAGTAGAAACAGAATTTCTGCCAAATCATTTTGGCCTCAAAATAAACTCCTGCAAAGTGAAAAGCTGTGCTGGTCTCTGACTATTTCAGTCTTTTAATTCTTGTTGGAAACCATTTGTAAAGTCTTCCTTGGGCTGAAGACCAGAGGCAGCATCTGATTTTTATTTATTTTGCCAGAACGCCGTTTAAAAGCCAGCATCTGTGATTGGACGGCAGTGAATTAATAGACATGGCAGCAAAAACTTGGACGTCTGCTGAGGCTCCATCCATTCATGCTGCTAGAAAGATGTTTAAAAAGGGTTTCAGGGCGTCAGTCTGTGCATTTTAAGGTTTCAAGTTAAAAAGTTATATTTAAAAAAACAAAATATAGTATATTTAAAATATGAAAAAAGATGTCACTTTACTCTGGAATTAAAAAACAAGTCATTCTCCGTAAATACACAACATGTTTTCTGTTCTTATATTGAGATAAACTGTAAATAGAGCAGAAAACTGTTGGTAGATGATGCATTTCAGATGACTCATTTTATTAGACTTTTTCTTCTGCCTTCAAAGGGTTTTGATGAGCATCCGAATATTCTGAAATTAATATTTGTTAGTGTAAAAACAGACTTTAGGTAGTGTGATAATTTTTCTAAAACTACAGAGTAATAGTAGATTTTAGGTCAATAAAAGTAATTTGAAAATAATGTTTGGAAATCAAACTATTTACAATCAAAATAAAAGAGAAGATGACGTCAAAATATAAGATAGAAGAATAAAAATCATTCATTAAACTATGTTTGATTGTGAAATGGTGATTGTGGATAACAATTTATAGGATTTAGACATGAAAACAGGAAAAATTAAACGTTACTGGAATATACTGGTCTAAAATAAACATTTATTTACTGAATTCAGTTTGTGACTTTTTTTAAAATAAAAGGTGATTGTAGTGATTTTTTGTTTTTTTAGTATTTTTTGTAATATTTTACATGTTTGAAATAAATAAAAATGTATTGATTTAAAAAATTACCAAATGCACTTCTGTTACTGGAATTAAATAAATCTTCAGAGTAAAGTGTTGGTAAAGGCTCTTATTTTCAAAATAAAAGTATTGAGTGTTTTTTGTAATTGAAAAAAAAAATAACTGAAGTTTAAATTAGTCAAAACAGTTTTGACTGATTAGTTTTTTCCAAGCATAGCTTATGAAAAATACAGGACAAGACACACAAATATTCCAAACTCGTTATAGAAATAATGAAATGCATCGATTAGATAATAGAAAACAAAACACACTTATGTCACATTTGGTTCATTAACTTTCAGAATTATTAACTAAAGTCTAGAAGAGTTTGATTGATTGTTGAAAAGGAGTGGAAGAAGCTGAAGGGGTGAAAGATCAGCCAATTTACTGTGTATACCCATCACACGATAGGTGAGTCGTGTGTGATTTTTGAGCTGTTTATATGCCCTTCATTAGTGATTTGTGCATCGAATTAAATAAATTTCTCGTGATATGTGCAGGAGATACACAATATAGAAGTTAGACAAACGTCGACAAATGTGAAATGGTTTTATAAAGCTGCAAATTTGCATATGGATATTACAAAAACGCCCAATTGCATAAGATTTATGTAACATTTGCATATAAATTATGTAAAAATTAAATAACTTTCAACCAAATAAATGAAGAAATCATTGATCTTGATTTAAAAACTGACTCGGATGGTGACCCATGTAACAGTTGACAGTCCTTTCTTCTGTGCCGTTTTAATGCATATTAGGATTCACAAAAGCAGGTTTTCTGGCCACAAAAACCTTTGAGAGCAGCTCAAGTCTGGGCTGGTCAAAGTTGAAATGCTTGTTTGATGTGTTTTGTGACTCACGAAGAAACACTTGAGCGAGTTTCTCTTCAACGAGCACAAGTGCCAGTTTTAAGAGGGCTGCTGCCAAACACAGGAACTCGTGGTAATGAAGCTGTCAGAAGCATGTGGAGTGGATAATGTCTCTGAAAAAACAGAAATACGGCGTTCTGCGAGCGCTCAAACACGCCGGCAGCACAGTTAAAATGACATCAAACTTGAATGCGTGTTCCCTCATTACGGCTCGTTTTCCTGCCAGACCACCTCCGTGTTTTCCCATCTTTACGTTGTGCCCGTGAGCGCCGCGGACGCTCTCCGGCTGACACGAAACGTGACGAGCCGTTAGCATGACTGAAGCTTTCAGCCGATATTCACCAGAGCCGCACATTTATGCAGGAGACGTGTTCAGCCAAGGAGCATGACTCAGTGTTTTATGTTGTGCTTAGAGGTTTAACACAGCATGAGGAACATGGTAAACACAAGAAATAATTTGATTAAATATTAAGACACTGAACTTAAAGGATGAAAAAATCTGCAGTAAAGGAGCAGCTTTAAATACTATGTTTACCGGAATTATAATCAGTGTTCACATAACATTTAAACAAATGAAGGCAGAATAAAGAGACTGTTGGCAGACTTCTTATACAGAGGATTTTATTTAACCGCTTTGACATGTGTCAAAGTCAAGGATCGGGGGCCGGATTCGGCCCTCCGGGTAATTCTATCCGGCCCTACAGATCATTTCAATTTATTGTCATTAATCCCCCGATGTTATCTTGCTCTTATTTTTAACTTGTATAATTCAAAAAATATAAAATATTGAATGTTGTTGAAGGTTTCAGTTGATTTATTCAGGAATAATATTTCTTCTGTTTTATTATTAATAGTTATGTTAAAAATTACAGTTTTAAAGTTTTAATTGAATTAGCATTGAAAGCTTTTTGGACGATTTGGATTGTTTAGGCTATTTTGGAGTTTGGCTAATATTTCAGCTACATTCTAGCTGTTTTGGCTAATTTAGGCTTTTTTTAAAGTTTTTTTCGGCTGTTTTGGAGTAAGGCTAATATTTTCACTCGCTTGCTGATTAGGGTAACTTTGGCTTTTTTTAGGCTAATTTGAAGTTTAGCTAATTTTTCAGCTACATGCTAGCTGTTTTGGCTAATTTAGCTTTTTCTTAAAAGTTTTTTTAGGGTGTTTTGGAGTTAGGTTCATATTTACACACAAGCTAATTTAGGTAATTTAGGCTGTCTTTCATTTTGGGGCAATTTTTGAGCTTCACTATTTTTTTTTAGCTACATGATAGCTTTTTTGGCTAACTTAAGATTTTTTGTTTGCTTTTTTTAGGCTAATTTGGCATGTAGTCAATAATTTAAGTGGCTATTACCTTCTGTGATTTCAGCTATCAACTTCTGCATTTTCAGCTTCAGTGTTTTTAGTTATTATTTTCAGCATCTTCACATATCAGCATTAGCATCTTTAGTGGCCAAATTCAGCTTACAGCATTCACACTAGCAATATCACAGGTAACTCTATAAATCTATTTCATAATTAAAAGTTACAGTTTTAAAAATGTAGCATTAGAGAATTTAATAAATCTTCGACTTAAGGTGTGTTTTGGATTTTTGCCCTCTAGTCCATTAACTATTAAACAGAAAGGAAAAGAATACAAAAATCTTCAAATCATGTCAGGATCCAAAAAAGTCAAAAAGAAACTGTTTTAATCTGCTAAGATCTCTGTGAAGATATTTTTTGGCATAAAACTCCAATTCATGAAGTTAAACTCTAAGTAGGGCACTTTGGGCCGCGGCTCTAAACCTGTTGAGGCGTGCGTCCATGCACATCTTCTTAAGCTGCTATCCATTTTACATGGATACACAATCAAAAGTGTCCCATGTCTGCGACACACAGAGGCGGGTAAAAGGCTGGATTTGAGCTTTTCTCCAAAACCTCTGGGGCAGCTTCGACTCCCGACGCCCTCCACGGAGCGTTTCAGAAACGCTCAGGACTTCTTGGGCTGCTGCCAGCTATAAAGTGCAGTTGTGAGTAATGTGCCGTTTCTGCCACCCTAATCCAGTGGCACTCTTCCACCGAGTATTAATTAATCCACTTTAGTGGCATTTAAGCACGCTTAAATCTACGTCAGCCTTCCTTGATGTCATTTGGAGGAAATATAACAACCGTTTGAGTCGATAAATGCAATAATAGTTGGAGAGTGCAGCCGTATACTCGGTTGGTGAGGTGAGAACTATGCATAATTTACTTAGCTCTTTGATGCATTGTGCTCATCCAGCGGGAACAAGTTTTGTGAAACAATGGTGCATCTATTGTGGTCGCTTTATGTAAGTTAAAATGTCACGGCGGCGGCGGCGGCGGCGGCGGACTCTGCATGGGTGGCTACATTCTATTCATCACATTAGCGAAACCCTTTTAGAAAAATTGCTAAACGTACCCAGTGTTCTTGTGTAATGGTTATCTGATGACATAAAGGGGGATTCGTTTAAAAACCGCGTGGCGAGAAAGACATCAAAAGACACGGGGTCACGGTGGGAGGGAAGAGACACATCCCAAACTAGAAAGTGAAAACCATGAAGAGTAAGGAAAGCCGTACAGCAGAGAGGAGCTGATTGCATCACAAACGTCCCCCAGTCTTCGCCTGCAGCTGCATAATTAAAAAGATGCCTCAGGGTCATCCAGGCCCGCTCCAACCGCAGACGAGCAAAGAGCGGCACAATTAATGACATGATTAACAACAGAGGCCTCAAAACTGTGAGAGGGTCCCAAGTCGGCCTTTTGGACCTTTTAGAACATATGTGTCAAAGTCAAGGCCCGGGGGCCGGATCCGGCCCTCGGGGAATTCTATCCGGCCCTCCAGATCATTTTATTTTATTGTTATTAACACCCCGATGTTATCTTGTGCTCATTTCTAACTTGTAGAATTGTGACAAAATATATTTTATGGAGAGTAAAATATTTAAAGTTATTTAAGGTTTAAGTTGATTTATTTTGAAATAATATTCCTGCCTTTTAGTTATTCATAATTATGTTAAAAAGTCTGCCAGCTTTTTAGACTATTTTTGCATTTAATAAATTTTTTAGGCTATTTTGGAGTTTAGCTAATATTTCAGCTACATGCTACCTGTTTTGGCTAATTTTGGTTTTCTTTTTCAGTTTTTTTAGGATATTTTTAAGTTTAGCCATTTTTTTAGCTACATGCTAGCTGTTTTGGCGTACCTACGTTTTTTTTATTTATTTTTTATTTTTTTAAGCTAATTTGCATTTAGCTAATATTTTAGCTATCAGCTTCAGCCTTTTCAGCTATCAGCTTCAGTGTTTTTAGCTATCAATTTCAGGCTTCCTTATTGCAAAAATGGCAACTGAATTGACTGTATTTTATTAAAGCTGGAAGGAAGCCTTAACTATGAGTGATGTCACACTCAGTCAGTCCAGTTCTCATATACAGTCAATGGGAGGGAATCATTGTCAGGGCTTCTTTGAAAATGAAATAAACTCTAACATTAACAGAAAATAAGACAGCATTTTTATTCTCACTACTTTATAAAAATATTTTTTACAAGTTGGGAAAACATTTTTCTGCTTAAATGGGTTCTCTTTAATTAAGTTCTAATTAATTAAGCTCTATAATACAAACGTTCCTCATGTAATGTGAATTTAGCATGTTAAATGGTCAAATAACAGCGTTAAACAAAAGCTCCTCATATTTTCACACTGAAGCACGTTTGTAATTCCGTATTACTGAAGTAGGTTTCACGCGGCGTTCTGTGAAGGCGGCTTGTAGATGTGGAGTGGCGCTCATTCTGGAGTGCGGACCTGCTGAGTGATGTTGAGCAGCTGGGAGGTCAGTGCATCATGGAGGGTCGATGGTAATTTGATGGCAGTTTTGAAAGGGAGCACTCCTCACCTCCATTTTCCTTTCCAATTGCTCGCCAGTCAGGCAGATATTCGATCTGACACTTTTCTGATTGCAAGCTCATTCTTTCAATGTCAGGATTTCAGCAGCTCACTTCCTGTGCCTGCCGCTGTCACTTCCTGGTAGTTAGAGCCGACCATCACTTTGGATCGCTCAACGTGTTGCATTACAATGGATTTGACTTTGTTTTCAGCGTCAGATGAACAAGCCAACGTCCACATAAAGAGTCGAGGTTCTCGTCTTCTTTTTACGTTGTTTTTTTGGGGAAAAATGTATAAAACTTACATCATTTGGAAACAGTATGACAACCTTTAATCAAAGAAAAGGAGGCGTCCATCTTGAAAAGAGGTCCTCTTTTATAGGTGGTTAGCCCCACCCCTTCACCAAACCAACACAATTACTAATCAAACACAGAAGAAACATATTCTGAAGAGTTTTGGACAAATTTGGATGAATCTAAACTTCCCTCCTTTTAGTATTTCAGATGTGTTAATATTTATGGGAAATGTAGATGTAACCTTGACAAATCTCATAAATATAATTATACTTCTTGGTAAATACCACATTCACTGCTGCAAATGAAGAGGTAACAAACCCTCATGTTCTTGTTTTCGTATTTTAAGTCTTTTAAATGTATGAAAGACTGGAAATTTGCAGATGTGATCTCCAAATAAATCTCCTCATGTTTAATTTTGTAATTTCTTTATCATTTTTTTTATCTTCCTTTTATTTATTTTCAAGTATTATTTTAATACATGCCTGGAACATGTATTTTTTGTATTTTCCCCCTTTGTGAAAATATTATGTAATCCTCTACTTGTGTTTGTTTGTTGTAAGTTGTGAAATTAAAAAATGATTTAAAAAAATCATAAGAAGCAATAACATTGACGTACATTTTACTTTTAACAAATTCAACACAAATAAACAAAAACATTTTTTTTCAATTTAACTACAATTTTTAAGCAAAAATACAAACCAAATAATAAGGTCCACTGGACTTCCTGGAACAGGAAGTGCTCCTAAGGAACCAGGAAGTAAAGTTTTTATTTTGACAAAAATTAAGTTTACAATATATGAAGCAGTTATACGAAATGTTCAACAATGATGCTGTGGTGCAGCGTCAGGGCAGTCGACTCATGATCGGAATTAAACAAATAAAACACTGAGGTTATGTCTATAGAGCGTTCACCATTTTCTAGTGCTGTCCAAATCGAGTGCTCTAGAAACTTCTCAGAAGTCTAACTACATTAGCGAATAAAGACCACAATGCATTGCGGTCGAACAATTTTTGGAAAAAAAAACATGTTTAAATGTAATTTTTAAAAAAACAATCCACAATTGCACCATCAGAACACAGTGGAGTCACAAATAGACGTCGTAAAATGTTTGAATTGATTCGATTTTGACTTTGTGTAAGTCTCCACTGTGTATCATCATCAGTGGAGAAGATACACTGAAGTGATCATCTCCACTGTAACCAGAAACGACAAAAGGAAACGTCTAAATTGAGACTAAATTCAAATTCAACATGGCCGACTGTCTCAGAACATTGAGGTAAAACAGAGAAACAGACAATGTGATTGGATGATTCATCCCAATCAAAAATGAAAATTGAAAATAAAGGAAAATATTTGTTGAAATTAAACCATTAATTAGTTTATTTTTGGTTAAAAAAAGGAACTTAAGTCATCAACAAACTCTCACACCTGCCTCCAGTGGTCACTGGTGGAACTACAACTCCGACATGGCTTTGAATCTGGGGAGGGAATGTGGAGGCTTGGTTTTTACACACATTCTCCTGCGTGTCTGTTCTTCCTTTTGCCAGTCGACCTCTGATTCCTTCAGTTATTCATGAGCCATCTGCTCGGGCAGGGGTTGTGTCACATGCACGTCAAAAGGACCTCATCTGTCCCTCCTGTTCATCTTCTAATTGTGTCCTCATCTGCTTGCTGAAGCCCCTGCAAGACATCACAAGCAGCCCAGGGATTCCAGCTTAAGCTCTGGTCCGTCTTGTCCTAAATAACACGTTTGATCTGGTTGCATCTTTATTTTAGACCGTAGCATCTGGCGCGTCGGTGTTAGGGTTGAGTATTAGGGCGGTCTTTGTGTGGTTTCTGTGAATATTGGTTTTGATTGAATTTTTTTATTGAATTTTCCAAGGTCAGCTCTAGAAACAGAAATATATCTATTATTTTGGACTCATTTTCATGTTAACACTCCTAACAGGATAGAAACACACCAACATTTATAGAAATAGATGAAAGAGTTTAGAAATATCACCTGTACTTGGAAGAAAAAAAAAGTTTTGAAGCCACAACGGAAAAGTAGCTCTTTGAAAAGTATATTGCGAGTGACAAGGTAAATTTACACACAGCATAGAGTTTAAAGTGATGTCCTTTATACCATTTATTTCCATATGATTATGCCCCAGCAGCCAGTAAAGACCATGTCTCCCTTGTGATAAAACTTTTCTCGAGCTTCGGACGGGAACAGAGGTTCAAAGAGGGTTTAAATGGAATTTTTCCCTTCTTTTCCATGACAGAGTGACTGTAGGCTGCTCTATAATTCTCCCTTTTCCAAAAGTATAACTTCACTGAAAACTCCACATGAGAGAACGAACAGCTGCATTTTTTACAATGCACTCTGGAAGTTTCAAGCAGAAGAAGAAGAACGTCAATGCATAGAAAGACTTCTTATTCATTGTACCGTGTTTGTCAAAGTAAAGGCCCGGGGGCCGAGTCCGGCCCTCCAGATCATTTTATTTTATTGTCATTAATGACCCGATGTTATCTTGAGCTCATTTCTAACTTGTCTAATTTTGACAAAATATATTTTTATTGAGGGTAAAATATTGAAAGTTATTTAAGGTTTAAGTTGATTTATTCTGGAATAATATTCCTGCATTTTGATTACTCATAATTATGCTAAAAAGTTACAGTTTTAAAGTTTAAAAAAAATCACATTCTGCTAGCTTTATGGACTAATTTGGCATTTATTAAGTTTTGTTTAGGTTATTTTGGAGTTTAGCTAATATTTCTGCTACATGCTAGCTGTTTTGGCTAATTTAGTCTTTTCTTTTTAGTTTTTTTTAAGGCTGTTTTGGAATTAGGCTAATATTTACACGTTAGATGTTTTAGTTATTTTAGGATTTTTTTTGTTTTCTGGGATATTTTGAAGTTTTTTTTTTAAATTACATGCTGTTTCGGCTAACCTAAGTTTTTTTTGTTTGTTTGTTTTGTAGGTAAATTTGGCATTCAGCTAATATTTTAGCTGTCCATCACTTTCAGCGTTTTTAACTATTAGCTTTATTGATTTTAGCTATTAGCTTCAACGTTTTTAGCTATCAGGATCAGCATTTTTAGCTTTCAATTACAGCATCTTTCAGCACTAGCATCTTCAGCTGTCAAATTCAGCTTACAGCATTCACTCTATCATTATCACAGGTAATGCTATATTTCTAGTTCAGAATTATGTTAAAAAGTTAGTTTTAAAGTTTTTAAAATTGGCATTCTGCAAACTCACAATACAATTTTGACATTAACTAAGATTTGTTAGGCAGTTTTGGACTTTAGCTAATATTTCTGCTACATGCTAGCTGTTTTGGCTAATTTAGGCTTTTCCAGGATATTTGGAAGTTTAGCTATTATTTAAGCTACATGTTAGCTGTCTTGGCTATCCATCCATCTTCTTGACCGCTTTGTCCCATTCGGGGTCACGGAGGTGCCGTAGCCTAACCCGGCTGCTGAAGGGCGAAGGCGGGGTTCACCTGGACAGGTCGCCAGTCTGTCGCAGGGCCTCAATCACACACATCCACTCTCACATCCACACCTAGGGGCAATTTAGAGTCACCAATTAACCTATGAAGCATGTTTTTGGATGGTGGGAGGAAGCCGGAGTCCCCGGTGAAAACCCACGCATGCACGGGGAGAACATGCGAACTCCACACAGAAAGGTCCCAGCCGGGATTCGAACCGGGGCCTTCTCGCTGTGAGGCAAGAGCGCTAACCACTGCACCACCGTGCAGCCCTGTCTTGGCTAATTTAAGTGTTTTTTTTTTTGTTGTTGTTTGTATGTTTTTTAGGCAAATTTGCATTTAGCTAATATTTTAGCCGGCTATCAGCTTCAGCATTTCCAGCTATCAGCTTTAATTGATTTTAGCTCTCAGCCTTAGTGATTTCAGCTATTAACTTCAGCATTTTAAGCACTAGCATATTCAGCAGCCAAATTCAGCTTACAGCATTTACATTAGCATTATCACAGATAATGATTTATATCTAGTTCATAATTTGCTAAAGTTTTAAAAATGTAGTTTTAGAGTGTTCAATAAATGTTTATCCTGTTCGGCCCTCGATCTAAGGTGTGTTTGGGATTTTGGCCCCTTGTGTAATTGAGTTTGACCCCCCTGATCTACACCATAAATGGACAAACTGTCAGGATTCTGTGATCTGGTTTTGTCATGTTCCGTTTTCCCCGTCAGTCTCACCATGTTCAGGTTAAATCATCCACGGCTGTCTTCGTTTAGTTAATTACCCTCAGTGTGTTTAAGTGTCTGGTCTTTAGTTCTCATCGTCAGGTCATCTGCTCTGTTCTGGTTTGTTCTCCTGGTTTTGTCACGTTTGAGTTTATTTAGTAAATGTTTACGTTTCTACCACAAAGTCTTGTCTCCTGCATTTGAAACCTTCATCTACCATTCATGACACAATCAAGTTTTGGTTATCAAAATGGTTGGTGTCCTCTGTGTTTGATCCTTTCAACATTTATGTAAATTATTGAAGGGGTTTATGCTGAGCGTGCAGCCAACTGGTGTAATTTAGTGGACTATAAACGCTGCTCACATCTATTGATGGTAGAGAAGCAGCCAGGGTGGAAAAACTCCCAAAAGGTCATACTGTCCTGATTAAATAAAGACACGACATAAGGTCAAGTCCTTAAATGGTGGGTTGAAATATTTGTTCTGTGCATATAAACGTTTGATTGTACGAACTATAATCCTGAAAGCACGTTCTAAAATTGGATTTCCTACAAATGTCTCATCTTGTACGACTGTGATAACGCTTTGGCATAATGTATGCGGAAATTATGGATGCCTGACCTAAAAACAGTCAAATTAGGACCATATTGAAAAATGGCTTGCCTCTGAGCAACACAATAATGCATAACTTCAGAAGGAGACTCCAAAGTCCCTTTGGAGGAGCGCTGTGATTCATCTCTGACAAAGACATCACTTCCTCTTGGCGCCGAGGGGGATAAGACTGTCATGTTAGCTGTCCTTGCCCAATCCCAGCCCTTCAACGTAAAGCCAGCGTGATAAATCGGGGGTCCTGCGAAAAGCTGTCCTAACACTGGATGCAGGACTTAAACTAGAGGATAAAGCAGCACTGAGAACACTTTTTTCCTCTTTTAGAGCCATAAACTTATCTGGAAAATATGCTGAGAAATATTGTAAAGTGACACACTGAGATGTAAACAGAAGAAGTCTACACCCACTTACGTTGACACCTCTATGTTTTGCAGCTGATTGCAGCGTCCAATAGATGTTCTTTGCAAAATTACCGGTGACATAATTTGTTTTTAAACCATTTTTGCTCTCCAGATTGTTAACAAAATTATAATATTTCAGCTGAAAACAATAGTTCCAGCTCGAATTCCAGATTGTAGTCAAGTAAACGAGGAGTTTCTCAAACTAGTGGTCGATCTTTGCATTGTTTAGCACAGTGGTCCGTTTGAAAGGATGGGAGTGGGCGAGTTCACTTGGAATGACTTGGACAGATCTGGTAAGAGGACTTAAAAAAGCTTTAATGCTAATTATGCTAAAATGTAAACAGAAGAAAGCTGCTCATTTACAGTTAACCAAACAAACGTACAACGTTGTCTCTGTGTTCTGTCGGAGAAACTTGGTTCCCAATTAAAAATCTAACACTGCTTGTGTTAAATGTGAGAAAATAGGACATTCCTTTGATTTAGAAGGTCAACTTGTAACAACTCTCGACCATGGATGGTTCTCTGTGGTCGGTGAAAGCAGACATCTCTTTTCAGAAGTCACATCCTGGTAAAGCAGTAGTCATATGCACCTGAATGAGGTGTTTATTCATACCTATACCTACGATGAACAGGTGATGCTGTAGTACGATGTCCTTACACACATCAGGGGCGTCAAACTCAATCGCATAGGGGGCCAAAATCCAAAACACACCTTAGAATGTGGGTCAAACAGGATGAACATTTATTGAACACTCTAAAACGAAAGTTTTAAAACTTTAAAACTGTAACTTTTTAGCAAAATTATAAACTAGATCAAAAGCATTAACTGCGATAATCAGAAGTAACTTTATTGCCAAGTACGAATAACACATACGAGGAATTTATCTTGGCGATGATGGTGCGTACATAAAAAACACCATTAAGAACAGAAAAGAATATTACAACATAAATATATATATAAACATATACACACACATGTATATACACAACCTGCAACTGTACTTAAATGCATGACATAGAGAAAAAAAATAATGATGCTAGAAAAATAATGCTAGTGTGAATACTGGAAGCTGAATTTGCCCGCTGATGAAGATGCTGAAATTGATTGCTAAAAAGGCTGAAGTTAATAGCTAGCTAAAATATTAGCTAAATACCAAATTAACCTAAAAGAAAATAAAAAACGTGGTTAGAAAAAAACGGCTAGCATGTAGCTAAAAAAAATAGCTTAACTTCAAAGTATCCTAAAAAACTAAAAAAAAATCCTACATGAGCTAAAACAGCTCATTTAGGATTTCAGCATGCAGCTGAAATATTAGCTTAACTCCGAAACAGCCTAAAAAAATCTTAGTAGATGCTAAAATAGTCCAAAAAGCTAGCAGAAAGCCAACTTTTAAAACTTTAAAACCATAACTTTTTAACATAATTAAAATAATAAAAAGGCAGGAATATTATTCCAGAATAAATCAACTTAAACCTTAAATAACTTTCAATATTTTACTCTCCATAAAAATATTTTTTCTCAAAATTATACAAGTTAGAAATAAATGTAAGATGACATCGGGTCATTAATAACAATAAATTAAAATGACCTGGAGGGCCGGATCCGGCCCCCGGGCCTTGACTTTGGCATGTGCTCTAGATGCTTCACTCTAGTCGTTAGAACGGTACGAGTACTAGTCCCTTACTGACCGTGCACAAGTCCTGCATGATTTCTGCTGGAGGAAGTTCGAGTTATTAAGATTTATCCTGAACAGATTCTGGAGAAACTGGAGGAGGGAAGGAAGATCCAGACTCTGCATGAGGAGACTGTCAACCTAGTGGATATTATCGAGAACAAATGGGTGACCAAGAACTCTACGGGGTCAAAGAGGGGTTTACCACCTTGTTATTGCGTACAGCATATCTGCATGATCCGTACTGGTTTGGCCCATTTTTCACCTGAAGACAGTCCGTATTAAGTCACTTGGGTATATTATGGTACTTCCTTTTATTGGCGATGGTGAATCTTAAAAACAAATAGTCCATGTCACCTCCCACTCCACTGGTGTTTGTCCTATAGTGGCATTTGTTTTTGGATCATTTAGCTCACTGTGAACGATCCTGCTTTAGTGTTGCGTGGCCCCAAATTCCTCCTTTGAGACACTTTTCCCATTAACCCAAAGTGTCAGCATCATATGTAATGAGCACCCTGGTGAGTTTCTAAGAAATGTTAAGGCGGCATTTTTGCAAAGTTGGGCCTGGAGGGACTTTTTTTTTTTTTTTTTTTTTAATCACTCAACTGTGTACAAGACACACCACAATTGGGAAAAGTACAGTAAAGGTGACTTGAGCGAGAATTGAGCCATTACCTGGAAAAAGGCCATTTTCAACGGTGAGGCAAGTGTATTTGTGTAGCACATTTCATGTACAGAGACAATTCAAAGGGCTTTACATAAAATATTAAGAGAAACAATCAAAAGAAATAGTGAAGGTGTGATCATTAACTAATGTTGTTCTTTATAACCTGGGCCAGTGGGAGCATGGAGATGTTAAATAGAAGTGGTCCTAGGATGGAGCCTTGGGGCACTCCACATTCAATTTCTGAGATAAAATTACCAATTGACACAAAATATTTCCTGTTTTTCAAGGACGTTTTGAACCAGTTTAGTACTGACCCACCGGGAGATCCATGTAAAACTAACACTGACATATTTCCACTGTCTATTCAGGCGTATGTCATTAGTCACTTTGGTCAGAGCCGTTTCAGTCTGTGGTTCTGTCTTAACATCATTGCAGTAGTTTTTTATTAAGAATTAATTTAGCTGATGGAAAACAGCTTTTCTAATCCTCTTAAATCAGTAGAGCTTTAGAAATGAATAAAAGGTGTGGAGGCCTTCCCCACCTGGTGAACTGAACAATGTATTTCTAGAGATCATTACAAAAGAGTCTCACTTAAAACTGGTGAAAACTTTCCACCTGCAGGGTAAACAATTAATATTTCAAGCAAGTTGAGAAATATTTTTTCAAATAAAAATAGTGAAACTTTGCTTTTTTGTGTAAAAGCAGGAAATCGTCATGAAGACGTTTGTTAACTCAATCAAAACGTTGATGGTTTTCTCTTGAGGAATCATGGTGAAGTTAAGAAAAACTAGACTGGCTCCTGTTTCTGACTTAGAAATGCTGTAATAATGTGTTTGTGACAAGGCGGAATGAAGTTGTGGCGTTAAAAGACACAAAGTGCACAAAGGCTGCTAAAAGCAAAGCATAAATACAGGCTTCTGCTGCTGCCAACCTCCTTGTTCACTGAGCAGAGAAATCATTTGCAAATATGTGCGTACAGTTGACAAATCTGTGAGAAAGGAGTACGAAACAGAAGCAGGTTATCCAGCCTGTGTGCACAAAGTGCATTTTCAAGTGCATGCATTATGGCTCTGAGAGCACATTAAAAAAACAATCGTGCACGCCGCGCTTTTCTCGCAATTTCTGTTAGTCGTGCTCCGCAGTCGCTCTGAAAACATGTTGGCCACTTCTGCGCTCAGACTCTCCAACACACTCACTTTGTGAAGTGGACACACACACACACACACACACACACACGCATGGAAAGCTGCACCTTCTGTCTTTTTGATCTGCAGCTGCAAGCAGAGCAGCCAGCGTTAAGAGGCTTATCCTCACCACGAAGACGGGAGGAGGGAGGAAAAAAGCTAATATAATGAGGGTTTTGTAAAAATTAAACCAAACTTTAGATACGATAGAAAACACCTGTTCAATGAATCCAAACTCTTTACTTCTGTGTTCAACACAACAGCTTTTGAGATAACATAACGGAAGGCTTAGAAAAATGGAAACAGACTTTGTCAGAGTTCTCCAGTAAACACTGTAATGGGAGTTGGTCAGAATTAACCCTTTAACACCTGGGGCGTCGCCGGTGACGCTTCAACACTAAATCTTTGACACACTTTAACCTTTCAACCTAAACTAGATCATCGGAACTCCAGCAGATTCTGAAGGTGGAGTCCCAAATCATCACCTTTTGTGGCTGTTTGTAAAATCAAGGCTCCGGAACCCTTGGGACGCTGTACTAGATGTGCACTGGTCCTCTGGATGCGACCCTTACCTTAACCCAGTATTAGTTTGTCCTAAGGACTAGTAGGCATTAGGTACCGCGTCCCGAGATTTATGGATGCGGTCGTGGTGCTGGGTTAAGGTAAGGGTACTGGGACTTGGTTAGAGTACCGGTACTGGTTCACGTCCCGAGGACTAGTGTACATTCGGTACTGCATCTCGTACCACATCCCGAGGTTTGCGGACATGGTACCAGGTTAAGGTTAGAGTACTGGTATTGGTAGCTGCTGCGGTACTTCGTATGGTACCGGTTTAGGTCCGGTGTTTGGTTACCGGGGTTGGGGACCCATGATTTATTAGGAACAGCTAGTACATCAAAAACCGACAACTTGGGAACACCCAAAAAGTGAACCGGAGAGGTCCTTCACCAAACATCCGTATGTGACGCCGTGAGAATGAGATCGTGTTGGAATTCCTGTATTTCATCCTGACTCGGGACAAAGGAGATCCAGTCTTGCCTAAGAACCCGCTCTGGATTAAAGTCATTTACGCGGCCTGGACAACAAACCCTGGTTTCATGTATCAGTCCAACAGCCAGCTGCAGATCTGCACACGATATAGTCACCAAAAAAACACCTAAAATGGCAACCTTTTTGTTGGTGTTATCTCCATAGCAACCCTTTTATTTTTCTGTTGTCTGAGGATGATGAACAAGTCGCTTTGCAACAGAGGTTTTTTGTTAACCACGCCCACATTCCTGATATGTCCTTTTGTTTTAATCAGCTTGAGCCAACAACCTGTGTATTACGTTTTCACAAAGTTCTGGTAAAAACAAAATCTGTGAGTAGCAGGAAAATATTTAAGCTCGCCATGCTGACAGTGTTAAGAATCTAAAAAACGTCAAAACTAACATTTGTTCCCAATTAGATCCTAGTGATGCTCGAGGAATTCGGAGGCAAAATAGCAAAATTCAAAGGAGGAGTGTACGTTTGTAACTGGTACTTAAGGTTATTTTTCTGTCTGTGTGTGAAATTCAAGAAGCTGGTGTTTAATTTACAACATTTAGTCAAATTTACCTGAATTTCAGTATAAAAGAGATTTTGATCAGTACGTCTTGAATATTTCATTGAACTCTATTTCTCCACTTTGTAGTTTGTTATTGAAAATCATGTTTTTTATTTATTAGCTCACCTGGTTAAGAAAATAATAAATATGTCATTTTCCTGGTGAATTATGTCACTTTGAAAAATGAAAGTTTTCACATAGTTTTATGGTAACAAAAATGATACTAAAATTTAAATGGGAAAAAAATGACAAAATAAAAGAGAATAATAAATGTATTAGAACATTTTATTTATGCGATAGGCATATTTTATTAAAGACCTACAGAAAAAAAACAAAAAAATTGACACATTACCAATATTTGAAACTACAAACTGAATGTGAAAATTGACAAAAATATACAAAAAAGAAAAACTGCAACCTAAACAAATATGCATATCATTCTGTATTGATTGATGTTTCTAAATATTTATTAGTCTTAAGACTTGTAAGTTTTTCATTTATTTAGCAGCTCAGTCGTCTTGGTTATTGTGAAATTACAGACTCAGAAGACAGGTAGTCAGTCCCTCTTAATAAAGTTCTCTCATCATCTTCACCTCAGTGAAGCTTTGAACCTAAAACTGAAACCTCTTCTGAACAGACGTATGAAGACGGAGCTGAGGAGCAGCTGCTGCTGCATCTCTTATTTGGATCCAGCCCGTCCTGAATATTTCATCGAACTCTTAGGAATGTGCTCGATCTCATAACAAAAGACAGAATATACTTAAAGTTTAGGAGTTTTTGTGAAGAGAAAGCAGCGCTGTAAGCTAGATTTGGGTGGTGATTTTCATATTTCTGAATTTGTTTGAGGCTTTCTAAGATTTGAGATGTTTAAGAAGGATTTTTAATCGAAAGAAAAGAATTCATGAAAGTAGATTTTGAGTGAATAGAATGAGCTGTTTCAGGTGTGACTGAAGTAATGTGATCCGTGTGACGTAGACGTACAGACGCTGCTAATGAGAAGGAGGAAATACCAGCAAGGGGTTGATGACACTGGGGGCTTCTGCTGTCATTTAACAGATGCTAACAAAGACAAGACATATTATGCTGAGAGCTGAGAAAATCAGGCTTTGACATGCGACGCGTGGGTGGAAATAGTCTGTTAATGAATAGACAGCCGAGGGGGGAAAAAAAGATGGAGATTGCAGAGGAGATACAGCAAGCGGTAAAATATTGCTATTGTAAAGCAGTGCTGAGGAAAAAGTGCTGCGATGCAGAAAGAGAAGAAGGTCTTGACAGCTTTCCAGTGGCAGTCTGACGGCTGAGCAGGGAGATTGGAGGGAAAGTGCAGCAGAGGACTGCTGTCAGGCCACACCACTGCTCCGTTTAACAAGGTCCACAGATGAGCTGCAGCACGACACATTGCAGCCGAATGAGAGGGCGAGGAGTGGGGATGCAGGGAGGGATCAGCCAGCCTCATACATTTTTCCACAGACTCTGTACCTTTCATGCCTGCAAGCTTTGGATTCCTTACACGGAGGCTGAGATTGGAAATCTTCAGAGAGCACAGGAGCTGTGGCGGATTCAGAGATTTGGAGGAATTCCTGTCATTATAAGATGACACCAGCAATGCTTGTCACAGCTCGATACTTTCATCGCTACATGAAGGATGCAGCAGTAGATAGCCTTGATTTCTTACTCTGCTCTACAACAGTGTGTTATCAATTGTTCACCTGCGGTGATCCAGCTCTTTTTAGGTGTTTAGCTAGTTCTATATACTCATATCAGAAAATTCTTAGAAAAAAATGAATGAAACTAAGTAGAGTATGACTTATTTAAAACACAAATGTCTTCAAGGGCAAATACACATTCTATTTGTATCACAATATGGATTTCCTTTGCTTTTCTATGTCTGGATTGTATTGTTTGAGACATAGCAGGTTGTGGGGAACAGTGAATTTGTATTATGAAAAATATTAGATTCAATTTGAAAACAAGTATTTACCTGTCACCTTTTGTTGTTTGGTTCAGTTTGGTGACAAAGCGTCATTTTGTAGCAACAGTGCTTCTGTCTTTTTTAACATAAGCAGGTTTCACCAACTTAGGATTGGTAAAATGTGCATTGCATCACCAGTTATGAGTGAATTGAACTGTGTGTAACCTGACTGCCTATTGTGTTTGTGGTATTTGATGTAAATTTTTTATAAAATTATATTAAATCCAAAAAATTCCCATTTAATTCTATTATGGATCATTTTTGTCAAGTGTTGTATAAGTCTGGGACAGCAGATGATGGATAGGATGGTACCCAACTGATCTAAAATGTACAAGTCCTACAATTGTTGTTTGGAAATCCAACTATAATACACTCTCACTGATGTAGGCAGCCATGGTGCAGAGGTAGGATGGTGCAGAGGTAGGGTGGTGCAGAGGTAGGGTGGTGCAGAGGTAGGATGGTGCAGAGGTAGGGTGGTGCAGAGGTAGGGTGGTGCAGAGGTAGGATGGTGCAGAGGTAGGGTGGTCAACCTGTGATTGGAATATCTTAGGTTTGGTTCCCGCCCTTCCTGCCCATGTGTCGAAGTGTCCTTGAGCAAGACAATGAACCCTCGCTCTTTGTGGTTATAAGTTGGCGCTGGTGTTTGGCAGTAAAAAGTCAGTGTGTGAATGTGTGTATGGGACTGAGTAACTTTTGGACCTTCTAGGACGATAGAGTAGCACCAAGTACATGACATTTCAACACATTCTCATCCCCAAGTCGTCACATATTGGCGTTTGGTCCAGGCGCGGTACCAGACACGGACTAGTACCAGGTTAGGGTACCAGTACCAGATTGTTCTAATGACCTGGGCCCAGGCACAGTACCGGTTAAGGTACTGGTACCGGATGTGTCCCAGTGACCTGGGTCCAGGCACAGTACCGGTTAAGGTACTGGTACTAGACTTGTCCCAGGGACCTGGGCCCAGGCGCGGTACCTGGTTAAGGTACTGGTACCGGATGTGTCCAAGGGACCTGGGCCCAGGCACAGCACCGGTTAAGGTACTGGTACTAGATGTGTCCAAGGGACCTGGGCCCAGGCGCGGTAACAGATGTGAACCGGATACAGGGTTTAGGTACAGATTCCCTAACCCAGTACCGGTTCGCATCCAGTACCGCGTCCCGTGAGTTGCAGACCCTTTTATGAACAGACAGTACTTCAAAAAAGTTGGGGACACCCAAAACGTCAATTTTTGAGGTGGAGGGGTCCTTAACCCTTTAACACCTTTGATATACTGTAATTTTTTAATTGTTAACATGATCAACATAATTCCAGTAGATTTTGAAGGAGAAAAGCAGATCTCGCCTCTTTTCTCCTTCAGAATCTGTTGGAATTATTGAGGTGGAAAAGTTACAGCATTTTAAAGAATTTGTGTTTAAGTGCCTCAGGTGGTAAAGGGTTAACTAAAACTCATTAAGTTGGCCATTTGCCCATTTGTTAGCAAATTGTCAATCTTTGTGTTATTAAACTCTTAGCATGACCTCCAATAAATAACATAATATCCAATGCATTCCTGAAATCTCAAAGAGAAAGAAAATCCCTCTACAGGTTCCCTGTGTTGCCCGTAGCCGTCTTCCCCTCACTTGTCATGACGCCTAATTCCCCACTATTAGGTTTAATGCCAACTTTGGGAAAATCGTAACTTTATTAGTCTCGTCCACCTTGTTCAAATGAGATAATCCCATATAAAAAGCCACCCACACTTTTTAAATGAGTTTGCAGCACAGAGGACCCCCGCTGCCTTACATCCAAACAGCATCACAGCTTGATCCAGACTTAATTACCATCCCTGAACTGAACTGAACATTACTCTTCGTGCAACAGAATGTTTTGGCTGGAAATTCGATGTTGCTCGTGTCAGTAGGACATCCTGTTTCCGTTCTGCTCATGACAACCAGACGACGACACACAGTATTTACATCTCCTAATTCACTGATGTGTGTTTTTTGTTTCTGTAGGGGGGCGACTCCTTTTCCTGGTGATGTGGCTGAATCTTCTGACCCAAGCTGAAAGCTGCCCTGCCAAGTGTGTGTGTTACAGTGAGCCCAGACCCACTGTGGCTTGCCAACAACAAGGACTGTTTTCTATCCCCACTGAGATCCCTGTACGGAGCCAACGAATATTCCTCCAGAACAACAAGCTGACAGTGGTGAGGTCCACCAGTTTCAGTTTGTGCCATAATCTCACCGTTCTCTGGCTCTACTCCAACAACATCAGCTACATTGAGGCTGGGGCCTTTATTGGCCTGGAGAAACTGGAGGAACTGGACATTGGAGACAACAGTAATCTCCGCACCATCAGCCCGACGGCCTTCCGGGGCCTAACGAAGCTGCACACCCTCCATCTGCACAGATGCGGCCTGTCAGAACTTCCTGAAGGAGTTTTCCGAGGAATGTTTTCTCTGCAGTACCTTTACCTGCAGGACAATAACATTCTGACTCTGCACGATGACACATTCCTAGACCTTGCCAATCTCACCTATCTGTACCTGCACAATAACAAAATCAAGATAGTGACAAACAACATGTTTCGGGGTTTAGTCAACCTGGACCGGCTGCTCCTGCACCAAAACCATGTTATTTATGTCCAGCCACAAGCTTTTGGTGATCTCAAAAATCTGAAGTCCTTGTTCTTGTTCTTCAACAACCTTACAGTCCTGACAGGAGAGACTATGAGCCCTTTGGTTTCCCTCCAGTATTTGCGGTTGAACGGGAATCGGTGGATCTGTGACTGCCGGGCAAGGACATTATGGGAGTGGTTCAAACGTTTCAAAGGTTCCAGCTCTGATTTGGAATGTTACCTGCCTGAGTCTTTGGCCGGAGAGGACCTGAAGCGACTGAAAAGGGACAGTTTGGAAGGGTGTGTTGAAATGTCACAAATCCAAACAAACCTCTTTATTTCTGAGCCACAGTTGGGCAAATTCCTCTCTACTGAAAGCCCTTTGGGAGATACCATTCCCCCGTGTTGTCTTGGAGATAATGATAAGTCCTCAATTGTGTCTGGAAAGAGTCGCCAAATTACCAACAACCCTCATAAGGAAAAGGAGAACATGTCCAAGACCAAGTACAAGCAACAGGAAAGAACGAAAAACGAGACCCAGAACAAGCAGAATGATGGGCCACTGGGAACCTTGTCCAACTCTCTGGACAAGTCACTGGAAGACCTCAACCCGGAGTTTATAGATAACCCAGAGTCGTCTACAGCGTCAAACAAAAAGAAAAAGAAATGTTCCAAAAAGCCCAAATCAGACAGCCACTGCATCAGAAGCCAGGGCTCAAACTCACAGATGCTGCTGCTCCTCATCATCCCCATGACCTGGATATCTCTAGCCATGTCTTAAGGGCCGCCATCCAGCCACTCAGCACACAGGACTCACGAATGTCGATGCTAATGACAATGATACGGAAGATGCAGTGACATTTCAACAGGCAGGGACTGAAAAGTGAGGAGTCACTCTGACCCAGCATCGCTGGAGACAAACACTGATGGAGACGCAAGAGTACATGAAACAAAATGGATGCCTTTACAGAACACTACAGATCTTGTGTAAATAATGACTTGGTGCCCAAAATTGTTTGTTCTCTATGTACTCAACTGTACTGTGTCTGAGCTACACTTTGGAAATTCCTACCTTTTCCCTCTGAAAAGCTTTTATTGCTTAGACAGACCACTGGAGGACAAAACAAAACAACAATAAAAAAAAGAGTAATAAAAACGAAGGAAATGAGCGTCAGAATGCACACGAAGAATGTTAGGTCTGTTTAATATAGAGAAAAAAATCCCCTTATCATTTATTCAGTCATGCATTTGTTGGGTAATGTTTTTTTTATGTTTATAAGAAATGTTTTACCTCCTCGAGTTTTAGTTTTGTTTTCATGAAAGAAATGATATGTGGGCTGCATTCCCCCAAACAATGCAGTCTCTTTGTTCATGGAGATTGCAATGGAACTATAGATATGCATTTTATTTTGTTTGTGTAAAAGTATGGATATATTATGAATAAAAGTTTTTATTTCGTACATCCTGTGATGTGTCATAAAATATCTAGGACAGAATAACAGGTTGATACGGAATGAAGATTTACTTTTTTTTAAATTTAATACACATTTGGAACTTCAAGACTTAAGTATTCAGTGTAAAACCTTTATTTCCATGTGTTATTGAAAAAAATGACAGTAAGCCTTTGCTGCATACACTCGACTTACCGCCTGCAATAGTTTATTTTTCCTTTTTTTGTCTTTTTAAGAAAGAAGAAAAAAAAAAGATATACACAACCTAATGCCCCAAATAGGTGTTTATATATTTTAGTTTTTATTGTTCCTGTTAGAATTTCAAAATTACTGTAGTATCTTTATAACATTCAGTTTGCAAAAAAAAAGTTTATTGACAATTTTATCTCTTTTTATCTCTTTTACTTTTGTCCCTCAGAATTCAATAATATTTTTATTTGATCAAAGTTTTTATGTGCATCATTAACACAACAGTGCAACACTTTCGCTTGATATTTTATATGACACATATGTGAAAATGTGTTGTAAATGTTGAGGTAAAAGACAGCAGCAGGGTGTGCAGTTCCTGCTGCTAGCTTTAGCCTTGTGCTGCATTCACACTGAGGTTTACGACCCGCCGGCCACGGAGCAATCGCCAAAGTTCATTCGATGCCTCATCATGGAAGACATGGATGATGTTGATCGAGTAGCTTTGATTTATATGTTCTGGAGAGTTCTAAAGAGGGACCGGCTAACACTTCGCTGTGTCTAGATTCACCAGATCTTTGAGTCTGTCCAGGTGCTCTTTACTTCACTCCAGCGGCGATAGCTGCACCTGAGGGTCGTTTTAAATGTGGCCCAATTTGAGAATTAACCCGGGGGGATGGGGGGGGGGGTCTTTTCATTGTTGTCTTAATGAAGCAAAAAAAATCATAAGCCTATGAAGCAACGTCACCCAGCCAGCTAACGGCGGTGGGCAAACAGTAGTTCTGCCGAGGCCTGGGGTGGAGATCTCTAGCTAGCTAGCTAAGATGTCCATCGGGTATTTTGCTAGCGTAGCCGTCCATCCAGCTCAATGGGCTCCATGACTTGCTGGCAGTCTCTCCAGGGTGTATTCCGCCTTCGCCCAACAGTAATTGCAACAATCTCCAGAAACCCTGCGGCCTCCGCGGAGATTAGAAAAAAATTCAGGACAAACATCCTTGCAACGATCCGCCACATAGAATCCCCTATTCTATCCTTCAATCTAGTCACTGGAAATGTCACATGCCCAAAGCTGAGTTCCTGATTGGTTGACGCTCCCGACAACCAAATTGTGCTGCGCCACGTCAGATTCTGTCTTTACATTGACTTAACATTGAAATTTGACGCCTCCGCAGCGCCTGCCTTATCCATGGATCGTGCTGTGGGGTTTTTGAGGCTCGTGGGGGGTCGTAGAGAGGGGAGCGGCTACATCTTAATTAAAGCGCAGGTGTATTTTGCAGTTTCCTTGAGGCTCGTCCAACCTCCTCAACAACATCATGAAAATGGAACGTACCATTGTGGAGAGGGTGGTAAGTATATTCTAAAGTGATTATAGAGGTTCAACACATTTATGGTATCATATGGAGTCCTTATGTCCCACTCCAGTCATTAGTAAGAGGGGAGTACTGGCTCCTCACTGACTGTCCGTGAACGCCACGACCACAGGGTGTGTCTGTAGGATGCTATTGAATGGCTCCACAAACCACTCTATGATTGTCTCATTTTTTACAGTCAGGCTGCACACAAGGATTTCATGGGAATATCATTCACAGGCTCCCTGCATACGACTTGGAGGGGTCAGAATAAATTTAAAAATCTGTATGACCTGCCTGCATCTGACCTTCTTCACCCTTACGTGTTGTATAGGTGGTCACTATGATGACCTGTGACCCGTAGCTCGTAGAAAAGATACGCATGAACATTATCCCTGGCTCTCCAAGTGGTCTTCTACACTAATATTTCATGCAGGCCACATGCTCGACTCAGAGAGTTTCCCTCCTACGGAGAGCCCCTGTCCATCCATAAGAGCAGATACGACAAAGGCTTGAGTTGAAGTGCTTGAAGCAAACACACTATGAATACACAAAACTCCAAAACTGCAAGTTGTCGGCCATTTGAGGCACATAAACGCACAAAGAGCTTCAGCAAGCATCCCTGGAGCGAGTTCAAGGAAAACATTTTATCTATAAGCAGGACAACGACAACAAGAGAGCAGCTGCTCTTCTGTCCATGGATTTTCCTCAACAATGCTTAACAGGTTGAGGAAAATCCATTCATGGATGAATGCTGTTGAACTGGAGCACAGAACCTGATGTCAGCTGCAAAGCGAACCACATCAACACCATTTCAAAGCTGCTCAACTACTGCTGTAGAACAAGCATCTGCTCAGTGGTCAGGCAGGTCAAATTATAGATGTTTTAAATAGCTTAGCACCTTCAGGGGCTCCGCAGATGTGTGTAGCATGTGTGTAGGGTAGAATCCCATTACACAGCTACTAACTGGACCAGAAAGGAAGGATTTTACTCTCTATAAGAGAACATTTTGTCAAAATTATATAAGTTAGAAATGATCACAAGATAACATTGTTGCTGTTAATGACAATAAAATAAAATGATCTTAAGGGCCGGACAGAATTACCAAAAGGGTCTTGATTTTCACATGTGAAAAAAGTTTCTAAAGAATCGAACAAATCACAGACTCTGCAGTAATTTGAGTTGGAAGCAAAACTCCAGCGTCAACATCCGTCCAAACATTACGTTGGGAGGTTTAAATGATCGTTGCTCATGCAATAATGATGATACTGAAGGCAATGCCTCTGCATGCTCATTAAACCTCAGAATGTAAACATCCACACTTCTCCTATATTTCAAATCAATGAAATAGTCTATGATAGCAATACTTCAACATAACAACCTCCCTTCCAGAGCAGCGCGGTGTGCGGCTCAGCCAACCAGTCAATTTAATGGAGTTATGATCTGGACCACATGGTGCAGAGGATCTCGCAGACATGGAAGCATCAGAGAGACCTGGGG